>NC_140983.1:1459619-1617119 GCF_056783735.1 Eptatretus burgeri | reverse complement strand
ACGAGTGAGACCAGCAACGAAGACGTGGCCGACCCACGGACGTCGGAACGGTCTCCCGGAAAAGACGACGCCGGCAGACGCGTGGAAGCCCTGTTAGGGGGTCACATCGTCCGCTCGTCATTCATGCAGGAAAAGCAAAATGAGGAGCAGGCTGCCCGTCGGACAACCCATGAAGACACCCTGTCCGACAAAACGCTTGCCCGGATATACCAAGCGGAGGAGATGTTGAGATATTTGTACGAACTCTCGGAATCTCTGGAGGACAGCGACAGTGAAGAAGCCGATTGTTTCCAGGCAAACCGGTGTTATTCCAAGACGACACTGGATTGTCGCGTCGCGTTACGTAAACTTATCGCTGCACTCAGGTGAGTTGGGACACGACGGCACGTCCATTGAAATTAAACTCGGATATTCGACACGGTCGGTCCGATACAGGACTTTACTTCACGCTGAATGCACGTAATTGTTCTTTACTGTGACGTCACAAAGGTGTGGCTCAGAGTGCGAAACCAATTTGTCTGACTTGTCCCCGTTCGTCCGCACTGACGGCCGTTGTGCATCGTGCACGTTCACAGGAACTTGGACCCGATGTTCAAGGGAATGGGACAGCAGGACCCCCAGGAGGTGCTCCAGTTGGTGTTGCACCAGGTGAAAGAGGTGTGCCACCTGATTCAAGCTGCCGATGCCACTGTGGCCGTTGAGGAGACCCAACCTGAAGCGTTACCTGGAGACGCACGAGAAGAGGTACGCGTTGACCGTGATACGCTTGAGGGACGCCCGGCTAAGAAGAGGACAAAAAGCCGCTTCAGCAAATGGACGTCCAAGGTCGCTCGAAGGTTCCGCAAGTTGTGCCGCTCGTCGTCGCGTCGTGAAACGCAGGGACGCGAGTCCGAGAAGGAGGACGTCGGAGTGGGAACCGATGACTGCGAACCCAGCGGACACGACAAGGAAAACGTGGAAGGAACAAGTGATGAACACACCAGCAGGAAAAATGGTGAGGCTACCAGGAAAATCGTGCCTCACTCATGGACCTTGTTTACATTTTGCAGTGATGTAGCACTCTCAAAATAAACAAAACAATGATGTACTTTTCTCTTTTGTTTGTTCCTGTTGTGATATCGATTGTGATTACTGCTTTTCATCACCGTCCGTAGGTCATAACATGTTTTTGGGACAGATGGAGACGACCACCTGCTGCTTGAGATGCGGGAACTTCACATCACGGAGCGAAGAGTTTTTCAACCTCGGACTTTGTTTTCATCCCGGTTGGTTGTTGTTGTTGTTTTTCTCACCGAAAACCTTTGTGTTGTTTTCTCGAGATTCCAGTTTTTGTCGATGTTGATGATTTCCTCAATCGTTGTCGAACGATGAGCTCTTCGTGATGTCGTCGTCTCTCATCCCCCCCCTCCGGACTCTCGCAGACATGTGGAAGAATAACAAGACCGAACCGATCCCACTCGAGTACCTGTTTAACTTCTGGGCTCGCGAGGAACACCTTGATGGGGAGAACATGTTTGTGTGTTCTTCATGCAACTTGAAGGTCATGGCAAGTTCCTCCACATCGATCTCCACGCTCCCTTCGATATTGGCGTTACACCTGAAGCAATTCCAAATGGACAGGTGATCCAGCAATCGCTTCACCCGCTCTCAAACTCCCATCCCATTCAGTCTGTTTCAATTTGTGCTCATCCTCAGTTAATTATGACGTCAGAGATTATTATCACAAGTGTTTAAATTAGGATATTCAGTTCGAACATTGTAGATCAGTTTAATTTTGTGTCGTAAGCTGAAACCTTCCCAAGATCAAGGATAATCTCAGGTCAGCCTGCAAACGTTGGGTCAGTGGTGACAATATTAGAGAATCTCGGAGGGTTTTTAAATATATATAATCCATTAATATTTAAGTATTTACTTAATAATGGTGGGGGCAGGTAAGTTTCATAGCACAAGATTGGCCTCCATTGAAATAAACTAGCCAGTCATCCCTCATTTAATCCACCGATATCTGTGAGTTGTTGCTGTTTGTCCTCATAATCCACCCTTTCATGTGTCTGTGCAGGAAGGGTGAAGCATCCAAGCTGGAAGTCTCCACATCCATTCCCGAGCACCTCTCGCTCAGAAGGTGGTGTTCCCCCGAGTGCCTCGCCGATGATGCGGACCCCCGGTACACACTCCATGCTATCATTGAGCACGCGGGTCGAGGCCTCAACTCTGGACATTACACCACGTACGTCAACACCGAGACGACTACAGAGGCCGCCCGTCCGGAAGGACGTGGTGCATTTGACAGGAGAGACAAATGGGTCCATTTCAACGATGAACGTGTCACGGTCATGGGAGATGACGACATGCAGAAGATTCTTAGCTCAGCAGGTGTGCACGATAAGACACCGTACCTGGTGTTCTACAAGCGCACCAACTGATTCAGAACGTTCTCCATGGGTCGATAGCCGCTGGACAAGGTGACGGAGACAAGACAAGAAGGTAACCTTTTTCTCTTTTTTTGTATCCTGCGTGCATGATCGAGGCTCATGGAAGAGCTCCATCTCGGTTTTGTGAGATATTGTGCTCCATCTAGGTTTTGGTCCCATCTCTCACTGGTGAAGAATCGCTGAAAACCTTGAATCGGGATTCTTCACCAACATCGAATCAATTCGTCCTTGTCACACACCCAGCCCGTCCACCAAGTTCCGTCCGAATCCATCCGTAGTTTTTTTTTAAGGTATCCCGCTCACTGGCGAACAAACAGGGGTGAAAACTTAACCTGCGTCCACCTTCGGTGGTGGACATAACAAAACAACCGACAACAAAGGAAAAGGGGTTCGGGAGAGGCTGGAAAAATCACAATAGCCAGAAAAAGCAAGTGCCGGGGAATGGGGTAATTTGGGAGAGAAAAGATCATGAGTATGGAATGGGGGATGACCTGAGCGAGAGGGGGAATAGCCATCTTGAAGCCGTGGAGGGAAGAATGGAGACTGAACACGACGGATCTTTCTGGACGAGATCCGTCGTGTCTCTCTGTTATATTTTTGTCCCTGTGTGTTGCTGTTTGTGTTTTTGTTCGGTTTTCCTTGTTAAACCGTACCTTGTTGTCCTGTCTTTTCAAATTAGTGTCCGTCTGACCGTTTGAACGATGGCCACACAGTTCACCAACCCAATGAGCCTGGGAAACACCTGCTTACTCAACAGTATCCTGAAGGTGAGACTCCACCCGTTAAAGGTAAAGGATTGTGTTTTTTTTTAATAGTCATGAGCAAGGAATCGATCGGAATGACCAAGTTGATGTTTTGTATTTCACATTCTGTTTCGTTTCTCCTTTCTGAGTTCTGACCTCAGAGAGGTCGCCGAATTCTTGGAGAAGAACAAATACGTCATTCTGAGCAGCAGAGCACCATTGCTCAACCAGGTACGTAACCTGGTTTCGGCTTAACGGTCAAGGTGACTGGCTTAACATCTCAAGGTCTTAAGTTTGAACTCCTGTCAGCTGTTGAATCAACATCGGGTGGGGTTCACTCAGCTTGACATCCTTCTGAGATCAGTGACATGAGCACCAGTGCACTGATAACAGGGGGGCATTGCGTTGGGTAAGCCCCTCGTGTTACGCCAACTTGTCGCCGCTGTCAGATGAGGTGGGACATCATTGTGTGCCCATTGAAGGTTCAAGTCGGGTATCAGACTTTGCTTCAAGCTAAATGCATGTAATTATCTTTACTCAGACGTCACAAAGTGCGGTTCAGAGTCCGAATCCAATTTACCTGACTCATCCCCGGTCATCCACACCGACGGCTGCTGCGTCGTGCACATGTGCAGGAACTTGGATCCGACGTACAAGGCAATGTGAACAAACACGTGCTTCTTTTCCCTTATTGTCAGGTTTTTTTTTTTCAATTGTAATTCAAAGGTTGCTCGAGGATTCCGGAAGTTGTGCCGCTCGTCATGGCGTCGTGCAACGCAGGGAAGCGAGTCCGAAAAGGAGCACGACGAAGGGGGGAACCGATGACTCCGAACCCCCACGGACAAGAGAAGGAAAACGTGGAAGGATCACGTGATGAGCAGACCTGCAGGAACAATGGTGAGGCAACCAGGAAGCCCGAAAGGAAGGGAAATGGCGGATGTGACGGATGATCAATGAACACACGAAACGATGATGAAAACCGTGCCGCACTGATGGGCCTTGTTTGCATTGATCGTGATGTCCCACTCTTAAAATATAAACACACAATGATGCACTTTTGTCCTTTGCTTGTTCCTGTTGTGATATTGATTGTGATTTCTCATTTTATACAAGGAAACGAGACGCAGGTGGAGGCCATTCAGCCCTTGTTGCCTGCGCCACATCAACACCGCAAGGATTCATCGACACAAGATCAGAAGAAGATGATGTTAAATTCATTATTTTATATTTTTAAATAAAGTGGTTTTTTTTGAAGTTTTTGTGTTTTTTTATTGTATATATATTTATATATTTATTTTTATCAGTGGACGTGGCACTGGCTTGGTTAAAACACACACACACAAACATCAACCAGTTTTTAAATTGCTAGGGGGGGAGAAGAAGAAGAATGGAGAAGAGGAAATATATATTTTTTTTGAAAATATTTGAAAATTTTGAAAATTTGAAAATAAAATTTATTTTTTGTAGTTTTAAATTTTACAAAACAAAAAGAAAAGGAGGGAATTAAAACGAGGGCAGTGAATAATGGGACAAGGGGGGTGGAAACTCGGTAAGTGGGTATACAGGAAACAATTGTGGGAAAAAGAAAAACCATGGAGGCCTAAAACTATCCGAGCCCGAGATGCGGGATTGGAATCAATAGAACGACCTGGAAACGGCTCCTGAAATGTTTTCATTTTACTTGATGTTTTATTTTTTTTAAATCAGTGAAATGATTTTGTTTCAATGAAAAATGTACATAAACTTTGTGTTTCAAATAAAGAACAAATAAAAAAAATTCTTCTTTTGTACTTTGCATCACTTGTCTTGATAAAGAAAACAAGCTCAAATGAGCTAAGATCCTCGTCCTCTTCATGATGACGTCATGAAAACGAATATGACGTCATTGTGATGTATCAGGTTTGCGATAAATTATCCGTGCTAATGCCCGGCTTGATTCCTGCAAACAAAATTCAAACAGCTTGCCCAGTTTCGGAAAATAATGGTATAGGCGATTTCTATTCGCGGCGATATTACGACGTCAACTTTTTTTTCTGGGAAGAATTTCCAAAATCGGAGATGGTTACTGCCTGCGCGTGGGCTTTCTGCATATACATGGCAAGTTTCACGAAGATCCGATGAAAACTCTGGGTTGTGATACAAAAAATGTCAAAAAATAGGAATGACGTCATAAAAATTGATATGACGTCATAGTGATGTATCATATGTGCGGTAATTCATCGCTGCTAATGTCCTGTTCGATTCCCGCAAACAGAATTCAAAAAGCTTGCCTCTTTTCGGAGATACTTTTTTAGGCGATTCCCATTAGCAGAGATATTTTGACGTCATAACTTTTTTTCTCGGAGGAATTTTCAAAATCGGAGATGGTTACTGTCTGCGCAGGGAATTTTTACATATACAGGGTGTCCCCAAAAATGTACTCACTCTTTAAATGATAATAAATGTGTTGTTTATTGACTTAGAAACAAGATTAATGGTTAAATGTATAAATGTATGTTTACAAATGTTTAAACTGACGACCATCACGTTCCAAACACAGCCCATAACGCGGACCAATGGATTCAACAGCGTCACGAATCATTTCATTTGGAACTGCAAGACATTGTCTTTCAATTTCCTCCTTCAGCTCATCGAGTGTTGCTGGTTTTGAGCCGTAAACCTTATTTTTGAGATATCCCCATAAAAAGAAGTCCATTGGAGTGAGGTCTGGGGAACGCGCAGGGAATTCAACACTACCTCATCGCCCAATCCATCTGTTCGGAAAAGTTGCTTCGAGATAGTCCCTTACATCACGGTGGTAGGTAATGGGGAGGTGCTCCATCTTGCTGAAAGTAAATCTCTTCGACACGTGGACCGACAGATTCTTGCAGCAAGTTTAAGTAAACATCCCCAGTGACAGTTTTGTCAAAAAAGAATGGCCCGAGGAAGCCCAATGCTGATGTCCCACACCACACAGTAACCCCTGGTAAGTTTAAATGGTGTTCATTAGTAACATGCGGATTTTCAGGAGCCCAGTAGGTGCAATTGTGTCGGTTAATTGAGCCATTTAACTTGAAGCTGGCCTCATCGCTCCAAACAATTTTGGATGGAAATGCTGCATCTTCTTCGCATTTTCCCAGGAACCACTCACAAAATTCAGCTCTCTGGTCAGGATCGTCTTCATTTAGAGTGTGGATTAATTTTGGAATGTAACTTTTCCAATTAATTCGCTTCAAAATGTGATGGGCACTTGATTTTGGGATTCCTGTCTCAAGAGCCATTTGTCGGACAGATTTCCGTGGGGATCGGTGGAGGGTTTCCAGCAATTGATTTTCCTTTGCGGGGGTGGTTGATGACCGTGGTCTTCCTGAACGCTCATTATGGATGTCATGCACAGTTCCATCTGTTTCAAACTTATCTCGGATGCGAGCAATGGTGCGTCGCGTTGGTGGATCTTTGTGAAAATGTTTTCTAAATTGTCTTTGCACTTCCATGATGTTTTCGTGCTTCCAGTAGCATTTTATGATAAATTTTCTTTCTTCAACACCAAGTCGTACTTCTGCCATTATTAAGGTCAATTTGATCTGAAAAAAAAAGAATAATTCAATGAGTTATGAGGAGTCAAAATGTGAGTATATTTTTTTGGGACACCCTGTATATATATATATATATATATATATATATATATATATATATATATATATATATATATATATATATATATATATATATATATATATATATATATATTGTTGTGGTTGACCAAATTCGCAAACCACCATTCAGGTCCCTTAGGTGAGATATCTCGGTAAGTATATGTGTAGTTAGGCCCAAACCCGTTGTCTAGAGGGAATAAATGTCATTCATGAGGGCTGCGACTCTTCAGGATAGCCGTTTTTCTTTTACTATCTTTATTTTGGACCAGCCGCCATTATTACCACCACCAACCACGTCTCAACAGCCATCACACAACAACCACCAAACACAACGCGGCCATCACAACAACAACCACCAACCACAACGCCGCTTCACCACAACCGCTACTACCTTTACCGTCACAACTCGCCACCATCACATCACCGTCATCTCGCGCCACTCGTGGACACCGATGCTGGACTCGTGTAGGGCGCGCACCGAGCAGCGTGTTCAAAAACATCACGGACTTTCCGAAGAAAAACGGATCAAAAACGACTCACGCCCACTTTTGTTCCGTCCAATCGGTGAGCGAGGGGCGATTTGGCCCCGCCTCCAGGGCGTTGGAGGGCGGTCGCTATATGCAAATTCATGGATCAAAAAGCATTCACGCCCACTTTTCCTCGGGCCAATGGGGAGCCAGCAAGAGAGGTGAAGGGTCGGAGGCAGAGGGTCAAGGGTAAAAGAGCGAAGCCACGGGGCTTATAAAAAGGACTGCGTTCGTCAGCAGTGGGCAGTTCGCAGTGGGCAGTTCGCAGTTGGCAGAGTGCAGTTGGGAGTTCGCAGTTGGGAGTTCGCGGAGTCGGAGTGAAGAGGACGAAGCTGTGGAGAGGCGGCGGCGGCGAAGGCGGTTGAGGGGGTGCTCGAGTCGGATTCGGGGAACTGCGGAGGGAGAGGCCGGCGGCGCGACCGAGGTCGTGGTGGAGACGCTCGTCGCGGGACCCGAGAGTTTGTGAAATCCTCCTTTCCCCGAGCATCAGCAACCCCCTCCTGTTTTCCCCCCGCGCTGAGATAGTGCGACAAAGGGGGCCCCCTTCCCACCCCCTACCAGACACTGTCCGCGAGGCCCGCGGAGTTGAGGCGCCACCGCCGCTCTGCGTCACATCATCAGACGGGTAGGCCCGACACGGTCTCGGCCCCAGGCCCGTCTACCCCCCTCATCCTGGAGGGTGGTTCTCTTTTCTTTTGCTTTGGGAATATGTGTTGTCGGCGCCGTCTGTGAAGTAAAATTGTATAAGTGTTGCCGTGTGCCCGGTAGTCGGTTAGATCTGCATTGTTGCATTTGCTTTTTGTGTAATATTGCATTGTCTTCTTCTTTTACATGTGATTTTGGTGGAATTGTATATGTGTGCTTTCCGTTCATCGCGAAATAAACACAGTCGATGTGTGCTTATGAAGTTTAACTGTTTTCCCGCTTCGCTTCGTCATTTCTTTCATTGAATCCCCATCTTGCTTCACGTAAAGGGTTGGCCGTGGGCTAAGAAGCCCGATAATTAATCGAACCGTCGAGGCCTGACAGAAACACTTACACAATGTTCGAAAGGTTCTGTTGTTAGCCCCCTGTTGGACTTGCTCCGAACCGGGGCTTCTGGATTTGGTGTGTGAACGACCGTTGAAAAGAGCGCACAAAAGGACCCTCGTCAGAACCTCCAAACGACCGTTGTGCAGAGCAAACTTAAGGTTATGTTATGGAACTGCACTTAATGCCTTGATTGCCTTACGTGAGTGTGGGAAGACATCGTGTGAAACGACAGTCTGCATTCAATAAAAGTGCGTGTACTTATGTGTGGTGTGAGAAAAGAGAGAAAGATTAACGATAAAGGGAATGTCAGGAAGGGATCGGCACACACCCCGCATCAAATGGTCGCCGACGCCTTGCCGACAACCTTCCATGTGCAAAACAAAAAATCCGGGGTGAATCCTCATCGACCCTTCCCAACGCAGTTTGGATCCCACTGACCCACGTGAAAAGGTCAGGGACTATTCTAAAACATTTATTACGGAAATAACTACACTCAAGGTCCGACGCGTCGTGAGTGCACATTCACAACAGTGGTTTCTCAAAACCGCAACATTATGGTTTTGTGTTTTCAATTCATTTTCTGAAATTTGTGGAATTTGTTTTTCACATGGAACTTGTGGGTTACGATGTGTAAATTCCAGGCTATAAGGCAACGAAAGGTGAACATTTTGAAAGGGGGTTGTACACTTTCTATCGGCGCTGTGTCTCGGGCGCCTCTTAATGTGAACTTTTCCACGTGATGACGAATGAAATATGTCATCCTCGGGTAACCGACGTATCCATGTGCACACTTCCCTTGGGGTAAGTTTCCAAAACCACAACATTATTCTTACCTCCGCCACCAAAGGTGGATGGACGTTATGTTTTGACGCCCTTCTATCTGTCTGTTTGTTTGTTTGTTGGTGACCAAAATATCTCAAAAAGTTGTGGATGGATTCGGACAAAACTTGGTGGATGAGTTGGTTGGTTGACAAGAAGAAGCCGATTGCATTTTAATCCAGGTCCGAATCCATATCAAGCCTCTCAGTGGGATACAAAACGTAAACTGATCCGCCTTGTGTAGGTATGTGCTCCACCGAGTGCCCTTCTCGTTTATACAGCATTTATCTTGTGACTTTCAACAACCAACTCTCCTCCTCTCATCACACCCCCTTCCCTTCCCTTTCCTCATCATTTTAAATCCCCTTTTTTCTTCCTTCCAGTGTCTTAATAATACTGAACAGTTTTGTTGGGCTTGTTATTTTGTCAAGTTATATTTTTTCGGAAACATTCTGGTGGCTATAATGCCTCTCGAATTGTACAATACAGGACTTGAATTAATAGGAAGTTAAAAAGTGCACGCAATACTTATGGTGATTTAATTGTTCCACACTTAAGCTGCTCCACACAGGACCTGGACCTTGGTTGGTGTGAGCAAGTGCAGGCAGACGGTGGCACTCTCAGTGAGATGGTGCGAGAGATGCCCAGACTACGCCGACTGGTGTTAACGGCTAACCGCTCCGTCAGCGACACTGACCTCGAATCGCTCGCCAATTACTGCCCTTTACTGGAACACCTGGACATACTGGGTATGGTAATTGAGGGGATTATGGCAACCGATGTGGATGGATCCAAGAGGATCACAGAGGTTTCTCGATGTGGAGGGAAAATCAAAATTGCAAGTAGAAACGAAAACGGAACTCGGTGGAGTGCGTACCTCCTCCTGGCTGAACAGTTTACATTTTATCGTCCACTGATAGGCTGGATCTTCATCAGGACCTGAACCAAAATCTCATTGGCTTGTTCTTGTCACCGACACAACTCATCCCCCGAGTTTCGTCCAAATCCATCCATATAACGTTTTGGGATATCGTGATATATATATATATATATATATATATATATATATATATATATATATATATATATATATATATATATATCTTTATATTCTTATCGTTTTGGCCATATCTCTCAAGGGTGAAGAATTACTTTGAAAAATTCGAGTATCCGGATCTGGATCTGGATCATGACCAAAATTGAATCATTTCGTCCTTATCACACACCCAACCTGTCTACCAAGTGAGGTCCAAATCCATTGATAACTCTTTGAGATATCCTGCTAACAGACAGACAAACAAATATGCAAAGAAGAAGGTGTCAAGCGTTTGCCCAACAGGTATGATGAAAATCATGCCTGTGACGTCACTGTCACCTTGACCTTTGAACATGGTTGCAATTTGATGACTATATCTTGAAGCATTTCCGAGTTATCATCTTTAACATGGGCGTCTTCGTTGTCATGGAAACGACGTTATACGTCTGGATTACTGCCATTTTGGAAACGCGTCATCTGTCCCCCATCCCCGACAGAAATCGTTATTTTTAATAATGATAGGATTCTCAAATCTGCTCAGAATTTGTAGGTGATGTTTTCCAACTCATTTGTCTCGTTTGACGTCACGTAGCGCAACCATTTTTGGTCACATCGGTTTTATACAAATTATGTCACTGTCACCTTGATCTTTGACATCTGTTGTCAAAAAACATTAGCAGCCTCCCTTTTGTACTTCGGGATCCTCTGGTAAAGTTTGACGAAGATATCAGAAAGTGTTCGCGAGTGATCGCACTCACAGACGTACATACAATACACACATACAAACAAATGAGACAGGCCGACATGATGAAGATTTTCAATTTTTCGTCAGAACAAACAGTGATGAAAACATAACCTCCGTTTACCTTCGTTGGCGGAGGTAAAAATAGACACGTGAAGGACAAATGTTTGGGTAATTGTCCTTTGTTTGCAGTTCTAACATTTCATTGTGATCGTGGTGAGTCTTCAATGTGTCTGCACTTCATCCATTTGTAATAGCTCATCGTTTGAAATCGCTGTGCCATTCCACGGTGTGGTTGTGCACGACCACACAACCATAACATGTATTTTGAAAAAATGTTCCACATCAACATGGTCTTCCACTCTCGTGTCAGACTCTCTAATGGGCCGTGCACACATTGCACTAACATAAAAATGGCAGATACCATAAAAATGGCGGATAACATAAAAATGGCAGATAACATAAAAATGGCGGATAACATAAAAATGGTGGATAACATAAAAATGGCGGATAACATAAAAATGGTGGATAACATAAAAATGGCGGATAACATAAAAATGGCGGATAACATAAAAATGGTGGATAACATAAAAATGGTGGATAACATAAAAATGGTGGATAACGTAAAAATGGTGGATAACATAAAAATGGCGGATAACATGAAAATGGTGGATAACATGAAAATGGTGGATGACATAAAAATGTTGGATAACATAAAAATTGTGGATAACATAAAAATGGTGGATAACATAAAAATGGCGGATAACATAAAAATGGTGGATAACATAAAAATGGTGGATAACATAAAAATTGTGGATAACATAAAAATGGTGGATAACATAAAAATGGTGGATAACATAAAAATGGTGGATAACATAAAAATGGTGGATAACGTAAAAATGGTGGATAACATAAAAATGGCGGATAACATGAAAATGGTGGATGACATAAAAATGGTGGATAACATGAAAATGGCGGATAACATAAAAATGGTGGATAACGTAAAAATGGTGGATTACATAAAAATGGTGGATAACATAAAAATGGTGGATAACGTAAAAATGGTGGATAACGTAAAAATGGCGGATAACATGAAAATGGCGGATAACATGAAAATGGTGGATGACATAAAAATGTTGGATAACGTAAAAATTGTGGATAACATAAAAATGGTGGATAACATAAAAATGGGGGATAACATAAAAATGGCGGACAACATAAAAATGGTGGATAACATTAAAATGGTGGATTTCACGAATATAAAAATGATAGATTTCACGGACATAAAAATGGTGGATAACATAAAAATGGTGGATAACATAAAAATGGCGGATTTCATGAACATAAATATGGTGGATTTCACCAACATAAAAATGGCGGATAACATAAAAATGGCGGATTTCACCAACATAAAAATGGCGGATAACATAAAAATGGCGGATTTCACGAACATAAAAATGGCAGATAACATAAAAATGGCGGATTTCACGAACATAAAAATGGCAGAGAATATAAAAATGGCAGATTTCATGAACATAAAAATGGTGGATTACACGAACATAAAAATGGCGGATTTCATGAACATAAAAATGGTGGATTTCACGAACAGAAAAATGGTGGATTTCACCAACATAAAAATGGCGGATAACATAAAAATGGCGGATTTCACGAACATAAAAATGGCAGATTTCACCAACTTAAAAATGGAGTATAAAACAACTATGGAGGTTTTTTCGTTTTTCTCCTTTTTTTCTGCCAATGAGCTGTATGTTGGAGCCGGCTGGGACTTTGGGAATTAAATATTTCCATTAATAATGGGAATAAAAAGGTTAACGGTTGTTGTTTTTTTATCTTGCCCGAATTTTTATGGTCATGATCGAGTTAAAGAGAATTTTACATTTTTCAACATACTCGACTGAGGTTTGGCCGACCAGGAGGAAATTGCCCTCTCGAGATAGCCGAGATTTCCGCTGAATTTACCTCATACCCCTCCAGGTTAAAGATCAAGGTCAAATGGCGATCTTAAAAAAAAAGTTTTTTTGTCATCGTTTTGCTAATCTCAGAAACCGGATATGAAAAGAAGACGAAAACTCCACAATTAGCACAAGTTTTAACACAAGACTGAAATGGAAACACACAGTAAACACAAAGATAACAAAATAACAGTTAAAACGTGACAAAAACGACCGGAAAACTTATCTTTGAGAAAGTCGGCGGAGACCCTGATGAGGAACCGCCATCATCGCTCAAGAACCGGAACTGGAAGGATGTGACAATTAAAAGTTTTTTTATTAAAGTGATTATCCACCATTGCGAGATGGGGCTAAAAAGCATATAAAACGTGATATTTCAAAAAGTTGTGGCAGAGTTCGAGCAAATCTTGGTGGATGAGTTGGGGAGATGACAAGAACAAGCAAATTCGATTTTGGAGGTCCAGGTCCAGATCCGACCTGTCATTGGGTAAACTGTTCAGCCTGGTGTATGTAAGCGCTCTTCCGAGTGCCGTTGTACTGTAGTTTACAACTGTGTTAACTGTATACAAAAGCTCCAGATGACTGAGCTATTTTCACCTTAGTTTGTCACTCATCGGAGCGATTATATCCACGTGCGTGTGGCAGGCACTCCGCTGGTGACCGCTGGAGGGGTTTTACACCTGCTTGATACCTGTCAGCACATGCGCTTCCTCGACATTTCATTCTGCCTCCAGGTGGATGAGGCGCTGGCCATCCAACTGACCAATAGCTTTCCACACGTCTCCATAAAGTACATCAACACCAGTGGCCGTCCAACTCACAGATAGCTTTCCACACGTCTCCATCAAATACACTGACAACTGGTGAGGTCACGTGACCCGTTCAGAGCTGCAAACACCTGAGCAGCGCTCTGTCTCTGATCCATGTATGAGAAATCGATTATATCATGTCGGTGAGGATCGTCGAATAAATGAACTTAAAGCCGAAGCTTCAAGTGTAATATTATCAGCGCGTTTATCAAATATAATAGTTTTGAGATTTTTTTTGTTTGTTTAATTGGAAATTCACTGAAAGGACAGCTTTTTGTCTATCAGTGTAATCGAGTGAATGTTCAAATAGGCAAATGTGCCAATAAATGTTACCAAACTCACAACACCGTTCTTGGAGTGTTATTCTTTCACCTTTCACCCCTGCAGCTTTTGACATCAGATGCAAAGGCTCTTAGTTTTATTTTCTACATCTGGTCCAAGGTTCGTGGAGAATCTGCAACACCAATCGTGCACACACGTGCAGACAAACACACGAGACAACACCGGACAATTTCGCACAAGCACGGCCACTGAGCTTGGGGTGAGTGACGTCACTTCCCGGGGGCACTGCCATCTTTTTTGACTTCACTTTACTCGCCGCACTCAGTGGGGCAGTTGAGGAGAGATTTCCTCCTCATCATGGATTCCAACCCACGGGTTTGTCCATGCTATATACTTCAAATGCCGAGCGTCCAGCATGGAAAGCAGAGCGTACCATTTTTAGTCGTGTGATTCTGCTACTGTCGGAATTGAACTTCCTACCTGCAGGACTCAGAGCTGATGCTCAAGCTATTATGACACAGAGTCTGACAGTGTTTGTGGGTGAGTCCATATTTCGTTGTGCATGTTGGTGAGAAATTAGCACGGGGGCACATCAAGGTTGTCCTGGACTGAGATCGAGGAGTCGCCGCTTGGAATACCAGGCTTGACTCAAACACACCAGTTAGTTGTGCTTTTAGATTAATTATGCAAATCTCAACTGTAGTCTGTTCTCCGGAAATGAAATAAATAATTTGCTGTTCTGATTGGTATCCAGAAAAATCCAGTATCCGTTGGTAATAGCTGTTATTAACCTTCATCTCAATCATCGAGTCGTTTTCGTGAATCAGTAGGTCGTTGGGGCCTCACGTGCTCCTTCAGTGCTGCTTTTCCTTGCAGTAGATCATGATATACATAGATCCTCGTAGATCTGAAAGAAAAATTGGATTCATTTACACTTGGTGATGACATGTCTGGGTTCATTTACACGTGACTGTGACCTGTGTGGGTCCATTTATACGTGACTGTGACGTGTTCGGGTTCATTGACTGGACGATAAGAGAGACGTTGACGACATTTTTCTCAGAAATGGCCGAACGGATCTTTGTCAAACTTTCAGAAGTTCATCAGTGAGTGATTTAGGGAAAATAATTGTTTCAAAATTTTGAAAAACGAAGTTTTATTTTTGGGGAATTGTTTTTTTAATCACTCTATTTAGTGCCTCGGCCTGGTGTTGGCTTAATGGTCAGGGTAGTGGGCTTGAGATCCTAGGATCCTGAGTTCAAATTCCCCCTGGCTGTTGAAGTAATACCAGGTGGGGTTGACTCTTCTTGTCATCCTTCCGAGGTCGGCAAAATGAGTGCCAGCTTGCTGGTGTCCTGTGTCGGAGTGGCGACCCGTCCAGGATTGTGTCCAACAGCCAAGGACACTGCTTCGGCAGCACCAACGCTCTGCACAGAGTATGGTCCTGATGGATGGATGGATGGATATAGTGCCTAAGCCTTTGTAGTTATATCAAAGGTAATTATTAAATGATCCCGACCCCATTCCTTAGTGGATGTGGGGATGTTTTTTTCAGTCCCCACAAAAAAATATTTTAAAAAGAACAAATTTTGTTTTCTTCAAAATGCCAACAGGATTGGAAGATAAATGTTCTAAAATAACGAGTTGGCAAACCTGCTGGAGCTTCTGATCTTCGATCCGCACAATTAGTGCCTCATCCATTTTCTATCCACGTGTGGACCACGGATTAAAATGTCTACTTCGCCCTTGCGGACGTAGTTCCTGAACAACTTACCTGGATGTTAGCCTCAGTTTTCTTAATGTCGCGCACAAACGACTTCATGCCATCGAACCTCGCGACTGAAGCTGAACTTTCACCTCGAGCCAACCGATCCAACAATTCCATTTCTTGACTTAAAATCATCACTTTCTTCTGTCTCAGTGCACTCGATTTCCCATCACCACTCACTGTACACTCAGGAGGCATGATTAAGGGAATTTTTTTTTACAGCAAATGTAAATAAATTACAAAGAGATCACGCTGGCGGACACCCGGGTACTTCAAAATGTGTACGTGGCAGAGGACGCGTTCCTTCCCAGCCGAGCAGCTCTGTTTTGCCGTGAAAGGACGGCGCATCAAGTGGTGTGCCAGATATACCAACAGATATACAGAGACTACACCTCGGACAAGCAGATCCGCGAGTGCTGAAGCCGTGGATGGTGAAGTTTTACTCCATCCTACGATTCATTTGAAATTGATCACTGACCTCGACACCAACACAATTTTTTTATTATGGACCCTCGGCATCAAAAACCTACACTTATCCAATAAACACTTTCAAATGGAGCTCCTCGCCGCCATTAGAGCATTTACATTGCATCAGATGTGGCAATAAATGCGAATCGTTGCTCCCAGCTTGCCGGCATGACGGAGGAGGCCTTTTGAATTTCCGCAGCGATCGCGGCAGCTGTCTCATACGCTGTTAGGGTTAGTTCTTCAACTTTACACAAGATTTTTACAATTTTTCTTCAACTTTTACACAAGAACAGTCAGGAGAATTATCAGTAGCTGAGAGTATCTATGAAGGAGGTGAGGAAGGGCTTTTACAGAAGATCGAGGTTGGAGTGGAGGAAGTAAAGGAACAGCTGGGTAATCTAAGAGTAGATAAGGCTCCGGGTCCAGATAATATGCACCCAAGAGTATTGATGGAGGTGGTTGAGCAGGTAAGCGAGATGTCAAGGGATATTTTCAACAGTTCCCTGGAGTCAGGACAGGAACCGGAGGATTGGAGAGTAGCTTGTAACACCATGATTTCAGAAAGGATCCAGAGAAGAATTGGGAAACTATATAATTGGCACTTAGTTTGACTTCGGTTGTAGGGAAGGTGTTGGAGACAATAATGAAGGACCAGATGAGGACCCATTTCAATAAATACAAGCTAATTAAAGGGAGTCAGCATGGGTTTACCAAAGGTAGTTCCTGTTTAACAAATCGTTTGGAGTTCTATGAAGCAGTGTCTGATTGGGTGATGAGGGAAAGGCAGTGGACATCGTAAATCTAGACTTGAAGAAGGCATTTGATCAGGTACCACATCGGAGGTTGTTCGCCAAAGTGAGGGCTTGTGGAGTGGCTGGTCAGGTAGCTACTGGATTGCAAACTGGCTTCTTGGTAGGAAGCAAAGAGTGGCTGTGAGTGGGAGGATGACTTGCTCGGAGGATGTAAGCAGTGAGGTACCTTAGGGATCAGTACTCGGACCATAACTATTCATTATTTACATCAACGATTTGGATAATGGGGTAAAGAGTAAGCTTTCCAAATTTGCAGATGACACAAAGCTTGGAGGTGAGGTGGATAACAGAGCGGGTGGTGATCAGATACAGGAAAGTATTGATACTTGTATAGATTTGACAAAAGATTGGCAGATGTAATTTAACCTGAGCAAGTGTAAGGTGTTGGGGATTGGAAAGAACAATGAAAATAGATATTACAGGATGTAAAGGGGTAATTTTGGAGCGTGTCACACAGGAGAAGGATCTGGGGGTGGTAATAGATTCAGGAGGGAACCAGATAGCACACAGTTCCAGGCAGCTTTCGGTCAAGCAAATCGGGTTTTAGGCTGTACAAGGAGGGGGATCAATTATAAATCAAAAGAGGTGGTGTTAACATTGTACAGGAATTTAGTGAGGGCCACATCTAGAATATTGTGTGCAGTTCTGGTCACCGCAACTCAGGAAGGACATAGATGCCACAGAGAGGGTTCAGTGTAGGGCTACTAGATTGATTCTGGGCGTAGCTAGACTCAGCTACGAGGAGCTACTGGAGGAGACGGCTTTATACACTAGAAAGGAGGCGGTTATGAGGAGATATGATAGAGATGTTGAAGATCGTGAAAGGTAAAGATAAAATAAGTGTCGGTTAATTATTCAACAGAGTGAATATTCCTGAGAGTAAAGAAGAGGAGAGTTAAGATGGTAGTAAGGCATGGGACTTTCACTCAGAGAGTAGTTAATGCATGGAATGGCCTCCCTGGAAAGGTGGTGGCAGAGCAGAAAGAGTAGATAAGTTTAAATTAGAATTCGATAGGTACCTGGAGGTTATGGAGATAGATGGGTGTGGGGATGTTGACAGGACTTTTGGGTAGTTTGAGCATTGATGGGTGATTGTGTGCGGAGTCCTGTTGGTGCGGGTCTCTTCAAGGGGGGTTGTGTGGTTGATGTTGTGCGTTTTTTTTACACAAGTCCATGCCCCCTCCCCTGAAAAGGAAGAAGAAAAAAAAACATTTTGTATTTTCTTCTTTTGATCTTGTGTTGATAAATGAAGTGTGGTGTTGATGCGGCAGAGGCATGACGGGCTGAATGGCCTCCACCTGTGTCTGGTTTCCTTGTGATTGGTTCAAGCGGTAGCTCTAGTCAGCCTAGTCAGCCACTCACTGACTCACTCACTCTCACCTGTGGACGCTGCTGGATCCCAGAAGCTCACATGGACTCAAATCCAGGTGATCTCAGAACTATAACATACAATATTAAACGTTTTTTTATTTTTATTGAAATGTCCATATATATATATATATATATATATATATATATATATATATATATATATATATATATATATATATATATATATATATATACAAATTAATAAATGTATTTTGAAAAAAAAACCCAAATCAAATTTTTGCAGCATCTCACAGCGTCTCGCGCAGCGAACACTGCTTGAAGAGAGCTCGGTGTTGTTGTTGTTGTTCTTCTTGTTCTTGTTCTTCTTGTGAAGACAAAACCTTAATCTCTTGGACTTGGCTCTTGTACAGGCAAGATCCGGATCTCCTTAAATACTAAACACATGTATACATCCTCGCATTCATGGTGCCTTTTGAGAGCGTCTATCATGAACTTTTGAATATATTCGGACATTTGCTTTAAAGTTTCGAAAAGTTCATGTTACTATTTAAAGATTATTCCATTTAATGTGTTGTAAATTCGTAAATACATTATTTATTTCGCAAGTACATGATATTTAGTAAATACGAAAATACACTCTGAAGGGTCTCGCGATTGGCTTAATCAAGGCACGTGACGAAATATCGGAAGTTGTTGTTGTTGTTTTTTTCGCCGACAAAACCTTGAGGACGCTGCTCTTGGACACATTTGTCCTTGTTTTTACACGCGTGACACTGGACGAATTTTTCCTTAAATTTAAAAAAAAAAAATCTTTTTTTTCGCTCAGCTTTGGAGAACATTTGGTCGGTCGATCCGTTCGAGGGTTGTATAAACAAGTTTATTCAGCGCAACTAGCGTTCCCCCGTTTCAAACTTTGAAGTAAAACATAATTCTAAATTAAAGACTCGACGTTAACACTCTACGTTTTAGTTCGACTGCATTCGATTAAAAAAAACAAAAATAGGCTTTTACTGCGAAAATAAAAGGATCGGTTATGAGTCGTCGCAGCACGCGCTTCACGGAGAAGAAAGGAAGATGGCGGATTATGCTTATCGAACGAACGGCATTGCTGGTCCCGTCGCCAGGTACGCGGCTCACCTCGATTTCACTGAAGATTATTATCAGCTTGTAGACCAAGGGGATGTTGATGGTGTCATGGCTCAAAGGGGGTCGGGTGCCCGTCCAGAGAAACATGGGTGGTGGTGATGGTGGTGGCTCCGGTGTTGTTGCCAGAGTCGGGCCTGCAGGAGACGGTGGTGGGCGAGGAGAAACTGGACACGACTCTGACGGAGCGAAAATCAACGCGAGTAGGGGACAGGATGATGATGGGTGAGGTTGCTGAAGGAAATGTGAAAACTCGGATTCGGTTGGAAATGTTTAAATTTTAAAAAAAATTGTTCAACAGATTAAATGTTTTGTTGAGGACGAGTCGACAAAACTCGAGATCTGTAGGTCGGAGTTTCAACATTTATTGTGCACATTGACGTCGTGTTCGTGTTTGAGCATTCTCTGTGTGCTCGCACAACGACAGGGCCTTGGGTTCCCGCCTTTGTTCTCCATTTTCTCTCTTTCTCACGTCACTTCCAGGTAGACCGTTCTGCGCATGCGCCCGTGGACGTACGACTGCTGCGCATGCGCGTGAAATAAATAAATAAATATATATATACATACATACAGTGGAAAATCGATATAACGCTCACCGGTGGGGTCCAAAGCGACAAGGGCGTTATAAATGATTCAGCGCTATACTGATGCAGTGAAAAATATTTTATATTACATCCAAACGAGAGCCAAAACACGTCGACATGTACGTCCGCCATCTTGGATTGTTGGGGTTGGTGACGAAGCGGTCGTTATTTTCTTTTCTTTTTTTTAAACAAGAAATAACACAGGAATTGAATGCATATGGAATATATTTTATTTTTTTTGATGTACAACAGAACATTACTTACAAAATAAAAAAAATACAAAATGTACATCATCACATAAATCGGTAAAATATTTTACGCTTCCTTAATCACAAAACGGATACGGAATTTATTTCTTGAAGAAATCGGTGATCTTGGTTGGTTTCAGGGATGCTCTTGAGAGTCTTCGGGTGTCATCCAGAAGGATTTTAACCTGGTGTATCTTCAAACGAAGATTGGGGCATTCCTGCTCATCCAAGGACTCCAACCAACGAAGACCATAAAGGAAAGACTGTTCAGCTTTGGAGTGGAGAGGCTGGAGGAGAGGTTCAACTGGTGCCTCTTCTTCTTCCGACTCCTCTCGGGTTTCCTCTTCCTCTCCAGTTGACAGCTGTTCTTCTCTGAGCAGTTCTTCAGCAAGGTCTCTTTCTTCTTCATCAACCCAGGCCTGGAGAGCATCAAGAGCTGATGTGCCAGGGGCGAGGTTGAGGGCCGTGATGGCAGACCTGCCCACCTCCTCCTTGGAGAGCCCATTGAAGTCTTCTTCATTATCAGACTTGGGAGGACCTCGGCCTTTCCTCCAGCAGTTAATGATGGTGTCCTTGGTGACCTTCTCCCAGGCTGGCCCTGCAAACTCCATCGTCTTCTTAACGTCCATGGCCTTGAGGAAGACGGTCATCTCTTTCTGCTCCCTGGCCATAGCTTCGCATAATTGATCTTTGTAGAATAGCTTGAAACAGTTGATGACCCCCTGGTCCAAAGGCTGGATCTTGCTGGTGGTGTTCTTGGGCATAAAGGAAGCGAAGATCTTCCCATCCTTGGACTTTAAGATGTCTCCTGATGGATGAGATGGGGCGTTGTCAATGAGGATAGCTTTCTCTTCTTGCCCAAGCTTTCTCAGGTGCTTCCGCACAGCAGGGCAGAACCTCTGGAAGAACCAGTCCTTGAAATAGGCTCCTGTTATCCAAGCCTTCCTGGTGTTGGTGTAAATGCAGGGAAGGAGGGATCTGTTGACATGGTGTAGACACCTGGGGTTGAGTGACTTCCCTATGACCAACGGGGTCATCTTCAGAGACCCTGACCTGTTGGCACAGAGAAGGAGGCTGACTTTGTCCTTTGGGTTCTTGTGTCCAGTCTTTCTTGATGGGTTGTCATCCAGGTCCATAGTTCTGTCTGGAGGGGTCTTGTCGTACAGACCAGTTTCATCTGCATTGAAAACCTGGTCTTCTGTGAAGTCGTTGTCTTCGATTAGTTCATTGAAGACAGAGAGGTAGTTCTTGGCAGATTCAAGGTCTGCAGACTTGGCCTCTCCATGTTGTTGGTTCATGTGGACCCAATGTCGATACTGCCAGTGTTGCAGCCACATCCTGGTTAAGCTGTAGTCAGCATCTTCACCTCTCTCTTCCTTGTGAAGATCCTTGTTGATCTTCTTGGCCTGATGAAGGAGGATGGTGCCTGAGATGGGCATGTCAAGCTCTCTAGACTTGCAGAACCAATTGAATAGTTCCTGGTCCAACTCCTGATCCCTCCCAAGCTTGACCCTCTTCCTCTTCATCCCTTCATTGGAGTTGACAGTGACGATGAAGCTCTTGATGTTCTCTTCATCCTTCAACCATCCTCTTAGAGTTGAACCGGCGATGCCTGTATCCTTGCTGATGGTCGCTTGAGTTTCACCATTCCGTATCCGTTTAATTATGTGTAGCTTCTCCTCTATGGAATAACACTTCCGCTTCGGCATGGCGGCGCTGAACTGAACAGAGCAAACAAAACTAACAAATTTGAAGATTTCTCGGCTGGTAGGTGATGAAGATGTCGAAGAACTGGTACAGGAGATGTAACGGGAGCTTAGATTTAAGTTGTTGACAACTCTTCCGAAAGGATGTGGGCGGTAGAGCACGCGAACATTAGTCGATCTTGTACAGTACAGTACTGTACTTACGTTGTGTACTGTGTTGTATGGTGTTAGAAGGGAACATGAACGTGAGTTACAGGAGATACGGATGCCATGATGATTTGAATTGAATTGATTTTGTTCATCTCAGCTTCGCCATTTATACGGGAAAGGTGCGAGAAGATGACAGCTCGTGAGTATTTTCACACCACATGTCAACTCAACACAGGGCGATGACAGCTTGAATTTTTTTCGCCACTTAGTGCTATTTCGGACTAACTTTGTCTCTATTTTCTCACTTTTTTGCCTTTAAACATGAAATAGTGGTATTTTTTGGGGTCCAAGGTGTATGAGCGTTATATCAGTACAAGCGTTATATCGATTTTCCTATATATATATATATATATATATATATATATATATATATATATATATATATATATATATATATATATGTACAGTAATCCCCCGTTTCTCGCGGGGGTTACGTTCCAAACCTCCCCGCGCTAAGTGAAAATCCGCGATGAATGGACGCCTCCTCAAAAAATCGATTCGTCTGGTCTGGTCGGTTTGGGTTTGAGGTGCCTGAGATCGACGAGTCTGGTCTGGTCGGTTTGGCAGTGATTGGGTTTGAGGTGCCGGAGATCGACTAGTCTGGTCTGGTCGGTTTGGCAGTGATTGGGTTTGAAGTGCCGGATATCGACTCGTCTGGTCTGGTCGGTTTTGAGGTGCTGGGTATGAGCAGTGCTCGTCCAACGGCGGCAAACCTTTTCCCTTCCCGAAGCATATATCGAGCACCTTGACCTTCTCCTGGAGCGTCCCAGGACCTTCCTCTGGCGCTTCGGTTCCTTGCCAGAAGCCTAAGAAGGTGCAGGGCATTTGGGCGGCATCGTGGGGCTTGGAGAAAAAAACGGAGAAAATATTCGAAGTTCACAAGCGAAACTTTGTCTCGTGCGTTGTGTGACTGGTCGAGCACCACGGGTTATAATTTATTGCTTAAATAATTTATATTTTATATATTATTACCACGAGGGGGCATGGGCTTGGTTAAAATCACATCAACCGCACAACCCCCCCCCTCTTGACAAGACCCCCTCTAACAGCACTCCGTACACAATCACCCATCAATGCTCAAACTGCCTAAAAGTCTCATGAACATCCCCATACCCCTCGATCTCCAAAACTTTCAGGTAACTGATTCTAATTTAAACTTATCCACTTATCTTAACATTTAACCTTGTGTTAACATTTCCAAGTTGTGGTTTTGGTCGTGATTTAGCCTTTTTAATCCTGAAGGGCAAGTCAGGAATCGATATGAGCCGTTTTTTTTGAGTGTTTGCTATGTCTATGGCAGAGTTCGAACCTTAGTGATCTCTCGAACTCGAACCAGACACACTCACCATTACACCACCGACTCGAGGAAAAACTATTGAGTGATCCAGGAGGAGACCATTCGGCCGATGCAAGTCCACTAGGCCTGTCATGTGTGTGCCGTCACTACATTCTCGAGAACTCGAGGCAATGATGCTATCCAAGATTTTTTAAAAGCAAAATGATATTTGTAATTTTTTATTTTTTCTTGTTTCACAGCAAGATGTTTGTTGGTCGCCTCGGCTGGGAGACTTCTAAGAAGGATCTAAGAGACTACTTTTCCAAGTTTGGCGAGGTCGTGGACTGCACCATCAAAGTGGACCCGGTCACCGGTCGTTCCAGAGGATTCGGCTTTATTTTGTTTCGCACGGCCTCTTCTGTTCATGAGGTGCATCATGGTGGGATGATAGAGATTTGAAAACTGGAACCGGTTCGCTCTTGTACTCGAGAGATTGTGGGGCGTCCCGGTATCTCTGGTTAAACGTGATTATGAACTGTGGTCGTTTTTCGTGGCCGGGTTGTTACCGCGCGTTGTTTTCCAACCGTCCTTTCTGATGCAGGTGCTGGCCCTTAAAGATCACCGACTGGACAGCAGAGTGATTGACCCCAAGCGTGCCAAAGCCGTGAAGAAGGAGCCGGTAAAGATCTTTGTGGGTGGTGTCAAGCCCGACACTGAAGAGGACAAGATTCGGGAATATTTCTCCACTTTTGGAAAGGTATAACGAGCAATTCTGGCTGGTCCCATCGGTCCTGATGCTCTTGTGGTCACTCGCTGGTGTCATCGCGTTGCCGTCGTGCTCGCACTTGTTCCATCAAATATGTAATGTGATGTCTTTGGTTCACTTAATGTCTGCACGATCCCGAGCTAGCCCTCTTGTTTGGCCTTTAACTCGAAGATCATCTCTAAAAGTTGTGGGTGGATTCGGATGAAACTTGGTGGACATGTTGGGTGTTTGACAAGGACAAATTGATTCGATCCTGATGAAGATCCGGATCCTGATCCGACGACTAGAATTTTTAAAAGCGATTCTTCACCATTGAGAGATTGGGCTCCAAAACGACATAGAGCACGATACCTCAAAAATATCTTGGGCCAGATATGTTCTCGTGGATCAGGCATTACGGGGTGGGGGTATGCGCTCCACCGAGTGCCCTTCCAGTTACAATTGTTTTCTCATCCCATTAACCTAGATTTAATGTCGTCACTGGTGGAAGAAGGAAGGGTTTTGCTGGGATTCTTTGTGGTTTAGTTATTTCCATTTGAGTGCCACTACAGAAACGTTTGTCAATTGTCTGCTTTCTTTTTCTATTTTGCTTTTTGAGAGGTTTTGGGTTCTCCTTGTGCATCTCCTTGTACTATTATTATTATTATTATTATTATTATTATTATTATTATTATTTATTTTTATAATCACCTTGCTTTTGCACCTTTTTCATGAAGGTGGAAGCGATCGAACTTCCAGTGGATGTCAAGTCTCGCAAACGCCGAAGCTTTTGCTTCGTCGTCTTTCAGGATGAGGTGTCGGTGAGGCGGGCCATGGAGAGGAAGTTTCACGACATTGGAGCCAGTAAGGTTTGTTTTTGAAATCGTACTCGGTTGTTTTTTATTTATTTACTTTTTGGAACGGCATGGCGATTCGATGATTTGGAAAGTTTCAATTTTTTTTTAAGTGATGTCGAGAGTTAATTTTTATCCACTTTGAGATATTTAAAAGTAGCAGCGTGCATTCCCGCCGTTTGTGCGGAAGTACCCTTTTAATTTTATCGGAGCCGGGGTACGTGCGCTGGAGGAAGGTTAAAGTACGTGGTCGTCAGCTTCCTTGGGCGGCCCCTTAAGGACAGTTTTGTGGTTGGAACCAGCAGTAGAGCTGGGTTTGGAGCATCTCTGAAGGCCCAAGAAGTGTTAAATGTCAGTTTTGGTGTTCCGGTGTCATCCATGCTTGCTCCATTTTCGGCTCTCGGTATCCATTGACTGCTATTAAAAAAATAACAATTATGTGTTGCTATATGATGTGCACGTCATTGACACGGGGAAATTTCTTTGTTTTCCCTGATTATGAGAACTGTTATTTTACTTTCAACTTGTTATCCGGGATATTGTAATCGTCCGGTTTGTTTGTCTGTCTGTTAGCAACTTTACGGCAAAACGGCTTTAGCAAACACTATCAAATTTAACCCACAGGCGAGCAATGAACCTTGGACGACCCCATTAACTTTTGGGTCCAATTGGATCAAAGGTCAAGGTCAAGGTCACGAAAAGATCAAAATCGTTTTTCGCTCATAACTTCATCAAAAATGATCCGATTTACTTCAAACTAAGCTTATAGTTAGCCTTATTATATTTGTCACTTATAATCCGACCCATTCCTATCGTGAAAAATGCATATATTTGTGAAGATCGGGGTTAAGAATGTATCAAATTTAAGTTTGATGCCCAAAATAACTTTATGCCTTAAATTGTCGGGATTTGTTGTGCCTGGCACCACTTGTATTATAAATGATTGTTGTTTTAAAGCTCGATCAGTCTTGGTCATCGGCATCTTGGTAATCCATCGCGATCGTGGATCACCGTACCGGTACGACTATCGCCGTGTCGGTAATCTACACAAGCTTTCTAAAGCACACCAGATTTTCATATAAAACTACCAATTGGCGATTGCTTGTACGGAGCTCGGATGCTGAGGGTTAAAAGTTAAAACCGACTGTACTTCCTTCCTCGTACGTCTTGATGTCATACGTTTCACTGTTCCAGGGGTAGCCGAGTGCATCAGAGGTTTTTAAAATCGTGTGCGGTGTTTAAGGATTGGAAACCTTCCTTCGATTTGTTGGTGATATGCCTGCTGGTGTTTTTTATTATTATTATTATTACTATTATTATTATTATTATTTTGGTGTTCCGATATATTCATAATTCGTGGTATGATCCAATACTGGTATAATCAATGTATTTCTGGACTCCATCATCGTAAGATTTTGGTATTAACTTTGTAAATATACAGACAACACACCTTGTCACATTTGTAAAAACCTGGCAATTTCATCAATGCTCGAAATGGTGGTCGCTGCCGTGACGTTCGTTCTAATCCGCATATTTTGTTTATGGATGGTGACTACCCCTTCAACAGGCATGTGGGGTCCACGTGTACCTCCTTGGGGGCTTTTTGTTTATCCTGTTAAATGTTTTTATTTTATTTATTACCTCTTCCACCAAAGGCGAAGGAGGTCGTTTTCACCTCTTTCTGTCTGTGTGCAGAATATCTCAAAGTTGTGGACGGGTTCAGTGTGTGACAAGGACGAGCTGATGAGATTTTGGTGAAAATCTGGATCCGACGACTAGAATTTTTTTTTAAAAAGTGGTTCTTCACCATTAAGAGATCGGGCTGAACCGATTATACAGGGAAGCCCGAAAGTTACTCGACCCCTGATAAATTTCTCGCACTTCCCTCCGTCCCTCCCCCTCTGCCCTCGCCCGCTATGGTATGCGGAAACACTGACTCGGAAGAATGATGGAGCACATACAGATACAATGACAAATTAATTATTGCAAGTATTGTACAATAAAACCTGTATATTAAAAGAGTTCAAGAACAATGCTTCACTGGGAAGGGGTAAAGTGACTTTCAGGCCACCCTGTATAACACGATATCTCAAAAAGTTGTGGACCGATCCGGATGAAATTTTGTGGGCAGGTTGGATGTGTGACCAGGACGAATTGATTCGATTTTGGTGAAGATCCGTGTGGTTTGGTGATGGTAATATTGCTGTTATGTCGGTGTTCAATGTGGGGTTTAATGGAGACCACCATGGCTGTTATGTGGTTTTTATTTTAGATTTTAAAGGCTGTTTTTTTTTTTTGTCTTTTTTTTTCATTTACAGTGTTATATAAAGCTGGCGCAGCCCAAGGAAGTCTATCAGGACCAGACTTGGGGACGTGGGGGCAGGGGCGGTATTATGGGCAGAGGCACTGTTGCAACTCCCGGAGGGAATAATGGAGGTAAGAGTTTATAATTTTATTTGTTTGGAATTCCAAATATGTATCCATATATTAAAGAGCAGGTTTTGGGTCGCTGATGACTTGGCGTGATTCGAAGGTTGAAAGCACATTTAATAAACGTGGGTTATTTATTTTCTTACATTTGAAACTCAAAATATGCTAAAATTCACTTTTAAGTCAAAATTTTTCTCGGTGATCGAAAAACAGACCGGAAGGTACCGAAGATGCTATGACGTCACGTTCTCCGAAAACTTCGTGAACATTCGGAAACAGCGTGTGAACAATGGCGAGATGCGAATCAGAGAGTGATTTCAGCGTCGATGAAATTGAGTGTTTTCATTCCGATATTGCCGAGGACGAGTCGGAGGATGATGGGAATTTATACTGTGGAGTTTCTGGCCCTTAACCATATAAATTTGAGCCACTTGTAAGTGCCAGAAAACGGCCGATTTTGACTGACTGTCCGGCAGTTCACACTGACAGACTCCACCAGACAAGATTGGTTTGTAGATTTTAATTTTCTTGTTCGATGTATAAAATAATGTAAAGTTTGATTCGTCTGTGACTTGATATAATAATTTTTTAACCCTTTAGTAGCCTGGTGTTGGCTCAGTGGTTAGGGTGGTAGCTTGGTATCCTCGGGTCCTAAGTTCAAGCCCCGTCGGCCACTGAATTAATACACCAGGGGGTTGACTCAGCTTGTCATCCTTCCGAGGTCAGCGAAATGACTACCAGTTCCAGTGTGTGGACTGGTAGAGGGGCACTACATCAGCGACACAGTCGTGTTTCAAGAAATGATAGCTACCCCGGCAGCAAAGCTGCCATACGACCACCACCAACCCTCTAGTCACTCAAGAGTCAGAAATAGAATGAATCAATAATGGACCCTTGGTGTTAGAAGTCTTTCTGACAGCTGAGCTTGACCCCAGTGAAAGTGATGATGGCGTGGCCGATGGGGAAGAGTTTCTCAGCCGCGTTCCCCATGACGGGTTACAACGTACGGACTTCCGGATAGTGATGACTGACTCTATTTTAATAATTTCTCGATTTCTTATGCGCATTTATAGATAAACACAATGCCCCAATCCTTGAGAGGTGACACAGTGTGAGAAGATGAAGCAGGAGCCAGCTGAGGAGGAGAAGGCTGAATGGTGGGCACAGCTTCACGCTTGTTTTGAAACCGAGCTCACTCATTGCGTTGCCTTCGTAATCATCGGCTGTGAAATGGTCACCACAAATGACAAGTCTATCCAAAGGGTCCTCAAAGAAACTTTACCCGTTTTCTTTGGGGGAAAATTCGCCCATTTTTTGTACAAATCTTATCCACTGCCGGCGAATGTTTGATTCCTTCGGGAATCGGTGGGAGCGATTACCCGTTTTCCAGCCATTTTCCAAAACATGACGACACACGTACAACGCATGATGTACAGATATCCAAATAACTTTGTTCTACAATAATTCAAAATAAAAACATAATATAGACAGTTGCAAGCTCAAAAAAAGTGAAAGAACGGCCCTGGACACTTCTTCAGTGAGCGAGTGAGTTCCGCTTTCTTTTGGAGAACGTGACGTCACCATCCATATATAGGCACGCGGCTGTTTTTTTCAATGGCCTCGAGAAACAACAACTTCGGAGTTAAATTTCATTAAGTTTCCCAATAGTTAGGCAACCACAATAGTTTGCATCGAACTATTTAATGCACATATAATCATGTTGATAAATTTTCAGAACATGTTTGGTGACCCACAACCTGCTCTTTAAGGTTTCCTCAATAATAAACGTTTTCAATGCATGCAAATTCACAAAGTTAATTTGCATGTTGTTGTTTTTTGTTGGGGTGACGTCACTTCCGGTTCTTGCATGGGGCTGTGCAGGTCAAGATGAGGGTTTTTTTTTTTTTGTTCGTTTGTTTTGTGTGTATTATTGAGATTTATCAGGGGTTGTGGGTTTTGTATATAAAGGTTGTAGTTGTTTCTAACAGTTTGAGTGGGTATTTGTGTCCGTTTATTGAAACGAGCAGGGTGACGCCTCGTGTTAGGTTTAGTGTTTGTCAGTTGGGGTCTTGGGAATATGGTGGGGAAAAAGGCTATCGGGACCGAAGGAGAAAGGAAGAGGAGTTCGTAAGATGTGATGGATGCTCAATGTGGGCTGCATCAAGAATAGGGGAAGCAGAGGGTACTCACTGTTGTCGGAAGTGTGAGGAAATGGCCCATTTTGAGATGGTTGTTACACGGTTGAAGGAATGGATAGATGATTTGCAGCAAGTAGCAGAATGTGAGAAATTTGTCGCTAATAGTTGTTGTTTATGGTTGTAGAGTGAGGTTGCTGAGGATATTGGCAGTGGTGAGGCTTCAGCAATAGCGATTGGAAGGACTGAGGTGTGGGAGATAGTTTGTGGAGGTGATGAGACTTAAATATGTGGATTCTTCATGCTGCAGGAAGGATTTATTCTCCCCGAGGACCGTTTTGAGATGGGATGGACAGACAGACAGACAGACAGCATGAGCCCTTTATCGATCTATAATTCTGGCAATCTGTGTGTGTGTGTCTGTGTGTGTGTGTCTGTGACCGCTGTTTCTCGACAACCGCTGGTCCGATCTAATTGAAACTTGCCAGGTATATTGCTGGGGACCTGAGGATGTGCCTTTTCAAGGTTTGATATTAATCGGACAAGTGCTTCCCAAGTTATGGCCATTTATTTACCAAGCAACGACATAACACGTTGCTGCGTCGGCGTGGCTGCGTAGGCCGGTGCGTGGCCGGCCGACGATGACGTCACGGGCAGTGCCGGTTACATGGCAGCGACTGTCATGGCAAGCAAAGACAGGGAGGTAAACTTGATTTTAATTTGGATTTTAATTAACTCTGTGTGTGGAAGTGTGGTTGTCGCGAGAACGCGAGAGCGAAGGAACGGCCTGTGCGGTTGTCGTTTCTGGCTCGCTGTTTGAAATTTTTTTTGTTTTTTTTTTGCACGTATGGCCACGCACGTACGGGCACGTGAGAGCGAAGGAAAGGCCTGTGTGGTTGTTGTTTCTGGCATGCGGTTTGAAATTTCTTTTGTGTTTTTTTTTTGCACGTACGGCCACGCACCTACGGGCATGCACTACAATATAAAAATGGATGATGGAATTGAAGTATCGATACTAAATGGATGTTTTGCTGTGATTCACCAATTTTATAACCAAGTCATCCAAACTGTCGTGAGTACTTTGTCTTTCTGTGATCAACAACTCCATTTCCCTCACAGCCACCTCACAGAGTTGGAATTCTGGTTATTGCAACCAGGGGTACGGTAGCTATGGCAACTATGGCGGGAGCTATGGCAACTATGGTGGATATGGAAGCTACCCCAGTGGATATGACTACTCGTGCTATGGCTACGGTGGATATGGAGGCTACGGAGATTACAGTGGTATGTAATGCTCTGTTAGACATTTTATCACAGCTGTACAGAACAAAGCCGTTGTCATTTATTTATTTATTTTTAATTATTATTTTTTTGAACATTGTCGAACTCAAAGGGAGATGACGAAAGTCATAAAACGTGCCAATGCCGTTACAGTAACCACAGTATATTGACACTCGGTCGCACTGCACCCGTGCCACCACTCTGTCAGCTTCCTGGTTCTATTTATTTTGCGTAAGATTTCATTCTCAACCGATGTCCATCGCTGTCGCGCAGTTGGACAGCCGGGCACTTACGGCAAAGCCCCACGGCGTGGTGCAGTCCATCAGAGCAACTACAGACCTTATTAAATCATCCTCGGTTCTCCACTTCATTTTCGATGGTATGACCGATACAAGACCCTCAGTGTGCCGTTTTCATGTCGATTGCCGTTCACCGCCCTGCCTCCCCCGTGCTTACTTTGTTCCGGACGTCGGTCGTTTTTTCTAACTTTTATCTCGTCTCGAGGTGAAGTTGAAGTACCTGTGAAAGTGGAAATCTCAGCGTTTGTACAAGATTTGTTTTGCAACGGATAGTTTATATTTAAAAGAGTTCTTCACTTTGGTTCGGTTAGTTTTGTGACAATTGCTGCAAATGCATACAGTGACTGGTGCTCGTGTGTTTTTACGGGTAAAATGCTTTTTAAAATTTTTAATCCCCCCCCCCCCCATTTTCAGATGAACCTTGTGAAAGAGAATTTGACGCAAAAAACACCCAAGGTTGCTAAAATTGCTTGAATAATGATTTAAATGAAAGGTGCTGCCCAGATTTGGGAGAAATTGAGTCTGAAGCATCCTGAGCATGTTCAAACGAATGGAAATCCCTCCCCAGGTGGTATCACATCACAGCTACCATCTTGACGTATCATGTAGCTGGGTTGGTGCTTCCTTCCTTCTGCTTCTGTGTTCAGGTGTGTTCTCTAAAGTGGACTTTTAGAAACGTCATCGTTCATTCGGAACCTGAGAAGGGCACTCCATCTTGCTTTTTGCTTATGCCTGCAAAGGTGAAAGAGTATTCTTAACACGAAGACGTTGCAATGTCGTTGTTGAAGACCGAGGTGAGTGGCCTGTATTACATCCGTTATTGAGGGTTCTCAACTTTAACCTTGAGCTCGACGAGTTAGTGGGTCGGGGGAAAAAATAAAATCGATCAATCCAAGTTGATGAAGCCTCCTGACTGATTTATGTTGTAAACCCATGCAGGCTGGTCTGAGTTGTGCAGTCTTCGAATCCTGAACCTGTAGATTCTGCTGTCGATGTGAAAACGGTCCTGTGCTTTGCTTGGGGCTTACCGGATGTAAATGACAAAGCGAGGCAACCATTGGCGTCGCTCGAATTGTTTGCCTTGAATGTAAAATCAGGGAGTTAATATAGAGTTAAACTCCTCTGTCGGAATGGGATTAAAAAACAAAAGAAGAAAAAAAAAAGGCAAGACATTTATTTATTTTCTTCCTCCCTCCAGTTTGAGGCCATTAATACTGTTACGGCTGTGGAAATTCGCAGACCACCATAAAGGACCTGAGATCAGTTATGACGATAAGTAAATGTGTAGTTAGATTTCCCCACTGTTGTTTAGAGGGATTTTCCGTGTTCACAGGGCTGCGATCCTTTGAGATAGCCATTTTTCTTTTGCTGTCGTTATTTTGGACCAATCATCCCCCAACAACCAAATCGCCACCACCAACATCATTCCCAAACAACTACAACTCAAACACCACCACCTTCGCCTCTTTACATCCACAACACCACCCCGCAAACATCGCTTCACCGCCATTCTCAAACGACGCCCGCCAACAACCAAATCGCCACCACCAACACCCTTCCCAAACCACCACAGCAAACTCCCACCACCTTCGCCTTTCTACCGAACGTCGGGCCATGGGTTGTGAATGAGATCCTTTCGAAGGAGAAATCGGATCAAGAACGATTCACTCCCACATTTCATCCATCCAATGGCTGAGCATCAGGTGGTGTAGCCTCACCTCCAAACCCGCTGTGATCCACAAATTTGCATAAACGCTCCTCCCCCGGCCTATATAAGCACAAGCACAACGCAGCTCGAAGCAGTCTGGAGTCGGGAGAGTGGCAGTCAAGTCGGGTCTGGAGAGTGGCAGTCAAGTCGGGTCTGGAGAGTGGTAGTCATGTCGGGTCTGGAGAGTGACAGTCAAGTCGGGTCTGGAGAGTGGCAGTCTGGAGGGGTCGGAGAACAGGACGGAACTCGAAGAGGCAGACGGCGGCAGTGTCGGTGGGGCAGAGTCGGGAGACGGAGCTCGAAGCTAAAGTCTGAAGGCAGACGGGGGCCGATCGACGGAGAGGAAGGAGCTCGGAGCTCAGGTCGAAGTTGAGGTGCGAGGAGGGAGAGTTGCTGAGTGGAGCAGGGACACGGAGGAGGGCTCAGAGGCGAACCAACACGTGGAACATGTCTTTCAATCCAGACAAATCTCACACTCTCACTATGTCTCTTCAAAAGGACCGTTTACAAAACCCCCCCATCCACTTTCTCAACAATCCTCTGGAAGAAGTCTTTTCTTTCAAGCTTCTAGGTCTCACTATCTGCCATGACCTTTCCTGGGAAAGTCACATTTCCAACCTCGCCTCAAAAGCCAGTCGCCGACTGGGAATCCTCCGTCGTGCTAAGTCCTTCCTCGGCCCTCTTGAGCTCCTGACCACTTACAAAGCTTTTGTCCGTCGCCTGATGGAGTACTGCTCTCCCCTCTGGGCTGGTGCTCCTGCCTCCCACCTTTCTCGGCTTAACGCTGTCGAAACCAGGGCATTTAAGATCATCGGCATCTCCCGCAATGAAGCTGAGTCTTTGGGCCTCTCACTCAATCACCGCAGGTTGGTCGGTGGTCTTTCTGTCTTCTACCGACTCCTCTCCAGCCTTGCCCCCCCTGCTCTCTCTGCGATTTGTCCCCACCACATTTCCATAGGGCGCTCAAGGTCCGCCAACAACCCCCTTCTGGTAAAACTACCAAAATCACGAATCACTGCTCATCTTCACTCTTTCATTCCTCTTTTTTCCCGCCTTTGGAATAAACTTCCTCACTCTATTCTTTCCCATTCTTCCCTCCAGGCTTTCAAAACAGCTGTTCACCACCACCTCTTATCTTCCCCCATCCAAATCCTCGATCTTTTCTACCCCCGATAATCCACCCAAGCCCACTTCCTTCATTTCTCCTGCTTTCCTTCCTGAAAGTCCCTGAAATGTCCATCTTCTCTTCGCCATGTTCCCCGTCCCATCCCCATCCCTCTCCCTTCCACAGTTCACCTAATGTGTCTGTTCCCCACTGTTTTGTCCCTTCCACTCCCGCCCCTCTTGTCTCATGCCTCCTTGCTGTGAGTTGTGTGTTTGCTCTCATACGAGCCTCGACCAAGGTATACAAAAAAAAAAAACAAAAAAAAAAAAACGGAGGACTGAGTGGGGACCGCCGCCGGAGAAGGGGCGTAGTGGAGGCCACAGCCAAGAGGAGTTCGCCAGAGCCATGCGGTCCAGAGCGTCAACTCGTTGGACGGAGCGTCAGCAATTCCCCTCTCCCTTACCAAGCTCCGCGCTAAGAAAGCGCCGGTAACCCCGTCCGTTCCCCTCCCCAACCGTGGTGCCGACGGTGAAACACGTGCCTGCGCGGAGAACGCCGGAGAGAGCTCACCGGCCACGCCAGGGGCACGAAGCCAGGCACAGCTATGCTGACATTGCGGCTTGCCCGCCATCGCGCAACGAGGGCGCGGGTAAGACCCTTCGGTCTAGTGGACCTGGCCGCTCATCCAGGTTCCACGCACATTTGGTCCACGGACCTGTCTGCCACCCTTGCCTTTGAGGGTGGCTTTTTCCTTTGCTTTTGTGTAAATGCTTGTGGTGGCGCCTTCTTATAAGTAGAATTGTCTAAGTGTGCATGTGGAATAAAGACACTTTATTCGGTTGTAATTCTTCATTTGCTTGCTTGACTGTTCTTATACGTGCATGATTTTCTGTATGGCTGGAAAATACGTGCCTTGTCTGAGTGTGCAATAAATGTGCTTGTTGAATTGTTCCCCGTTTTGTTGCGTCATTTCCCTTGTTTGAAAGTTCCATCTTGCATCACGGAAGGAATTGCTAGAAGGGTGTAAGCACCCGGTAAATAATCACGTCCGTCGGGGCTGGCGATAACACCGCTCGGTTATCACTGAAGCACGGAACGGACCGCTTAAGCGGTTCGTGTCCTCGGCCGGCCAGTGGCGAGGTACGATCGCCCGGTTAACTACTCGCGTAGGTACTTAGGTAGGTCGAGTTTGGCGAACAACCCTATCCTGCGCGGGTGGCCGATTGGCACGATTGTAGTGTGGTCGGAAGACCCACCCGTGACTAGCTCCTGGCGGTAGTTCAAAGGAGGGTCACGACTGAATTGTCCGTTCCGGCGGGCGACGCGGTTGCGATTTGAGTTACATGGCCGATCGCACGCCGGGCGGACCGAAATTCGGAACAATACTTTCTCTATGGTACTGCGCATCAGGGCTTTCAAATTGCGAAATGTAATGAAATGTTGTTACCCAGATTAATGCCTCCCTTTCTGTGGCAATTCCCTTGTTGGCTTGTGGGTAACATCGTGCATTGCAAGCATTGAGATGTACAAAACTTTGGGGAAAAAAAAACAAAACAAACTCGCATCACATAGTGTTTGTTGCAGTGCGAAACATTCATTGTGTGAATCGATTTTAAAAGAATGAATTTTTTTTTTTTGCAATTGCTTTTTCCATAACCCTTAACTTAACGTTCTGCCTCGCTGTGGCCTGCGTGAAGCTTTGTTGTGATAATCTTTGCAGGAAGGCATTGATGTGTACTGTTGGAGGGATAAACTACCTGGATGAATGGATGTCTTTGTTGTAGAACCTCAATGCCCCCCCCCCCAATTACAAGATCAATATATTTTGCTAACCACAGCAAAGCTACTTGCTGTTCAATCATCTTGTATAAGACAAACGATCGTAACTTGATTTACTTTCTTGTGCATCAACATTCGGCTCAAGTTGGAGATCGTACACAAATCACACACAGGAGAAATTTGCGGTCAAGATTGTACTTTTTTGAATGGGAATGCAAGGAGTTACTATCTGGATAAAACATGTGCATGCACCATGTGTGGGTTCAGCTGGGAACACCAAATGGGCCAACCCAGATTACAACCCATTTTGGTTTCGTTGCACTCTCGACCAATCGTAACTGTCTTGTGGCAGCAATATAATTGTACACATTGTCTGTTGTTTAAAAGCGGCAGTCATCACGACGGTAGTTGCATCATTCCACAGACTTTGAAATCTTGCGATGGAGTGTCGAGGGTTATTTTTTAACATTTGCTGATAGCATGCTGTATTTGGCACATTTGTTTTCGACATGAAATCTATAAATTGGAATTGATGATGGAAGCGCCCTGATTTAGTTATGATTGTTTCTTCCTGCAGTATTATTATTATTGTTATTATTTTGTCATGTAAACTTAAATTCTGATTACTGTTTTAGCAATTGCCGTTTGTACAAGTGGACATGATGGAGACTGTACGGCAACGTATATAAATTGCTAATTTGTAACAGCAGAAACAGCACAAAAAAAAATAACTAAAGGGGTCTGACCTCAGGAATGTCCTTCATTTCCTTCACCCATCCTAACTTTTTGACCCTTCCCCAAGAGGGCAGCCTTGAGCCAAAGGTCGTGACCCAAAACGAGGTTACGGTCTAGGTAGCGGCTGCCAATCGAGCATGCGCAGCGGCGCATGAGTTTGATGAGCACATCCTTACCCCTTAACCTTCTCCCCTTGCTCAATGCTAATAATTAAGTCATTCATATTGAGATTATTCATGTAAAGGTTGACTTCATCTAAAAGGGTGGGTTTTCTCATCAAATTTGAGTTTGAGTCATAAACTCAGTGGTAAAAGGGCACATCCCCAACCTCACCCCATCCCTTCCAACAAATATCCTGACTCGTTTACACTCGGTGCGCCTTGCTTGGCTTCCCCACACGATTGCAACAGAAGACGAGTTGGTTGTCTGGTGCCCACGTCCTCAGGCCTCATCCTCTGAGATTGAGACACCCAGGCCCTCATCTGCAGGTGCAGTGGATAACATCGTCATTTGCCAGAGAGTGAACAGGTTAACGACCTTAACTCGAGGCTTGTTAACAGTTTTTTTTTCCTTTTTTTTTTTTTGTGGTGTAACTGCTAATGGTAATGATAATTTCTGAGTTCTCTCTACAGGTTAAAGGTAAAGTTTAAAGGGTGCGGAGAACTTGATAATACGGCAAAGTCCTCTTCTCTTGCCATTCCTCACTTCCCTTCCCTTCTTTATTGCACTTTTTGTTCTCTTCCTGCTTTGCCATCCACATTTTTTTTTTTGTGCATAGCCTCGACACATCAAGTTTATTCTACCCTCCCTGCTTTCCATCCTCTGTCTCCCCGACTTTCCGTTTCCCCCCTGTTTAGATAACCATGTTTGGGAGGAAGACCTGCAGGAAGTGTCAAGAAGTAATATTGAGTGGGGAGTGAGAAAAGGGTGAATTTTGTCAACTTGCTGGTCATTCCCTCCCCTTTGCATTCCCTTCCACCACAACCTCCAGTTGTAGTCCTCAGCCTTGTTTCTGACTGTTCTTAGCGGTTTTGTTTGTTTTTTGTATTATGCAGTAGTTGCATTTATATATATTTTTTGTCGTTTTCAGTTTTATCAATAAATGTACAAAAGAGATCATGTTGTTTAGTTTTCTTGGCTATCTGATTTTGATTTGGTGTGTAATTCTCATGCATGACTTTCAAAATGATATGTGTCTGGTTTTCTGGGGTTTTTAAAAAAAAAAAGTTTTTTTGTTAACCGTGATATGGTTCGTCTCTTGCAGGGCACTTTTAACCTGCCGTTGGTAGCATGAAATATCATTCAAATTGTTTAAACATTTTCAGCATTTTGATGAAGGTGGCTTCAAGATGGTTAACCACAATTTTTCTGAACTTCTGAATGCAAATTGGACTCCTGGAAATGTAGGAATACGTGAATGCGTCTGCTATGTGTAAAGGACATCTCAAAAAGTTGTGGATGCATTGAGATGAAATTTGGAGAGCTTGGGTATATTGCACGGCTGAAATGATTAAATTTTAGTTCAGGTTCGAATCAAGATCTGGCCCATCGATGTGATAAGAAATGTAAACTAATCAGCTTGTTGAGGTATGCATTCTACGCATTGGCCGTTTGAGTTTTATATGCATGCGTACACAGAGATATATGTATATAAATATATATATATATATATATATATATATATATATATATATATATATATATATATATATATATATATATATATATATATATATATATATATATATGATAAGATATAAAAAGACAATATAACCCAGGAAAGATGGAAAGAGCGTCGAGGTTTACCTGTCTCAGGAGCTTAAACGAAATGTCTCGTTTCTTGCGCACCTGAGTCAAACAAGCTCCGCCTCAAACTCCTCCTCCTCCTCCGATGAAACTCCGCCCACCCAGGTGGGTTTGTACATCTTGTGTCGTTGTTGTTCTGTACATCTTGTGTCGTTGTTGTCCGTATGTCCACGTCAAACCACGAAGACAATATGCACGAAACAACCTGACTCACACAGTAAAGGTGAGATACCTGTCAGTGAAATCATTATCATGATTATTACAATCACCATCCACAGTCATCGAGACCAATTACAATATCGCTGAGTTTCGTGGACCGTTGATGCTTCGTCTCGTAGGAGAAAACAAACACTGAGCTCCATTATCTTGAAGATTAAAATGTAAATTAATTAAGGGGTTATAAATTTTGTAAATATGAGGGAAATCATTTCACTCGTTCAGTTAAACATTCAACATTTACATCTTAGTTTTTAACAAATAAAACAAAACATTGGTTGTTTGGGATCACAACAACATCACACTTTGCAGGTCAGGGCCTGAAGAGGCACACAGTTGAGAGGATGGATTGGGATGTCACGTCCCATGAGATTACTTTATGGCTGCCTGTTTTCAGAAGGTGAACATTCCACAATCTGATATGCAACAGCCAACAAATCCACACAAAGGTATTTCATATATCCAAACAACCATTTCATCAAACACCATCAACTATTCATTTCACATATTAATTCATGCATTATACGGGATTTGAACCAAGGACTTTGAATGTGATAACACTCACCTGTACCACTCACCTGCCGCAGGAACTGTTAATCAATCTTTTAAACTCATCTACAAACATGGAGGAGTCTGACAGAAAGGGATTGGGTGGCACGACAGGAGATGAATGTGAAAAGAGATCAAAACTCCACCATTGTTTGTGTATGTAAATTGTAATATGGAGATATTGGGAAGCTGTTGTGGATAATTTGTTGTTCTATTCAATGCGTACCCATTGTGGATGATTTATCATGTTTGATCGTTGATTTATTTGTTAATCTTTGCGATGAGGAAACACCCACTCCCAACCGGAGAGGAAGGAAGAGTCGTGTTGTTCTCCTCTTCGGGGTATATACATTACAGTAGATCTCGGCACAGAAGGGACACCATGGAGAGGGACACTCAGAAAACGGGGACACCATGGAGAGGGACACTCAGAAAAAGAGGGCACTCGAGAGCGTGCACCTCGTATTGCATGGCCAACACTCGGCGGCACGTGATGACACTGGAATAGCACCTTGTGAGTATGTATTCAGATAATTTCAGGAGTGAGGAATTTCCAAATATATGTGGTATAGAATGGGCCGAGAAACCAACAACCCAATATGAAGTGTCACCTCTAACCATGCATGGACTGCAGCAAATTGTAAAGAAAGCTCGTAACAAACCTGTCCCAGGACCGAATGGTGTCTCTTGTCTGATATATCAGCCGTGTCCAGCCATATTATCCCAACTTCACCGGCTCATAAGAGCTGCTTGGAGGAAGAAGCTCATACATCATGAATGGCAAACTGCAGAGGGAATGTACATTCCTAAAGAATACCAGTGGAAGCATCTCAGGCAATTTCGACCAAGACCTTTCCTTAACGTCGAAGGCAAGATATTTTTTGCAGTGCAGTACCTGCAAAAAGGTTAATACATCGCTACGTCTCAAACTCGTCTCTTTCTGTCGTCTTCCCTCTCCTCACCGGTCTTGCCCCCCCCCCCGCTCTGTCTGTGATATGAGGTGTCATAACCTCACCGGTCTTGCCCCCCCCACCCCCATATTTCTGCAGGGTGCTCAAGGTCCGCCAGCAACTCCCTTCTGGTAAAACTACCAAAATCAAGAACCACTGCTCACCTTCACTCTTCCATTCCTCTTTTTCCCGCCTTTCGAATAAACTCCCACACTCTCTTCAATCCCATTTTTCCCTCCAGGTCTTCAAAACAGGTGTTCACCACCATCTCATATCTTCCCCCATCCAAATCCTCCATCTTTTCTACCCCCGTTAATCCACCCCAAACCCATCTCCTTCAAATTCCCTGCTTTCCTTCCTGAAAGCCCCTGTGGTGTCCATCTTGTGTTCCCCATGATTCTTCACCATTGAGAGATCAGGCCAAAAACGACATATCGCACATCTCAAAAAGTTGTTGACGGATTCAGACGACACTTGGTGGACACGTTGGGTGTGTGACGAGGACAAATTGATTCGATTTTGGTGAAGATCCGAATCCGGATCCAGATAGGAGAATTATTTAATTTTTTTAAGCGATTCTTCACCATTCAGAGATGAGGCCACAAACGATATATGCACACACACACACACACACACACACACACACACACACACACACACACACACACACACACACACACACACACACATACATACATACATATATATATATATATATATATATATATATATATATATATATATATATATATATATATATATATATATATTGTTACGGCTGTGGAAATTCGCAAATCACCATCCAGGTCCCGTAGGTGAGGTATCTCTTAAGTACATGTGTAGTTTGCCCCAAACCCGTTGTTTAGAGGGAATTAATGTGATTCATTCAGGCTGCGACACTTTGAGTCAGTCGTTTTTCTTTTTCTATCTTTTATTTCAAACAAAAACCAACAAGGACCCTCGGTGGGCTTTTCCCACCTGTTTTTCGCGCCATTCTTCTCCGCGCTTGGTGTGAGGGAGGAGAAGCGGGGTGGGGCAGCTGGCGCCCGATTGGTGGATGCGCGGTGTGACACGGCCAGGGAGGAGGAACGCCCCTCTTCGAGACCTTTCTCGAAGCGCCTCGAAGGGGGGGGGGGTGGAGCAAAGAACGGGGCGGAGCAACAGGGCGGAGCTCCAGGATATAAAAAGTTGGACACGGGCGGAGCGGTTTTGTGGTTGCTCTTGCTCTCTTCCTGTCTTCCGGCTCGCTCGTCCTCTTCTCCTCCTGGTGGCCGCTGGCCTGGTCTGCGGTGGTGCGGTTCCAAGACCCCGCTGGCGGGAAGGAGCGTCCGTCATTCCCCCCTCCCGACCTCGGGCATCCACGTCCCCCCCCCCCCTTGGATCTTGTGGCGCCGTGTCTTGTAAAGTAAAACTGTATCAGTGTTGCCGTGTGTTCGCGTATTCGGTCGTAGCTCTGCATTGTTGTTTTTGTTTTAAATTGATATAGGTGCATTCTGACTGTTTGGCTGTATATGTGTGCTCTCCGTGTGTCGTGTAAATAAAGTGCATTATGTTGAATTGTTCCCCGTTTCGCTGCGTCCTTTCCTTCGTTTGAATCTCCATCTTGCTTCACATAATGGGTTTGTCGTGGGCTTAATACGCCCGATAATTAATCGGAACCGTCGAGGCCGACGATAACACCGCTCGGTTATCCCAATAGCTTAAGCGGTTCGTGTCCAGAGTCAGCCTGCGGCGAGGTACGATCGCCCGGTCGAACATCCGCGCAGGTACTTAGGTAGATCGAATTTGGCGAGCAACCCTATCCTGCGCGGGTGGGCAATTGGCACGGTGGTGGTGGGGTTAAACCCCCACCCGTGACTGGCTCCCGGCGTTGTTCCTAGAGGGTCACGACGGAATTGTCCGTCCGGTGGGCGACGTGCCGCGATTCGAGTCACGTGGCTGATCGCACGCCGGCGGGCGCGAATTCGCAACAATATATATATATATATATATATATATATATATATATATATATATATATATATATATATATATATATATATATATATATAATGATATCTCAAAAAGTGTATTAGGCCTGATTTGTTCTGTTGGATCAGGCATTGTGTGGTGGAGGTATATGTTCTACCGAGTGCCCTTTCTCGTTTATTTTGTAATTAGAATGCCACGCATTTGTGGAAGGACCTATTAAGCTGGTCTTTTCACCTCAGCATGTCGAGTGTTTAAAACATGGGAATTTTTCCGGTTTATTTTGTCATTAATTAGCCTAATCAACTCAGGAGATCATGACGTTCATTTTGGTGTGTCACATTCCACATCAGAACGCTCCAGGAGAACTCCACAACAAACATGACACACACACACACACACACACACACACACACACACACACACACACACACACCTAATCCATTTGTGGTCGATACGGTTAAAGTGACCACATTTGCTTTTCTCGGCAAAATCTTCAGGTAAATGACGCGGAGAAATCATAACTTTGTCATTTATATCTCGTTTCAGGCCGACGTTTGCCATATGATATACTTATTACATACTTAACATTGCGTGACGCTTTAGACTGCAGAACAGAACATTCTGTACTCCACAACATGATGTGCACCATTTTCTGGTTCATTAGTGTATCTACTGCCAGTACTGGCACTGCAGGATCAAGCACTAGTGGAGCAGCATTCACCACTACCACTGCAGTATCTGCTGCGAAGAAGACAGCAGGGACAGCACCAAAACCAATGCTGAGAGCAGGTAGCATCACCGGCCCTTCATCACGTTCATCTACAAAGCAGATCCCTTCAGAGTCGAGAAAGACTGTGATAGTCCCATCTACAGGCAAAGAAGGACCCAAGTTAAGTTCTGCTTTTGCCAAATCACTTGATAGAAGCTCAGCAAAACCTTCGAATCAGAGGTCTTCTTCCTTGGCTGCACCTACCTCAAGCTCTCTCCTCAAACGTAAAATTGGATCTGGTACTACGAGTCTGACCTCTTCTGCTGGCAGTAAACGCAAGTGTGATCGCCCTGCGGCTAAGTGTACTACGAGTTCTACAACTAAAAGCGCATCTTCCTCAAACACTGTGCAGGAATCTAGAGAAAAACGTGTCAACAGGATGTTCTTGTCTCCACAAACAAAACTCTATTGTTTCTTCCTTCGATATGCTAACAAGCTTTTTGAGAAGGGGAATCTTCTGCTCCAAAGAGACGAACCCTGTATTCATCTCCTGCACGGAGAATTGAATGGTCTTCTGAAAGATATCTTCGTACGGTTTTTGAAACCATCGGTGTCATCGGTTGCTCTGGTAAATGTACCCTTCTCTGACAGAAATCATCAGAAGAATGATGAGGACCTCATGATTGGGAACGATGCCAAACTGTATATAAGGGAACAAAGGAGTCTCAAGAAATCCACCTTCACTCTGAGTGAGTCAGACATCCAAGGTTTCTTCAGTGCAGTTCGCTCATATTATGTGAAAGCCTGCAATTACATCTTCAAAACCTGGCCGCTAGATGATGAATTAGCCAAGCATGCTCAGGTGCTGGATGTTAAGCTACACCAAGAAGTGGGGTTTGACTGTGTGGAGTTTTTCATCAAGAAATTCCCGTCTGTTCAGTGGCGGTGATAGTGACATAGACAGTCTTGAGAGTGAATTCGCTCACTACGAGGCAGACGCCTCCATAGCTACAATTGCTACTGAGACAGTGAGAGTGGATTTGCAGTGGCATCGGATTTCACAGCTCACAGATCCCTGCACTGGTGCCAAGAAGTATCCTAATTTGAGCAAAGTGATGAAGGGAATCTTGGTCATTCCTCATTCGAACGCATCATGTGAGCGGGCACTCAGTCTTGTACGGAAGAATCATACTGAATTTCGTCCCAATTTGAGTGTCAAAACCCTGGAAGCTCTCTTAATTGAAAAACTAGCTCATAGCACCCCTTGCTACCAGAGAGAATACAGCAAAGACATAATCAGAAGGGCTAAAAGAGCCACACAGCTGTCACTCAGCAAAGCTGCCATGGAAAAAGCAAGCAGCAGTAGTACCAGCCAGTAAGGTAAGAAAAATATTGCTTCTTTTGTGCTTTTTGTTAATCTTTGATTGTCCCCTAACTTACTAATATTAACATACATGTAACATTAAAAAGTGCACAATTTTCCCCTTTTTTTGTTCAAAAAGTGGGAATTCTTAACATGTTAAATGCTCCAAAATAGGGCTCAGAGGGCACTAGAGAGCGTCTAGAACCCCAGAGCTTCCAGGGCCCTAAGGCGGGCCCTGGACCCCGGCGCAAGGGTCGAGCGCTCCGCGCTCGAGATGTGCGCTTCGCGCACATTATTTGGTGTCGAATGCAAACCCTCCCTAATTCTGATTTCCAAAAGTTGGCATCTCTGCGTTACGTGAGGTACTGGATACCGGGTAGTTGTTACAGAGAAAATTTCCTGAGGTAGTGACGTCACTTTACCATAGCTACTGGATACCGGGTAGTCGTTACATAGAAAATTTCCTGAGGTGGTAACGTTACTTTACGTGAGGTTCAAGATACCACGTAGTCATTACGTAGAAAATATCCTGAGTTAGTGACGTTACGTTACTTGAAGTACTGGATACCGGGTAGTCGTTACAGAGAAAATTTCCTGAGGTAGTAACGTTACATTACCTGAGGTACTGGATACCTGGTAGTCATTACGGAGAAAATTTCCTGAGGTAGTGACGTTACTTTACATGAGGTGCTGGATACCGGGTAGTCGTTACGGAGAAAATTTCCTGAGGTAGTGACGTTACTTTACCTGAGGTACTGGATACCGGGTAGTGGTTACGTCGGTCTCCTCGGTTGGCCATCGCACCGGCCTGCCACCGTCCATGGAGGAGGCCCCGATCGAAAGGACTTGGACCCCCGAGCGATACCGAGAGGTGCGAGCTCCTGTACGCCACAACTCCACACGCTCGTAGTGCGGGCGGGGATTCAGCGCTGGGCTTTTCCCTGTTCACTCGCCGTTACTGAGGGAATCCTCGTTAGTTTCTTTTCCTCCGCTTAGTAATATGCTTAAATTTGTTAGGGTCGTCACGTCTGATCTGAGGTCGCAAACATCGAAGTGCTCCCGGAGAGGCACGCAGCCACCGCAGCCACGAGAGCGACGCGCTCTCCGTGTCCGGCCACCGGTCCCCGTCGCAACTCACACGGGAGACGCGGACACTCGGATCTGGCTCTCTGCGCTGTCTCTCCCTCTCTCTATACGCCATGGTCGCCACACCGACACGGAGCCGTGCACGCACGCGCGACGAAGTCGAACAAGTCGAAATCGAAGTAGGCTCACTCACTCACCGGAGGGCAACCGACGACCGCACGCACGCCATGGCCACGGCGGCGGCACGACCAAACAACACAAAAACAACAACGGTACTGCATTTCGAAGAGCCGCGACCGTCGAGCGGCCTCAAACTCCCATTCGCGGGAACGGCGCAAAGCGCGATGCGCGATGCGAGGCCTGGCCCACCGAAGGAAGACCAGGACACCCGTGCTCCCGATCGATAATCGAGCGACCCTCAGACAGGCGTGGCCCCGGGTGTGTAGCCCGGGGCCGCAATGTGCGTTCAACGTATCGATGATCAGTGTATCCTGCAATTCACACCAGTTCTCGCAGTTGGCTGCGTTTTTCATCGACGCACGAGCCGAGTGATCCACCGCTGTGAGTCGTTCCAAGACGATGCTTCACGAAACACCGACGACGAAGTTGCGCGGCAGCACGACCCCGCGCCTCCTCTCCCGTCGGTGGGACAAAACTTCATCGCTCCATCGGCCTCGCCAGGGCGTTCCCTCGACGACCGAGTCGTCTCGATGGATGCATCACCTCGACCGCGGTGCAGCGAGAAGGAAGAGGCCCTCGCCGCCGCGGCGCAGCCGCACAAACGACGACGACGACGAGCGCTCTTCGACACCGCGGCGAAGACACATCAAGGGGGAAAAAAACAAAACATCGTCGCCGACGCATCCATTTTGTCAATTTAACTAACCCACTAACTCACTTTACACTGACCCCGGGGTCCCTTGGGCGGGAATCACTCCTCCCCCCAATCACTCATCGCACCATGCATTCCAAATTCGCTCCACTCACACAGACCCGCTGGCCTCACTCACTCAACATGACTCCACACAACTCACCAACTCTTCAACACGCACACCGCTGAACTCTGCCATCCTTCTCACTACATCCCCTAACTAACTCGTGCTCCCACGTCATCCCTTACACCACCGCACGTTCCTTTTAACACTACGTAGCTAAGCTACGTCCCCTCTACACATTCACTGTCTGTCACTGTCCCCAAATCCTTATTTGCAGGGGGGGATCTCATCCCTCCCTACTGGGCTCGTGAACTCGTTGCAAGGCTCTGCGTGAGTGGCTGTTCCAGCACCGACTCCTCCGATGGGGTGATGGTGGGTCTGGGGGATGGGATGAATGGGGTGATGGTGGGTCTGGGGGATGGGGTGAATGGGGTGATGGTGGGTCTGGGGGGAGGGGGTGAATGGGGTGATGGTGGGTCTGGGGGGAGGGGTGATGGCGGGCCTGGGGGATGGGGTGAATGGGGTGATGGTGGGTCTGGGGGGAGGGGGTGAATGGGGTGATGGTGGGTCTGGGGGGAGGGGTGATGGCGGGTCTGGGGGAGGGGGTGAATGGGGTGATGGGAGTTCTGGGGAATGGGTACTTACCCACTTTTCCCGTTGTGGTGGAAAAACTCACCCCAGACGAGTTTTCCCGTTCAGTTGAATTCATTTGTTGTTTTAATGTGCGCCTGGAAAAAGAGATACAGGAGAGAGGAATGTCCAAATCCAAATGTCCAGTCCGTATTTTGCGACTCGCCCGCTGTTTTGACACCACGTGATCCTCGTCACACTCACCACTTCCGCCATTTTGCGAACGGTGAAGTTTTGTGCATCACTATCTCTGCGTGGCCACTGATCGCGACGAGCCCTCAATGAACGGGCGGGGGACGAGAGAACGGAATGTTTGGTGGTTCGTTTTCCTGAGACCTAATAACGGGGTTTCGACCCCGGTCTACACTCGAGGAGGGGAGGGATGAGCGAGCACGGATTTCTCTTGCGGAGGTCGAGGCCTCAGGAAGCGAGTCCATCGCAGATCAAAGGAAATCGGTCCTTGGAGGGAGCTGTGATGGAGTGGAGGGGGACACGGGGAACCCCTGAGATCCGGGATCCTCCATTTTAATAACCCGTGATGTACATCATGGACACGTTACTGACCGCAGCACAATTCCTCCACTGTCAGGATCAGCACAGTCGGCCCGGTGAGCAGAGAGGGATCTGGGAAGGCGTGGGGGGGGGTGAGAAGTGAGGAGGTGGGGGGTTGGTGAGCTGGGGACGGGATATCACCCTCGGTATGACGTCATCACGGTGTCGGGTAACCCGTGCTCCTCCCTCCTCTTCACACATTGTTGTTCCCTCCACCACCCAGGTTGGACAGACGTTGTGTTTTCATCCATGTTTGTTTATCTGTGAACAGGATATGTTGAGAAGTTGTGGATGGATGTGGACCGAGTTTGGTGAACAGGTTCTGTGTGTGATAAGGACAAATTGATTCGATTTTGTGAAGATCTGATCCGGATCCGGATCCGGGAATTATTTAATATCGTAAGTAGTTCTTCACCATGGAGAGACGGGGTTAAAAACGATGAACATCATGATATTTCAAAAAGTTGTGGATGAGTTACGTTGAAGCTCGGTGGATGAGTTGGTTCGGTGACAACAACAAGACGATTCGATTCTGGTTCAAGTCCGGATACAGATCCGTCCTATCAGTGGCAGAGAAAATGTTACCTGTTCCACCTGGTGGAGGTGTGTTCTCCACCGAGTGCCGTTCCGTGTTCCCAGGTGTCGCTCCAGGAGTGATTTTACATTTATGACTTGAGAATTTTTTTAATTTGTTGATCATTCTGTCTGTTTGATTGTTAATCACCGACAGGTCACAATTCTAAACCGATCGTCATGGAACTTTACCAAGTTGTAGAATGTAGAGGGAGTCTCATCTGAGAAGCCGATTGATTTTGAGGTCAAAGGTCAACCTGAGGTCAAACTTCTAAAATCATAAATTTCAATCTGAAAAATAATTAATTTTCGTCAGATTGACCTGAGCTTTGATTGAGATTGTCAATTTAAATCTTCATGAAATGGACAATTTGTTGTATCCATGGCAACCTTTGGAGATGGGATGGAATTTGCAAGTATCGTCCTCTGCACGACGTCTTTTTCTTGTTTGTTTTTCTGTTTGCTTGTTTGTTTGTTTGTCTCCACAGAACGTATGTGCATGGATTACATTGGATCCTTATGTACCCCAAGACCTTCGAAGACCCCTAAAACCCCCCAGACACTTTATAAGACCCATTAAGACCCATGAGGACTCCAAAAAACACGAAAGCTCCAAATATCCCTAAAACACATGACTCCGAAAACCCTTTCTCGCCTTTCAAACCCAAAGAACCTCTGACACCCCGAAGACCCTTTAGACCCTTTATAACCCTAAGTCCATTTCAAAACCCGAACACCCCGAAGACTTTCAAACCCAAAGACTCTTAAAGATAACTTTGAACCCGAAAACCCTTTAAGACCCCGATGATCCCAATTGCCCTTTCGACCCTTAATGTCCTAAATAACCTTGAAGACCCTTTAGAGCCTTTCAGACCTTCGACCATAAGACACTTTTAGAAGCCAAAGAACCTGCAGACCCCATAGACCCCGTTGCACTCTTTAGAACCTCTAATGTGTAACCCTAAGTTCATTTAAAAACCCTAACACCCCTAAGACTTTCAAACCGTAAGACCCTTTAAGATCATTTCGAACCCGAACACACTTTGAGACCCTGAAGACCCCGATGACCCTTTAGACCCTTAATATCCGAAATAACCTTTAAGACCCTTTGGAACCTTTCAGACCTTCGACCCTAAGACTTTTTAGAACCCTGAAGACCCGTAGACTCCTTTCTACCCTTTCGACATTGAGGCCTTCACATCTTTCAGACCTTTTAATACCCTGTGGACCCCTTTGACCTTGAGATCCTTTCATACGCTCAGGACCCGTAAGACACCTTCAGACAATTCTGACTCTTTGACCTCAAATTACACCCTTTAGACCCCTTTGACCTTTCAAGACCCTTCAGACACTTAAGACCATTTGGACCGTTTATATCCATTTTGACCTTTGCAGACCTTTCGACCTTCTCACTATTTGACCTTTGCAACTTTTCAGACCTTTGACCTTTACACATTTACAACAAGACCATGTATACCTTTCATTTGCAATCAACAACCTTTCATTTAGTACATCCTGTCATTTATTAACCAAACAAAACACACCACACCAAACAGGTCCTGATGAGGGTCTGCAATCTCTGATTGTTCTTTCTTGTTATATTTGATGTTTTATTGTTGTGGGCCGGGGTAGGTGGCGAGGAACGGCCGCCAGGTGGAGCAGTAGAGCCGTCTCCCATCGAACACCCGGAATTGCAGGTCGTCACTCAGGAGAACTCCCAAGTCAACGGGTCACTTAAGGACTGTGCTCGCCAATTCTATGACGGCGTGGGGTAGGGTTAATAGCCAAATTTCAATATACCTAAGTACCCACGTCGTCAAATTACCGGGGAAGTCACACCCTCAACGGACTTTGTCGAACAGGGTCGGTCTAGTGACCTCGGTCCGGTGTGACCGAGCGGAATTACCAAAGTCCGTCGGTCCAAACGACAACTTACAGCCCAATCGGCCTCCCTAATTCCCAATACCCACCGTGCTAAACCAATGAAAGAAAGTGACGGACAACGAGCTGGTACATTAAACAATCGGGGGTTTATTTATAATAGGCAATAATCGGGAAGGGAGACACAGAGCAGAGGTACAATCGAATAAAAGCAATGCAAACAATGTACAATGAAAAACACTTAATCAATTCTACTTAAAGACGGGGCCCACGGACACACACACACACCCAAAAAGAACTGGACCCCGTCGGGTCTTTATTCGGCCCTTCAGCTCGGAGGGAAGGCGAGCTGGGGACCAGGTCTGGTTGGTACCTGCCCGCCTCGTGCGGTCTTTACCGATCCGCGCTTGTGGAGCTCGGATTCCGTGGAAGGAAAACGGGATCCTCAGCTCGCTCGCTCCCACACAAACCCCCTCGGTGGGACTCGAACCCACGCCTCCAGAATCCAAGGAGCGACTTGGCCAGCCGCAAACGACGATCGGTGAGCCGAGCACCACGAACACGAACACCAACCAGGACGAGCGCCAACTCCGATCAGCACGACCATTGACCAGGAGCCACGAACTCAACCAGCAGGAACCAACCAACTTCTCTCTCTCAAGAGCAGCTCGCGACCTTTCTTATCCCTCCCCCTCACGGGGGTGGAGGTTCTGCTCTGAGGTAACTCGTCTCCGGATTGGTCGGGGGCGAACATCCCATCTGGCTGGACGGGGTCGCCCTGAGGTAACTCGTCTCCGGATTGGTCGGGGGCTTCTGAGGTACTCCTATCCCTCAAAAAATTGGTGGATGAATTGGTCAGATGACAAGAACAAGCCAAATAGATTTTGGTCCAGGTCAGCAGATCTGGCCTATTAGTGGGATACAAAACGTAAACTGTTTAGCCTGGTGGAGGTATATGCTCCACCGAGTGCCGTTTCAGTCATCTCCATCACTGAAGGTGGAAGGAGGTGATGTTTTCACCCCGTCTGTCTGTTTGTTTGTTTGTCTGTCAACCGCCTGCAGGTCACAGTTTTAAACCGATCTTCACAAAACTTCGCAACATGGTAGAGTTCGTTATAAGCAAGAATCCTATTGTTTTTGAGGTCAAAAGGTCAACATTGGACAAATGTCAACAAATCTGTCAAATTTCTAAAATCCTCAATTTTCATCTGATTGACTAGGAATTTGAACAGGATTTACAGATAAGGTCACTGTATTCAGCCACCAATTATTTTGAGGTCAACACAGACAAAAAGATCAACATGAGCCAAAGGTCAACAACTGAGGTGAGATTTCTAAAATCCTCTGTTTTAAAACCATTGACTTAAAATGTGGAGGATTTGCACGAGATTACTGAATTCAACCACTAATTATTTTTGAGGTCAACATAGGCTAAAAGGATCACCTGGGACGTACCAAAGTTTGTTCATGGCATTCAAAAAAAATCGGGCTTTACGGGGGGGGTTTCCTCCCAAGTGACGTCACTGCCCATCCCACAAATAAACTGTTTATATCCAAAGAACCGGTGATTTCATCAAGGCCAATTCGTCAGCCGGCTTGTTCACTCATTCTGCTTCATGACGAGTCTGTCCCCACCCCACTTCACCACAACAACACTTCCACTGTGGTGGTTGAGGGTCCGAACGTGGCTTTTCGCAGACCATTTGATCGTTCTTCAGAGGGAAATTTGCGGTCTGCGAACCTGAGTTTTTGACATGGCGAACCACCTCGGGGAGGCTGCAAATCACCGGTCATGCTCCTTATGTGACCTTCCTTATGTGACGTTCTCCGAGCCCGTGTGCCGAGGCTATGTGAACTATGAGGGCGTGGGCAATATTGAGGGCTTCTTGAGGAGGGCACGTGTGGTCAAGCATTTAGTGTTGAACCGATTGCCGGAAGTGAAGGACGAGGAGATGAATGGCTGTTTAAACACCATTTGCGAAACAGTCTCTCGACCGTTCCAGCCTGGAGGAGGAGCGTGAAGACCATTCGCTCACATTCCCATCACCAGCGGCTGCGAGTCGTGTCTCCAACATCCCGTATGTGTCCCCGAATGTCACCAGTTCCGTGAAGTCCGATGAGCAGCATCAGGGTCCAAATCCGGGATGGACGGTCTCGGTGTCGCGACCAAGAGCACTCCTTACACTCCAATCCCAACCCACCGGAGAGTAGACTGCCCTCGTTGACCGAGCCTACCGTTTTTGTGACGTCCAAGGTCACTACTTGGCTGCAGCTATGATCGCTCTTCCACCGTCGAGTGCGGTGCTGGATGTGGTGACCAGGATAGCACGTGGTTTATAGCGACGGACACGGCCCCAAGCGACGTGATGTGAACATCCCAGCAGAGATGTCGAACAGTCCACACAGGGGTGCCCAAGGGTGGACCGGGAATGAAGACTGCTCTCACACGATTGTCCAATATTTAGGGCTGTTTTTACTTCTCAGACTGATAACCTTCCAATGCAGTCAAGAGAAAAAGAGTCGTTTAAAATGTTGAATATATATATATATATATATATATATATATATATATATATATATATATATATATATATATATATATATATATATATATATATATATATATCTCAACTGGATACATGTTCGAGCACATCAATGCCATCATCATGTTGTATTTGAATGCATTTCCCATGAAAGAGATATAACAATGATCTGTCGCCATCTCTGTAAGAAAAAATCCAAATTCATACACGTTTTATAAACAAGCTCGAATGAGCTAAGATCCTCGTCCTCTTAATGATGACGTCATAAAAACGAATATGACGTCATTGTGATGTATCAGGTTTGCGATAAATTATTATCTGTGCTAATGCCCGGCTTGATTCCCGCAAACAAAATTCAAACAGCTTGCCTCGATTTGGAGATAATGGTATAGGCGATTTCCATTAGCGCGATATTATGACGTCAACTTTTGTTCTCGGAAGAATTTCCAAAATCGGAGATGGTTACTGCCTGCGCGTGGGCTTTCTGCATATACCTGGCAAGTTTCACGAAGATCCGATGAAAACCCTGGGTTGTGAAACCAAAAATAGGAATGACGTCATAAAAATTGATATGACGTCATAGTGATGTCTCATATGCACGGCAATTCATCTCTGCTCATGCCCTGTTCGATTCCCACAAACATAATTCAATAAGCTTGCTTAGTTTCGGAGATAATTTTTTAGGCGATTTCATTAGCGGATATATTTTGACGTCATAACTTTTTTTCTCGGAGGAATTTTCAAAATCGGGGATGGTTACTGTCTGCGCAGGGTATTTTTACATATATACGCCGAGTTTCAGAAAGTTTCGATGAAAACTGTAGGTTGTGAAAGAAACCAGTTTCGGAGATAATGGTGTAGGCGATTTCCATTTGTGGCGATATTATGACGTTAACTTTTTTTCTAGGAAGAATTTCCAAAATCGGAGATTGTTACTGCCTTGGCGTAGGCTTTCTGCATATAAATGGCAAGTTTCACCAAGATCCGATGAAAACTCTGGGTTGTGAAACAAAAAATGTCAAAAACTAGGAATGACGTCATAAATATTGATATGACGTCATAGTGATGTATCATATGTGCGGTAATTCATCTCTGCTAATGCCCTGTTCGATTCCCGCAAACAGAATTCAAAAAGCTTGCCTAGTTTCGGAGATAATTTTTTCGGCGATTTCCATTTGCGGAAATATTTTGACGTCATAACTTTTTTTTCTTGGAGGAATTTTCAAAATCGGAGATCGTTGCTGTCTGCGCAGGGTATTTTTACATATATATGCCAAGTTTCATGAAGTTTCGATGAAAACTGTAGTCTGTGAAACCAAAAAGTCCACAAGAACAACAACGTGAGTAAGACAGAGATCCTCCACGAGCATCTAAAAAGTCAGTTTTCTTTCGGATTTCACCGAAACACAATACTGATATTGGTGAGGTGGTTTCCTCCGATCGTCAAATATGGCACCAAATGTTTAAAATAACTGTTAATAAAGACGTTATCATGTTCAGTAAGATCAGCGAAGAAGCAGTCATGTGACCTGTCAAATACGCGACTCATTGAAAAACCGAAAATAGAACAAACACAACCCACACCTCGATTTGAAGGTAATTTTACTGCTCATGTAATGACATAACTCTTAAGGGTGAAAAAGAGGTTGTAGAAAAAAAATTTACCATCTTAGCTAACTTGACCAAATATACACCTCCAAAGAAACATACATCATAAAGTTTAAAAGAACCAAGTCAACATCGTGATTTGTTTTTTGATCGTAGATGTTTGATTAATTTAATCGTAGATGTCTCACCTCAAATGAGGAAATACTTGGGACTGTGTATTGTTGTTAGAAACAGGAATTCAAAGAAAAATTCACTGAGGAGATATCATTGTGGGCCAGCTGGTAACCTTGGCAACCATTATTTTTTTTTCGAATTTCAAATGGTTTCTGGTCACTGTCGAATAATTCTCAATTCCTCCTGTACATTTGAGGACAACAGACAAACACAAACATATCGATATGGAGAATTCAGAGGAGATTCAATAAGCAACACAGTCTTCCTCTGATTCTGCAGTACATGGACTTTGTGAGTTCTTTAATAATATGCAGGAGAAAAATGAGGGCATGGGGGTGGGGGGGGGGAAGATGATGAGAATGTCTGGTCATCCTCAAGACAGAATGGCGCCAAGACTGCAGCTCTTTGGGTGCTGGAATAGATATAGATATACTGAAACGCAATAGAAACTTACCACCTTTTAAACGTTCAAATATCAACAATAGCACTGCGTGTAGTAAATGTGTGAACTTATTTGTGGACAATAGTGTCCTCACTGTCAGACAAAACGGTCACGGATGGTCACTTGAACCTTCAATGGTCACTTCATAGCACAGCTGTTGAACAGCCGTTTTGACTGTCAGTGATTAGCCAAGGGGTACGGGATGATTTTAATGAGCTGCACGTGGTCTTGATATTGGCTTTAAAAAGGCCAGTGCAAAATGGGCATTTCAATCAACATGCCACGATTGTCAAGGGATCAGCGGCAGTGTGCCTTGGGCATACTGCAAGGCGGATTGAGCTACCGTGAGGTGGCACGTCGCCTTGGCTGTTCACACCAGACGATATCGGCCCTGGTGGACAGAGACACCCTCTACAACTTTGCAGATGACAGACCTCGATCAGGGAGGCCAAGAGTCACCACTGCAAGGCAGGACAGGCAGATGGTCCTAAGTCAGATGGCTTCAGACATTGAGGACTGAGTGGGACAGAATCCAGCAGCAATCCATCCAAAGACTGGGAGGCAGTATGCGCCGATGATGCACTCACTGCCTGTATCCAAAACAATGGTGGCCACACACGCCATTAAAAGGGGACTGACATTGCACTCTGTGCTGTTCTGTGCTGTAGAACAAACTTATGAGATGGTGTATCTTGGTCAAAATTTGACATGCCATCAATAAAATGCCAATGTTTCAATTTGCAATTGTTGGTTTGTTTTATTTTGAACTGTTACAATTTTATTACATTTCAAACAAGTGGTAAGTTTTTTTTTACGTTTCAGTATCCATATATGTATATATATATATATATATATATATATATATATATATATATATATATATATATATATATATATATATATATTGTTGCGGATTCTCACCACTCCGGCGTGCGGGCGACTGCTTTTAGCTAATTGTGGCCGCGCGTCCACCGACCGTGGCAATCCAGTCGCAGCTTTCGGATCAACAACGAAACCCAGCTTAGGGTGTTGTTAACCACACCATAAATCAGCCAACTCTTCTGTCCACGCGTGACAGGGTTGATCGCCAAATTGTCGATTTACCTCATTATTCGCGCAGACAGAAATGCCAGGGATTTACACCTCAACGGGACCCGTACAGACACGAGCCGTTTTAAGCAGCTCACTCCGTTTGCGATTGCCGAGCGGTTTATTATCGCCAAGCCCAGTCGGATCCGATTATGTTATCGGCTATTAAAAACCAGCTATTATTCCAAACGCAATTATGGCAGCTCAATGGAAGAAGGGACGCAACGAGCAGGTGAATATTCCAACAATGCGGACATTTATTTGTACATGCACATATACAAGCAAGGCAAATAATGGGGGTAAGGGACAAGACACGAGCAAAAAGACCCTACAGCCATTGTCTATTTATTCTGTACATGCACTTCAAAACAATTCTACTTATCGGACAAGGCACCACAGACTTCCATGCAAAAACCCCAGGAAAGAAAAAGAGAGAACAGGGCCCGTAGGCCTTTAATGTTCCGTGGAGCTGTGAAGACCGAAGGAGCTCCGCGAGACCGTGCAGGTTACCTGCCACTCTCGTGGTGACTCGATGGGTGACCCTCGATGTCTCGTCGTCAACACGGCAGCTGGTGTAATGGCGACTTGGTTGGTCCAGGCCAAGCCATGCGACCTGGTCGATCGGGCCCGGCCGACGACGGCTCAGAGGAGCGAACGGGCCTTGCTCTTTTAGAGTTGATGCTCTCTTCAGAGCCCGCTCACTCCTCAGCGCCGCTCGGACCGTCCCGGGGCCTGATCACTTCAGACCGTTATGTCGCTGGCTGGCGACTTCTCTCCGGCTGCCTCCACCGACCCACGAGTCTGCACGGCACTGCAGGCTTGGCTGGACTCCAGGCTCTAAACTCCGAACTGCAGACTCCAGACTGCCGACTCAACTCGGTACCCAACCTCCACTCAACTCAACTTCGACCTCGACAACTTCTCGGCGTCTCGGTTCGGCCTTTTATCGGGTTCGGGGGGGGGGGGTGGTGTTTGGTCTTTTACCTCCGACCTTTCACCCCCCCTGGCTCCGCCCCTTTTGTCATTCTGATCCGAACTTGCCGTGGAACGCGGATGTGGTAGAAATCACCGGCTTTCGCTCCAACGAGGAAGCCGTCGTGTTTGTTGGCGGAGGTGCCGTTCGTTCGTGGACGCCGTTGCCGGCGAAAAGATGGCGGCGTTTGTGGAGATGAAGGTGAGGAGATGTTCGTTGTGGCGAAGGTAGTGATGAGATGTTTAAAATAACGATAGGAAAGAATAACTACCTCAAAGATCCATAGCCCGTCACACGAATAATACTCGTTAGACATCGGTGGGGAAATCTAATCTGGACACACACTTATCAACTGGATACATGTTAGAGCACATCAATGTTATCATCATGTTGTATTTGAATGAATTTCCCATGAAAGAGATATAACAATACATTGTGCTACATTATAAAAACTTTTACTTTTTCAAGTTAATTATTAATCAAGTTTAATTGGCAACATTTTCAATGTCTTTTTATCACCCTTAATCCCATTCAAACAAAATCCTTTTTGATAATACAAGTTGAAGTTGGAAGTAAAATAACCGTTCTCATCATGGGGAGGGGGGGGGAGGCCCAAGTCAGAATACTTTGAAAAATTACCGTGTGTCAATGACGTGTCCGTCATATATGAATACAGAATGGACCATTGGACCATTGCGTATTTTTGGAACTTACATTTGAAAAATGAATGACTTAAATTTTTAATTTTTTTTAAACAATATTGAAATGTCGGTAAATACCACCATAACCCCAAGAGGACTTGGATATAGAAAAAAATCGACATCGACAGAGCCTATTTGCTTTCTTCTCCGAAACCACACACACAATTTCAATGAAACTTGACCACAACATTCGTCACTTGTGATGAACCAAAGTTTATCGACCACATCAAAATCTGCACTGATTAAGAAGGTCTACTGGGGGGGGGGGGGTGCGGGCTCTGATGATGCATTTTTCGATACTGTCCAGTTAATTTTGTGTTTCATTGTCTTTTCAGACAAAGAAATGAAAATCATTTCTTTTATCAACTCTGCCCCGTTCGACACAGAAGATTATTTCACTCAGAAAATGCCTTCTTGTCAGGACAATGACAAATGGAGTGGCGTCTCTTTCAACAACCACAAAAGTTATTTAAAGGCGATCAAGCAGGTCCAAGGAAACGAGAAACTCAACAAGTATTCCGTGTCTCACAAGGCCTTCACGACTTCATCAACTTTATCTCAACTTACAACACTGCATACCAGGAGGAAACCCTTCAAATGTTTCGTTTGTGACGAGGTGTTTACCACTTCTTCAAATTCACTTCGTCACCAAAATATACATTCCAGGGATAAACTCCACAAGTGTTCTGTGTGTAACAAGGCATTTGTTGATTCATCAAATTTACATCAACATGAACGAATCCATTTTGGGGATAAAACCTACAAGTATTCTCTTTGTCACAAGGCTTTCAATCATTCTTCAAGTTTACATCGACATGAACGAATACATACGGGGGTTAAACCCTACAAGTGTTCTCTGTGTCAAGAGGCATTTACTGATTCATCAAATTTACATCAACACGAACGTAGACATTCTGGGGATAAACCCCACAAGTGTTCTGTGTGTAACAAGGCATTTGTTGATTCATCAAATTTACATCAACATGAACGAATCCATTTTGGGGATAAAACCTACAAGTGTTCTCTTTGTCACAAGGCTTTCAATCATTCTTCAAGTTTACATCGACATGAACGAATACATACGGGGGTTAAACCCTACAAGTGTTCTCTGTGTCAAGAGGCATTTTCTGATTCATCAAATTTACATCAACACGAACGTAGACATTCTTGGGATAAACCCCACAAGTGTTCTGTGTGCTCGAAGGCCTTTTTCTCTTCATCAGGTTTAAATTATCATCAAAAAATACATGCAGGGGATAAACCCCACAAGTGTTCTGTGTGTAACAAGGCGTTTCCGACTTCATCATCTTTACATCAACACGAACGAATACATTCTGGGGATAAACCCTACAAGTGTTCTTTTTGTAACAAGGTATTTGTTTTTTCATCAAATTTGTCTCGTCATCAAAAAATACACACGAAGATACAACAGAGGTGCGAGGACACAGCGACTTCGGTGTGAATACCGTGTTATCAGGGAAATGTCCAAATACCGGAATCTGGAAAATGAAGTCATAATAACCTGGAAGTTGAAATCAGTGATATTTGCAGCAACAGGAATGATGAAGAAGGGCCTCACTGAGATCTAAAAAAAACATCCCTTGGAATGAATATTACGACAAACGGAGACTGTCTGGGGTTCAGTGACGATCCTGAAAATATCCATCGGGACAAAACTCTGAGAACAAGAAAACTTCACAACTTGCTCGAACAAACATGACTCTTTACCAAAATGGAGGTGGATACACACTCAAACACACACACACACACACACACACACACACACACACACACACACACACACACACACACACACACACACACACTCTCTCAAATACATCCACACACACATCCACATACAATCACACACATGTGTACCGTATGTTTGATATCAGTGCTATTACCAACCTCAATGAAGCCCTGGTATGTCACTCTTACTTGAGAAATGGTGATACTGTGAACACATGTCCATTAAAACAGGTTTTTGGAATGCATTGTCGAGGCTCGTACAAGAGCTAACACATATAAACATATTGTTGCGGGGCCGGACGTCAGCCGCGACCACGACCGCTTGATGGAGCAGTGGCGTCGGCTCGACCGATCGCCCGGAATTTATGTCGTCACTCCAGAGAAGTCCGGAGCCGACGGGTCCTGACTGGATCGAAGATCGCCAACAGGTCACCCGCGTGGAATAGGGTGAATAGTTGAATTTCTCTATACCTATTAAAGTGTCCACGCGGGGAATCTACCGGGGAAATTCACCCTCGAAGGAACTCGTACGAAAATGAGCCACTTCCGTGTGCGATCCGAGCAGTTTAATCGCCAAGAACCGTCGGTCCAAATGTCCCCCTCGGGCCGTAACAGCTTTTACTAATTCTCAAACACGCAGCACGCTCAGCCAATGAAGGAATGGACACGAACAAGCTGAAACATTCAACCAATGGGGATATTTATTGAAAAGTAATGGGGAAATGAAGGGAAGCACGGCAAGAAGCAGAGTTAAACCGATTATTATTATTATTCACGTAAATACAGGCAAAAACACTTATACATTTCACTACTTATCAGACGGGCCCACGGACACACACACCCAAAGAATCGGACCAATGGTCTTTATTAGGACTTTCAGCTCAGAGGGACAGGCGGGCTGAAGACCAGGGTCGAACTTGGACCTGTCTGCCTTGTGCGGTCTTCAAGTCGGGAGGCGAGACGAACCCGGCCTCCTTGACTCCGCTCGGCGCCCGTCCTGGCCACCAAACCTCGACTCCGTAGATGACACGCAACCCTTCCGGCTCCGGCGGCGGATGGTCTTTCTCAAGCTCAATCTTCAGGAGAGGAGGAGGAAGAAGATGCTCAAGATGACGACGACAAGACCAGCCCAGACTTCTCTCTGCGAGGATCCTCTGTTCCTTCTTTATACTCTCCCACACCGCGCGACTCCTCCCCCACTCGGCACGCTCCCCAGCGCCTCGGTGGGTGGGGGCTTTGACCTTTCCCCCACTGAGCGCGCAGAGAATCTCGGGGCTGTTCTCTCCTATGAGCACTGCCGCAACGCAACCGTCATTTCTGTTGTCGTGCCCCTCCCCCACTCGGTCGGCGGAGAATCCCGGCGCTGTTCTCCTTCTCTGCAGCACTGCCGTAACGCAACGGTCGTTTTGTTACTGTCGTTGCGGAAGATGAGGTTTTCCAACAAAGGGAAATCCAAACTATAAAGATAAATCACACGCATGAACGTTTATTTACCCATTAGACAAGGGAAAGGAAGCTATCTATAAAGCACATACTTACTGATATAACTAATCTATAGGACCTGAATGTTGTGTGCGATGGGTTTCCAAATTCGTAACAATGTAACAAGGGGAGCAGGAGACAAGAGGGGTGGGAGAGGGAAGGACAAAACAGTGGGGAACGGAGACATTAAATCTGTGGAACGGAGAGGGATGGAGTGGGGAACACGGGGTAAACAAGATGGGCATTTCAGGGACTTTCAGGAAGGAAAGCAGGGAATTTGAAAGAGTTGGGTTTGGGGTGGATTCACGGGGGTAGAAAAGATTAAGGTTTTGGATGGCGGAAGATAAAAGATTTTGGTGAACAGCTGTTTGAAGACCTGGAGGGAGGAGTGGGATTGAACAGAGTGTGTGAGTTTGTTCCAGAGGGGGGGGGGGAAGAGGAATGAAAGAGTGAAGGTGAGCAGTGGAACTTGATTTTGGCAGTTTTACCATAAGGGGGTTTTTGGCAGACCTTGGAACGCCCTGCGGAAATATATGGGTGACCGAGCAGGGGGTGGGGGCAAGGCCGGATAATCCATGGTGGAAGACAGAAAGACCACCGACCTACCTGCGGTGAGAGTGAGAGACCCAAGGACTCAGTTTCATTGTCGGAGACACCAGTGATCCCAAAAGCCTTGGTTTCCAGTGTTAAGTCGAGCTCGGTGAGAGACAGGAGCAACAGCCCAGAGGGAAGATCAGAACTCCATCAGACTGCGGATGAAAGCTTTGCATGTGGTTAGAAGCTCAGGTGTGCCAAGGAAGGACTTTGCAATAACATAGGATGCCCAGTCTTCGACTGCCTTTGGAGGCCAGCTTAGAAATGTGGCTTTCTCAGAAAAGATCATGGCAGATAGTGAGACCCAGAAGCTTGAATGAAAGGACTTCTTCAAGGAGATTGTTGAGAAAGTAGATGTGGGGTTTTCCAGACAGTCCTTTTGGAGAGACATCGTGAGAGCGTGAGATTTATCAGGATTGCAAGGCATGTTCGAAGTGTTTGACCAGTTTATGATTTTACCCAGGTCTGTGGAGAGTGAAGAGGCTGCTGCCTGCTGATCGGAGGGATGAGAGATGGTGCAGCAGAGGGTGGAGTCATAAGCAAAGAGAAAAAGACTTCCGGTTATGCACATTCCATTTTCATATATTATAGATATATTTTATATATTCTATTCCAGTTATTAATCCACAATAATATATTGTTGCAGCCCCGGGTACCGAGACACCAGCTTGTCACTCAGGGGGATTAATTCCCGGTTGTCTTTGGAAGAGCCGGACCTGGGGCCACCGCTCACAATTAACGTTGTGGTACGGTAGGTTGTTTTAAAACCACGAACGCCACCCAGTCAACTACGAGTTCCAGTGTCCAACGTCTAATTATTCAGTTTAAGTGGAGGTCACGTGGTTACCTGAGCGGGGAGCATGCCCTCGGCAAAGCACCAATGTTGTCTCGATTACATTTTAATTAGGGCGGCCGAGCGTTTTAACCTCTGGTGCATGCCGACGATTTTTGGTCAAATCTGTGGTAATTACCTCCCAGTCTATCTCGGTTCGGACAATGCTAGATGGACAATGGGGGTGGACAATGGAAGGAAAGGACAAACACGGACAGGTTAGAAATCGACAAATAATTTATTAATAACAAAATAAATAAATAAAAAGAACTTTTCATTTGATGAGTAAATGAAGAACGAATTTCAAAGCAAAATCAATCAAAATGCCAGGAAAGAGACAAAGAGCAGATGCTTATCGGGGGTTGACTTACAGCTAAACACAGACAAGGTTACCCAACGGATCATTCAGGGGGAGGGTGGTGGGGGGGTGGAAGAATCGTCTCGCTCACCAGAAAGTCGTCCGTGAAGCGAAAACGTCCTGAAATGTGTGCGTGCGTGTCATGTCCGTCGCCAGCACCCAGCTTTGCCGTGCACCCTCTCGCGGGCCAGCCTTGAATGCCAGTCGATGTCTGGAGGGCACCGAGATCGTCCGTCGCGGGTTTAGACCCTGGTGTTGTTGGTGACCGACCTGTGCCTCACTTGTTGGCAGTGCTGCTAACACACACACGCTCACTTGCCGAAGCACTGGGAAGGACGAATTGTCTCGTCGGTGCTGATCAGACACCCGCTTCTTGCTCGCTTCTCTCGCCCTTTGCTTTTTCCTCTCTCCTTTTGCTTTTTCTTTTTCCTCTCGCTTTTCTCTCCTCATGCTTTTCTCTTCACACTTTTTCTCCTCACGCTTTTCTCCTCATGCTTTTCTCTCCTCACACTTTTCTCCTCACGCTTTTCTCCTCATGCTTTTCTCTCCTCACACTTTTCTCTTCACACTTTTCTCTTCACACTTTTTCTCTTCAGAACGTACTTCTCGCTCGTTTTTATATCTCCGGGCCGTCTCCTTGGGGTGCCATCCGCCCCAAGCTCACCCCGCCCTACTGGAGCACGGTTGCCATGACGACCCGTGCACTCTCAATAAAGGTGGGCGTTGGAGCTCACGAAGATGGTTGCTGAGGAAGAATGGGGTGGGCTTCAGTGCTCGTAAAAGAAATGTGTGTAAACGTGTCTGTCGTATTAAAAAAAGAAGCTTCCCATAAGAGAGGGGATCTATCCTTTACCCTTCTTAATGCATCACATTTAAGATCCCATGAGACATGGGGACGGAGCTAATCTGAACATGCATTGAAGGAAATAACTGTCTGAGGACCTGGATGTGTGGATGCATTCATCAGACCGGATTCTGAAATCCGTAACAATATTATGCACATTCCATTTTCTTTATTTTGCAGTTCAATTTATTTTTCTTTTTTTTTTCTTTTTGGAAGCTGGGAAAGAGGCCTCAGATTGCTTATTTAAAACAGTTGGATGATACGATGCGTTTTCTTTTCAAAAAAGAAATGGAAGTGAAACACATCACGGCTGCAAGGGTATTCCCTTCGTGTACAGCCTTTTTGGCTGATGGTTGCATCATTGGTTATGTGCGCAGCTGTGCCGCTGATGCACCACCCCGATCACCAGTACTCTGGTGCTCATTTCGCCGACCTCGGAAGGATGGCAGGCTAAGTCAACCCCCTGGTGTTAATTCAGCGGCCAACGGGGCTGAAACTCAGGACCCTTAGATCTCAATCCACCACCCAGACCGTAAAGCCAACACCAGGCTGCACATGGGTAATGCAATATTCGGATTACATTTAAAATCCTGAGGTAAATTACTGGTATATACATGCTGCATATACATATATATATATATATATATATATATATATATATATATATATATATATATATATATATATATATTCATTTAATAGTGTTGCTTCAAGTTTTTTTGTAAATGCTGTTCTTATTTTAAAATGATTGTGGTCATGTGTTTTGTTTGTGTGATTGTGTTTGTCAGGTTAGTGATGTTATGCAGGCAAACCCTGATTTTGTGTAAATGTGCCGAGCGGTTGGCTTCACGTTCCACAACATCCGTTGTCACGTTCGGAGTTTATTTAATAAGTGAGCTGTGTTTTCATTTTCCGTGTGTTCGGGTATTTCGGTTTTTCCTTTCTTGTGTCGTGTTTCCTCAGGGCTGTTTGGGTTTGGGTTAATCAACTTTTGGTTTAATTTGCTGTTGGGGTTGTTTTAATTGTTATGGTGTTTGTGTTTTTTTATTTTGTTTTGAAAAATAAATTTTTGAAATGGAAACGTGTCGTGCATGCATTTTCCTGTAATATATCGGTGTTAGTTTGTTATTCCTTGGTTATTCCATGTTATTCCTATACCTGTTGTTGGCATAGTGGTTAGGGTCGCGGCTTGGGATCCAAAAGGTCCTGAGTTCAAGCCCCGTTGGCCGCTTGAATTAATACACCAGGGGGTTGACTCAGCCTGTCATCCTTCCGAGGTCGGCGAAGTGAGTCCCAGTGTACCCAGCCCGGTGTATGCCCCGGTTAGAATAGGTGTACCAGATCCCTGTGTCGTAAGAGGCGACCAGGGTTGCATCAGGAAGGGCATCCGGCGTAAAACCTGCGCCAAATCATTAGGCGGATCATAACGGATGATCCGCTGTGGCGACCCCTAACGGGAGCAGCCAAAAGAAGAAGAAGTTTGTGTTATTCCTGTTTTTAGCCGCGTCTCGCGTAGCGAACGCTGCCTCTAGGAGAGCTCCGCGTTGTTCTTCTTCTTCTCGTTCTTCTTCTTCTTCTTCTTCTTCTTCTTCTTCTTCTTCTTCTTCTTCTGGTGAAGAAAAAACCTTTAGGACTCGGCTCTTTTATATACAGGATCCGGATCTCCTTAAATACTAAACACCTGTACACATCCTCGCATTGAGGGTGCCTTTTGAGAGCGTCGATCATGAACTTTTAAATATATTCGGACATTTGCTTTAAAGTTTCGAAAAGTTCACGTTACTATTTAAAGATTATTCCATTTAATGTGTTGTGATTTCGTAAATACACGATTTTCTCGTCATGAAGGAGGAGCCTCCATGATGGCTCTCGTTCTTCTTCTTCCTCTTCTGGTGAAGACAAAACCTTAAGGACGCGGCTCTTGGACACATTTGTCCTTGTTTATGTTTACGCTGAACATTTTTTTTTCGCATTTTCATTATAAAGTGCTGTAATGATCCTAAATAAACCATTCATGATCGTGGCTACTGTTCGGGTTGGAGATATCAGGGAAAAAGTATCCATTTTAGGTGTCTGAAAATCATATTTTTTTGCCAATGCATGCTCGGAGGCCATTTTGAAATTATAATACTTACAGTCCTGAGCTTTGTACACAACACACTACACGAGTTGATGGGTTTGCATTGAAAGTTTCAGATTCCTACACCCTTATTACCTCCATCTCACAGTCTACATCCTTCTTAACTAGATTTAACAAGCTCTTCAAAGTGGCCACAATCACCCACACCACATGTTGCTTAAAATGTGTGGTTTTCCAACCAAAATTAATTTTATTTAAAGTACCAGCTTTCTCCAATTTTAGCACATGAAAGAGATTCTCATTTCGAGCTTCGGAAGTGTTCACTCGTTGTTGTTGCAGTTATACTTTTAGAGATATCTGCGAAAATGTGTCCATTTTAGGTGTCTGAAAATCGATGTATTTTGCATATGCATGGTCGGAGGCCATTTTGAAATTAAAATACTTACAGTCTTGAGCTTTGTACACAATAAACTACACGAGTAGTAGAGTTAGCAAGCAAAGTTTCAGCTTCCTATGTTGAGATCAGGTGAGCTCCGCACTGATTGAGATCAAGTTCTGTCCACACCGATCTTGGTGGAGAAGAGTTTATTACACACCAAAGACATATGCGCATATGGAGAGAGGCGAGGAACACACAGTGGTCCTCATAGCCCAGCTTTGGCAAGCTCAGTTCAGCTCTGCCTTATATACGACTTTACTCTGACCCTTGCATGACCGCCTGTCAACATTATTTATCTTATGTGCTTCATTAACTTCCTTCAAAGTTGTATTGTTAAGAAGAAAGTACAGAAAGTACATCAGTTCTTTTCCTTTCATTATCTGGCAGCACCTTTCATTACGTTGAAATAGCAAGGTCTCTTTTCCTTTCATTATCTTGTCAGAGCAAGGCCACCTCCTACATGTTTTGTACCCCAGTAAGTAAGGAAACTCAGCTCATGTCATTTCCTGACTTGTCAACAAGGCCAGCTGTTTAAACAAAGCAGTCTTTTTGGCTGGCAAAGCAATCTCTTTGACAGTGCAGAAAAAAACAAACAAGATTTATCCTTTCCCTGAACCTCCAGTGCGAGGATGTTAGCAAGAACAATGATGACTGCTTGGGACATATGCAGTGCCTCCACACCTGCACCCTTATTAACCCAATTTAACAGCCTCTTCCAAGTGGCCACAATCACCCATCTGACATGTTGCTTGAAATGTGTGGTTTTTCAGCATATGTGAAGGATTACATGTTCATGCATGTTTCCATTATGTGAAGGATTACATGTACATATTTGTTTCTGTCATGTGAAGGATTACATGTCCAGGGTCCAGACTCCAGAGGTTTGCACATTGGTCTCTGAACCGTCCAGCTTGAGTTTGAATCTCGGCCTGCAATGACACTTTGAGACCCGACCAACCTGCAACGACCTCCACTTCGGGTAAGGTGCCTGGATGCTCACTGTCCCAAGGGTTCAGTTTGGCTAGAAATTGGGACATGCTTAATTGGATGAGAGCGAGGGAGAGTGAGTGAATCAATGGTCGGAAAAGGGATTGGTTTGGAAACCAAAATTGTCCGTGGAATTGATGTATGTGATGTGTAATGAATTGAATTGTTTCAAGAATGAATGCCAGTTATAACATGTAAGCAGGCCATGGCAGCAGAGGAACACGATTACTAATTTTGCATTGCATTGTTTGGGAATTGAATGACAATAGGGGAAGAGATGAGATGTTGGACTGTGTGGGTGGGGAAGATATGTGGGACAGCAGGAACAGATCAAGCTCTGGAGGAGCGATGACTGCGCCCACACCTCCCTCCCCCCACCCCGAGGTAATTTGTCCCTGGCAGCCGGTGGTGTCTGGAAATGGAGATCCGTATGGGGAGGTCTGGTTGGGCGACCAGTGGGTATGGGGGAGGGGTGCGTGGGATGATGGTGGGTCTGGGGGAGGGGTGTGTGGGGTGATGGTGGGTCTGGGGTGAGGGGTTTGTGGGATAATGTTGAGTGTGGGGGAGGGTTGTGTGGGGGTAATGGTGGGTCTGGGATAAGGGGTGTGTGGGGTAATGGTGAGTCTGGGGGAGGGGTGTGTGGGGGGATGGTGAGTCTGGGGGAGGGGTGTGTGGGGTGATGGTTGGTCTGGGGGATGGGTGTGTGGGGTGATGGTGGGTCTGGGGTGAGGGGTGTGCGGGGTAATGGTGAGTCTGGGGGAGGAGTGTGTGGGGTGATGCTGGGTTTGGGGTGAGGGCTGCGTGGGGTGATAGTCGGTCTGGGCGAGGGGTGATGGGGGTTCTGTTGGATGGATACTTTAGCTCGCTTTTCCCGTTGTGGTGGAAAAACTAGCTCAGACGAGTCTTCCCGTTCAGTTGAATATATTTATTGTTTCAATGTTCGCCTGGGAGAACAGATACCGGATAAAGCTCGCTCCGAATCCAAATAAGCTGTCCGTATTTTGCGACTCGCCCGCTGTTTTGGCACCACGTGATCCTCGTCACACTCACCACTTCCGCCATTTTGCGGACACTCCGGTGAATTTCCGTGCATCACTATCTCTTTGTGGTCACTGATCGTGACGAACCCTCAAAGAACGGGCGGGGGACTAGAGAACGGAATGTTGGGAGGTTCGTTTCCCTGAGACCTAATAAGGGGGTTTAGGCCCCGTTCCGCTCTCGAGGAGGAGGGGAGGGATAAGCGAGTACGGATTTCCCTTGGGGAGGTCGAGGCCTCAGGGAGCGAGTACATCGCAGATCAAAGGAAATCGGTCCTTGGAGGGAGCTGTGATGGAGTGGAGGGGGACACGGGGAACCCCTGAGATCCGGGATCCTCCATTTTAATAACCCGCGATGTACATCATGGACACGTTACTGACCGCAGCACAATTCCTCGACCGTCAGGATCGGCAACGTCGGCCCGGTTAGTGGAGAGGGATCGGGGTGGGGGGTGTGGGCGGGGTGAGAAGTGAGGAGGTGGGGGTTGGTGAGCTGGGGAGGGGATATCACCGGCGGTATGACGTCATCATTGTGTCGGGTAATCCGTTCTCCCTCCTCTTCACACATCGTTGTTCCCTCCACCCCCCAGTTTGGACGGACGTTATGTTTTCATCCATGTTTGTTTCCCTGTGAACAGGATATGTTAAGAAGTTGTGGACGGAGTTTGGTGAACAGGTTCTGTGTGTGATAAGGACAAATTGATTCGATTTTGTGAAGATGTGATCCGAATCCTGATCCGGGAATTATTTAATATCGTAAGTAATTCTTCACCACGGAGAGACGGGGCTAAAAACGATGAACATCATGATATTTCAACTAGTTGTGGATGAGTTACGTTGAAGCTCGGTGGATGAGTTGGTTCGGTGACAACAAGACGATTCGATTCTGGTTCAAGTCCGGATACAGATCCGTCCTGTCAGTGGCAGATAAAATGTGACCTGTTCCACCTGGTGGTGTGTTCCCTACCGAGTGCCGTTCGGTGTCGCCAGGTGTCGCTCTGTGAGTGATTTTACATTTATTACTTGAGATTTTAAAAATATTGTTGCGGTTCTGGAAACTGCATCCCTCCAAAGCAATGGCACCCAACATACAGTGTTCCCCAGAAAGTTATTTCCTAAATATACATTCAGATAGACCCTTCCTTCTTGCCCAGTGGGACAACGGGACAGTGCATTGTGTGAATCCCATGGCTCGGTCTGATTTAATCTCTGAACTCATTCCTATTCTTTTTTCTCTATTCCTGAGGTAAATCCAAGCAAGGGGTCCTCCCGAGTCCAGCAGGAACTACGATTTGTTTGGGTCTGCATGGGTTTACCATAGCATCTTACCGTCGGTCTTCGCTGACCACCACGGTCGCGGGTATCTCACGAGGGTGGTGAACGTCCTCTCGCCTCTCCGCCCAGCAAGGCTGCAGCCAGGCAGAGGCGCGCTGTACGGCTCAGGCCGCGTGGCTTACAGACAGGCAGCACATTGACCTTTCCCTACTTGGCACTCCGCCAAGCGAATGGGTGGGTCGGGGCATGACCCTTCCCTTCGTGAGCGTGTCGAGAATGCCGGGACCAGAGGGTTTCTGGTCGTTGTTTTATTGGGAGCTGGAGTGGTCCGCAGCTGTTGTTGTAGTTCATGTTGGTGGAAAAATGTAAAAGAAAAACACTAACTGTCAAAATAACTCCACATAACAGCGCATGAACATTTAATTACCCATTAGACAAGGGACGAGAAGCTATTTATCCACATTCACTTATCGATATAACTGAGCTATAGGACCTGAATGTTGTGTGCAGTAAACTTCCAAATTCGTAACACTACGAGGGGGAGGGGAGGGGTTCTGATGATGCATGTTTCGATACTGTCCAGTTAATTTTGTGTTTCATTCTCTTTTCAGATAAAGAAATGAAAATCCTTTCTTTCACAAAATCTGTCCAGTTCGGCACAGAAGATTATTTCAATCAGAAAATGCCTTCTTGTCAGGACAATGACAAATGGAGTGGCATCTCTTTCAACAACCACAAAAGTTATTCAATGGTGATCAAGCAGATCCAAGGAAACGAGAAACTCTACAAGTGTTCCGTGTGTTACAAGGCATTTGCTGATTCATCATCTTCACATCAACACGAACGGGGACATTCCAGGGATAAACCCTACCTGTGTTCTCTTTGTCACAAGGCTTTTACTCAATCATCATCTTTACATCAACATGAGCGTAGACATTCCGGGGAGAAAACGTACAAGTGTTCTATGTGCTCGAAGGCCTTTTTTTCTTTTTCAGGTTTAAATTATCATCAAAAAACACATACAGGTGATAAACCCCACAAGTGTTCTGTTTGTAACAAGGCGTTTCCTACTTCATCATCTTTACATCAACACGACCGAACACATACGGGCGATAAACCCCACAAGTGTTCTGTTTGTAACAAGGCGTTCCTTACTTCATCATCTTTACGTCAACATGAACGAATACATTCTGGGGATAAACCCAACAAGTGTTCTGTTTGTAACAAGGCGTTCCTTACTTCATCATCTTTACGTCAACATGAACGAATACATTCTGGGGATAAACCCTACAAGTGTTCTGTTTGTAACAAGGCGTTTACTGATTCATCATCTTTACGTCAACATGAACGAATACATTCTGGGGATAAACCCTACAAGTGTTCTGTTTGTAACAAGGCGTTTATTGATTCATCATCTTTACGTCAACATGAACGAATACATTCTGGAGATAAACCCTACAAGTGTTCTGTTTGTAACAAGGCATTTGCTTCTTCATCAACTTTATCTCGTCATCAAAAAATACACACAAAGATACAACAGAGGTGCGAGGACCCAGCGACTTCCGTATGAATTCCGTGTTATCAGGGACATCACCAAATACCGGGATCTGGAAAATGAAGTCAAAATATCCTGGAAGTTGAAATCAGTGATATTTGCAGCAACAGGAATGATGAAGAAGGGCCTCACTGAGTTAAAAAAAAAAAAACCCCATCTCTGGGAATGAACATTACTACAAACTGACGTGGATTTTTTAAACCCACCTTGTTGTGATCGTTGTCCTCCTGAAGGATTCTTTCTGGCCGATTGTGGAATCCTATTTGACTTCAGACAGAGTTTAACGTTTGTCCGATTTGATTATAAAATCCTGCATAAAACCCATTGACACTGATAACCGATGTCCACACAAGTCCTTCCTTGTGAAACAATTTATTTTCTAATTATACACTATACACTTCTCACCCTCGTACAATGAACTTAAGAATCCCCATTGATTGCAATATTATTTGGTTCAATTTCATTTATTCTTACTTTAGTGAACAGTTAGACCAACCCGATTCAATTCACTTCTACATTACATCAGAGAGTTTTATTCTAACTTGGTACTTGGTCAGTTCCAAGGAGCACAAGCCACTGAGATACTATACTTCCTCACGTGCTTGCACTGAAAACAAATTTACATTTCAAAGCATTTTATACTTTCATGAGAGAGAGGTTGGGGGATATTCACCCAGACTGTAGACGTGTCCTTTAGACGAAAAGCCACTTCGTACATTTCTAAGCAAAGGTTCATTTATCAGCTCGGTCACTCTGCTCCAGAACAACACATTTCTTATCATTTAGGGCAAAAGTCTTTTGGCCAGAAATAACAGCCAATTCAACTTGCAGCATAAAAGTTACATTTCTGAAACTCCATTTGTTACAATTTAAAATACATTAATATAAATTTTTCCCCCACAAAACGAACTACAGTTGGAGACTGTCTGGGGTTCAGTGACGATCCTGAAAATAACCATCGGAACAAAACTCTGAAAACAAGAAAACTTCACAACTTGCTCGAACAAACATGACCCTTTACCAAAATGGAGGTGGATACACACACACTCACAAACACACACAACCACACACACACACACACACACACACACACACACACACACACACACACACACACACACACACACACACACACACACACACACACACACACACAGGATTTTATGTCATTATAATATTTTTAAAATCTCGACATCATATCATAGTTTGATACATTTTTCATGTGTACAGTATCATTGATATCAGTGCTTTTACCGACCCCAATGAAGCCCTGGTATGTCACTCCAACCTGAGAAATGGTGATACTGTAAACACATGTCCATTAAAACTGGCTTTTTTGTATGCATTGTCGAGGCTCGAAAAGAGCTTATACAAATATACATTTCACAAGGGGAGCAGGAGACAAGAGGGGTGGGAGAGGGAAGCACAAAACAGTGGGGAACAGACATTGGATCTATGGAAGGGAGAGGGATGGAGTGGGGAAAACGGGGTATACAAGATGGACACTTCAGGAAGGAAAGCAGGGAATTTGAAGGAGTTGGGTTTGAGGTGGATTAACTGGGGTGCAAAGGATGAAGGTTTTGGATGGGGGAAGATAAAAGATGGTGGTGAACAGCCGTTTGAAGACCTGGAGGGAGGAGTGGGATTGAACAGAGTGTGTGAGTTTGTTCCAGAGCGGGGAAAAAAGGGGAAAGAAAGAGTTAAGGTGAGCAGTGGATTTTGATTTTGGCAGTTTCACCAGGAGGGGGTTATTGGCGGACCTTGGAACACCCTGTGGAAATATAGGAGGAACAGAGCAGGGGGTGGGGGCAAGGACGCAGAGTAGATGGTAGAAGACAGAAACACCACCGACCTGCCTGCTTTGAGAGTGAGAGATCCAACGACTCGGCTTCATCGTTGGAGACACAGTCATCCCAAAAGACTTGATATCCACAGCGTAAAGCTGAGCGATTTGAGAGGCAGGAGCAACAGCCCAGAGGGGAGCGCAGAACTCCATCAGACTGCGGATGAAAACTTTGTATGTGGTTGGAAGCTCAGGTGTGCCAAGGAAGGACTTTGCAATGACACAGGATGCCCAGTCGGAGACTGCCTTTGGAGGCCAGCTTGGAAATGTAGCTTTCCCAGGAAAGATCATGTCAGATAGTGAGACCCAGAAGCTTGAATGAAAGGACTTCTTCAAGGACATTGTTGAGAAAGTAGATGTGTTGTTTTCCAGACGGTCCTTTTGGAGAGACATCGTGAGAGTGTGAGATTTGTCAGGATTGCAAGGTATGTTCGAAGTGTTTGACCAGCTTGTGATTTTACCCAGGTCTGTAGCAAGTGAAGAGGCTGCTGCCTGCTGATCAGAGGGATGAGAAATGGTGCGGCTGAGGGTGGAGTCATCAGCAAAGAAATACAGAGGATTTTCCAGACTCTGAGAGATTATTGATGAAAACCAGAAAAAGCACAGGGCCCAAAACACTGCCCTGAGGAACTCCAACCTCTACAGGAAGAGGAGATGGGAGAGAGCCATTAAGAGCCACACCTTAACTGCGACAGGAGAGGAAGTCCACAGATGGGAGTGGAGATTGCCTTGGATACCTAAGAAGAGAGTTTGATGAGCAATGTGAGATGTCAGACCGTGTCAAAAGCATGCGATATGTCGAGGGATGTGGCTCTGATTTCATTTCTGACATTGAGGACCTCCATCCATCCTCCAGGAAAGCAAAAGCAGCATATCCATGGTAGAGTGGCCTGGTCTGAAACCAAATTGATGATCGGAAATCAAGCAATTGGAGAAGAGAAACAATTTAATGTCTGAAGCGATGATGGATTCTATAACATTGCTGATGATTGGGAGAAGGCTGATCGGTCTGCAGTTGCAGGGATCTGTTTTTGCACCTTTTTCAGCAAAGTGGTAACGTTTGCTGATTTCCAAGCAGACGGCAGTTGACCTTGAGCAAATGAGAGGGTAAATTGAACAGAAGAGGGTGAGCAAGAGCAGAGGAGCAGGTTTTTAGGACACGTGGGCTGATGCCATCTGGACCGGTTGCAGTATCTGAGTCGAGGTTTGACAGCAAACTCTCCACTTTGTCAGAAAAGGACACAGAGTCCAGGGACAGCTGGGTGTTACTGGGTAAGGTGGGTACAGAAAGCGATGGGTTTGGGACACAAGATTTAGAAGGAAACTCGGAGTTGAGGCATTCAGCCTTTTCACGTGCAGTGGCAGCTGTGTGGCCATTTGAGGTAAGGGAGGGGGAACATACACCAGAAACAGACAATGAGATGCCACCAGGATTTGGAGGAGGGAGACAGGTTTGAGCTGGCAGTGTTATAACCAAAGGGTTATACGTTGGAGGCGAACATGTGATCCTTTTCTGCTTGCGCGCGCGAGACGGGAGGGCGACAAGGGCGTGCACCAGAGGCACTCACCAGGATGGAAGACAAGGGTTTATACTGGAACCCACAACAAATAGACAGACACAAGCAATCTTTAATAAATAAATAGGGGTTTAAGGGACATAAATCAAAAATTAAAGCCTAAAGTCGAGGCGCCTCTACACAGTTACAAAAACAGACAAGGGGAAATATAAAAGAAAAATTCATCCTTTATTCTGGCACTGAGCTTCGGATCCAGAAGTGATCTTCGAGTGCTTGATGATCCAACTCGCGTCGTCCTGCGCGGGAAACCGCACCTGAAATGGCACGAGCCGCTCTCTGGGCGGGAAACGTACATGAGGTATTCTTGTGGTTTCAAAATCGATATGAAACGTTATAAGGAATGGAAACCCACGTTTGTATCATTTCAAACGTGTCCAGATCAGATGTCTGAGTGCAACACCTGGTCCTTGTGGTGCTTTCTGTGGTCTCTCGACATGCACTGCATGGCTAAAAGTATGTGGATACCTGCTCGTCCAACATCTCATTCCAAAATCATGGACATTAATATGGAGTTGGTCCCCCTTTTATGCTACAACAGATGATAAGGATGATTGGTGGGGGGGGGGGCACGTTCTTACTATCCACTGAGTCTTCCTGGATGCTGAGCGATGGAAGTGTTAGAGTGGTCACCTTTTGATAAATGTTGTACCGTTGGTAGTCGTAGCCAGTCGTCGGATGATTAACTCGGTTAACCGCATTTTCAGGGTTAACCGGGCAGTGGTGGTGGGGTTTGTTGATTTACCTGTAAAAATGATTTACCTGTATCTCTGGGGTGAGGAGAGCGTGGGGTGATCGTGGGTGTTTGGGAGGGGTGATGGTGGGTCTGGGGGAGGGGTGTGTGGGGTAATGGTGGGTCTGGGGCAGGGGTGTTTGGGGTAATGGTGGGTCTGGGGAGGGGTGTTTGGGGTAATGGTGGGTCTGGGGGAGGGGTGTGTGGGGTAATGGTGGGTCTGGGGGAGGGGTGTTTGGGGTAATGGTGGGTCTGGGGGAGGGCTGAATGGGGTGATGGGAGTTCTGGGGAATGGGGACTTACACGCTTTTCCCGTTGTAGTGGAAAAACAGCCCAGACGAGTTTTCCCGTTCAGCTGAATTAATTTGTTGTTTTAATGTTCGCCTCGGAAAACAGATACCGGATAAAGATCACTCCGAATCCAAAGATCCAGTCCGGTTTTTGTGACTCGCCCGCTGTTTTGGCACCACGTGATCCTCGTCACACTCACCTCTTCCGCCATTTTGAGGACAATCCGGTGAAGTTTTGTGCATCACTACCTCTGTGTGGCCACTGATCGTGACGAACCCTCAAAGAATGGAAGTGGGGACGAGAGAACGGAATGTTGGGAGGTTCGTTTCCCTCAGACCTAATAACGGGGTTTAGACCCCGTTCTACACGCGAGGAGGGGAAGGATGAGCGAGCACGGATTTCTCTTGGGGAGGTCGAGGCCTCAGGAAGCGAGTACAACGCAGATCAAAGGAAATCGGTCCTTGGAGGGAGCTGTGATGGAGTGGAGGGGGACACGGGGAACCCCTGAGATCCGGGATCCTCCATTTTAATAACCCGCGATGTACATCATGGACACGTTACTGACCGCAGCACAATTCCTCAACTGTCAGGATCAACAAAGTCGGCCCGGTGAGTAGAGAGGGATCCGGGAGGGGGGGGGGGTTGGTTAGCTTGGGACGGGATATCACACTCGGTATGACGTCATCACCGTGTCGGGGTAATCCCTGCTTCTCCTTCCTCTTCACACATCGTTGTTCCCTCCACCACCCACGTTGAACGGACGTTATGTTTTCATCCACGTCTCAGGGTGCCCAGTGGTCCCACATTTCCCACATTTTTGAAAAAAATCCCACATTTCCCACATTTTTGTCAGACCTTTAAAAATTGTAATGGCTCCAGCAGATTTTTTAGCATTGTTAAGCCCAAAAATCTGATTGGGTTTTGCACCCCTGGCCTCTGGAGCATTTCTTTTAGGTGTCACTTAATGCACTTTCAATCTTTCTGCTGTGGTAATAAATATAAATAATTGATGGATATCATGGTTATTATAAAATAACACATTTCTCTTCATAATCATGGTCACCGTGTCTGTGATGGTTTTTTAATGCTGAAAGTGTAAGACAACACCATATTGTGATTGCGTATTTATAAATGGCTATTAAAAGATGTACCATTTGAGGTACTTATTTGGAATACTAGTAACGCTGGTACATGTAATGTTAACATTCACAACAATTTAACTTGCATAATAAGGTGTTTTTTTTCCCCTTTCATGAAACATGTATATTGGATTGTTGCTTGGCATATACATGTATATACTGTTGCGGATTCGTGCCCGCCGGCGTGCGAGCGGCCACGTAACTCGAATCGCGGAACGTCGCCCACCAGACGGACAATCCCGTCGTGACCCTCTCGGACTAACGCCGGGAACTAGTCACGGGTGGGCCTTTCAGCCTCACCACAATCGTGCCAATCGGCCCCCCGCGTGGGATAGGGTTGCTCGCCAAATTCGACCTACCTAAGTACCCACACGGAGGGTAGACCGGGCGATCGCACCTCGCCGCAGGTCGACTTCGGACACGGGCCACTTTAAGCGACCCGTTCCATACTATCGGGATAACCGAGCGGTGTTATCGTCAACCTCGACGGTTCGATTAATTATCGGGTGTATTTAGCCCACGACCAACCCTTTACGTGAAGTAAGATGGAGATTCAATTAGAGAAAAGACGAAGCGAAACGGGAAAAACAGTTCAACATAAAGCACATTTATTCCGCGGCACACGGAAAGCACACATATACAATTATACACCAAAAGCAAATGTAAAAATGACACGACAATTCTGCACAAAAAGCAAATGTAAAAGAGAAACACAATGCAGATCTACTACCGACTACCGAGCACACGGCAACACTTATACAGTTTTACTTCACAGACGGCGCCGACAACACATATACTCAAAGCAAAAGAAAAAGGGACCACCCTCAACGATGAGGGGGGCAGACGGGCCTGGGGCCGAGACCACGTCGAGCCTACCCGTCTGGTGATGAGCCGCAAAATGGCGGTGGCGCCCCGACTCCGCGGGCCTCGCTGGCACTGCCTGGAATGGGGTGGGAACGGGGCCCCCTTCTCACACTATCTCAGCGCGGGGGGAAACAGGAGGGGGTTGTTGATGCTCGGGGGAATGAGGATATCTCGCTGGCTCGGGTCCCGCGACGAGCGTCTCCACCGCGACCTCGGTCGCGTTACCGGCCTCCCCTCTCCGCAGCTCCCCGACTCTGACACGAGCGCCCTCTCGACTGCCTTCGCCGCCGCCACCTCTCCAACTCTCCCACTCTCCACTCTTCTCAGCTCCGTCCAACTGCTTTCTCTGACTCTTCTCTTCTCAACTCTCCTTGACTGACTGCCTTTTCGGCGAGCGAACGTGGCCCTTTATAGCCCCCGGGGCTTCGCTCCTTCACCTTCGACCCTTCACCTCTGGCTGGCTTCCCATTGGACAGAGGAAAAGTGGGCGTGAATGATTTTTGATCCGCGAATCTGCATATTGCGATTATACTCCGACGCACCTGGAGGCGGGGCCAAATCGCCCCACGCTCACTGATAGGACGGAACAGAAGTGGGCGTGAATCGTTTTTGATCTGATTTCTTCGGAAAGGCTGGTGTTTTTGCACCCGCTGCTCGGTGCGCGCCCTGTCGAAGTCCAGTATCGGTGCCCACAAGCGGCGCGGGAATGGCGGTGATGCGATGGTTGCGAGAGCGAGATGTGACGGCAAGGGTCGTGGCTGTGGTTGTGAAGCGGCGTTGCGGTTGGTGGTTGTTGTGTGATGGCTGTTGAGACGTGGTTGGTGGTGGTTGTGGTGGTAGTAATGGCGGCTGGCCCAAAATAAAGATAGTAAAAGAAAAACGGCTATCTAAAAGGGTCGCAGCCCGAATGAATGACATTTATTCCCTCTAAACAACGGGTTTGGACCTAACTACACATATACTTACAGAGATATCTCACCTAAGGGACCTGAATGGTGGTTTGCGAATTTCGTCAACCACAACAATGCAATTCCTTAACCTATTTGCTTTCCTGCTTACAGGTGTAGCTGTAGAATCTGTTTTACAAGCAAGAGAACATATTATTAATTCATCAAAATGCCACGACATACAATAAAATTTAATGAAAATTCGATGAATAGTGTGGACAATAATGGGCATGCGCTTCGCCAGTGGGTACAAAAGAAATCAGACCAGGAAGCTCATTGTGCGTTATGCAAGAAAGACATTGATATTAGCAATGGTGGTGTTTATCAACTGCAAAGACATGCTGAAGGAACAAAGCATATTAGAGTGGCTAAAACTGCAATTGCATCCGAACAGTCAAAGCTGAAAATTGGGTCAGGTGGGGTATATTTGTCACAAGCATCAACCTCTGGGGCATCCCAAAAATGGACTCTTTCACACCAGGACAAAGTTACAAAAACAGAAGCGATATGGGTCATGAAAGTTGCACAAGACGATTTATCTTTCAGATCATGTGATAAGATAGCTGAAACATTTCAAGAAATGTTCGCCGACAGTGATGTTGCAAGGGATGTGAAACTTAACTGTAGTGAAGTCTCATATGTAGTCTCACATGGACTTGGTTCTTTCTTTCATGAAGATCTTGTTACAAAGATTAGGAACACTTCCACATTTTATGCCATCTTGTTAGATGAAACTACTAATGACCAGATGAAAAAGCAACTAGATATCCATATTCGTTTTTGGAATGATGGATTGATTGACACACGCTACCTGAAGTCAAAGATGTTGGGTCATGCAACAGCTCAAATTCTGAGGGACACCCTTTCAGACGCATCGGAAGAAGATGGTCTTGATTTAAAAAAAAAACATGATTATGCTGGGAATGGATGGACCTAATGTAAACAAAGCATTATGGGAAAAAATGGATGCAGACTGCAAGGCTGCAGGTTCCCATGGGCTTGTTGATGTAGGATCATACAACATACACACAGTACACAATGCATTTGGAAAAGCAATGGGTGTTCTAGACTCGTGGGGCATAGACAGTTTTCTTGATCAGCTATTCAAGTTCTTCCATCAAACGGCATCACGTAAAGAGGACCACTCCCAAATTCAAGCTTTGATGGAGGTGGAGAACCATGTTCTTCTACGCTACGTTAGCAATCGATGGTTGAGCATTGGCCCTGTATTGGAAAGAGTGATAGAGCAATGGAAAAGTTTGGTTGAGTACTTCACTGTCTTCCTCCCAAAAGAAAATGTGAAGCTGCTCATCTCTAGTCAGAGATACAAAGACGTTAGAAAACAGCTGTGTGACCTGACCCTGCTCAGATTGCACTTCTTGCAGTACCTTACCAGTGCATTTAATGGGTTCCTCACTCTTTTCCAGTCTCAAGAGCCACTCATGCATGTCCTTTATTCAGAGCTCTTAGATCTCTTGAAGAACATACTTCAGAAATTTCTGAAATGTGAAGTCATAAAAGACAAAGAAGGCCAAGATTTGCTTGATACTGACATTATGAAGAAGGACCCGATGTTATCCAATGACCGCATTGCCATTGGTGAATCAACAAGACAGCTTCTGCCAAAGAAGAACATCACTCCATTGGATAAAGTTGGTTTCTTCTCAGATGTCAAGGATGCATATGCTGCTGTTGCAAAGCATTTGATTAATCTCCTTCCACTGGACAATTCTTTGCTGAGGCGATTACATTTCTTACATCCACTGATGAGACAGCAGGAGAAATCAATGGATTCTATCAAAGCAGCTTCCCGGAAATTTCCTCATATCTTTTCTGATAAAGACATAGATCAAATTGGTGATGAATGGATGCTTTACCAGGCTGAGAATGAAATCAATGAATCCTGGTTCATGGAGGAAGGAGGCTCGTATCAGAGAGTTGATAGATATTGGGCCAGAGTGTTGGATGTGAAGACCTCTACTGGCAAAGAGAAGTACCCCATTCTAGGACAGTTTGTGAAAGTTGTTTTGGCCATATCACATGGACAGGCTGATGTTGAAAGGGGTTTTTCACTGAACAAATATACAGTCACTTCACAGAGAGCACATCTGAGTGAAAATGCTGTGAATGGTTTGAGAACCATAAAAGATGCAGTGACCCATAATGGAAAGGGTGAACCATGCCAAGTTCCAGTTACCAAATCGATGATGGAGAAACAGAAGCTAAAAAAAGAAGCTGAAGAAAAAGAGCAGCAAAAAGCAAAGGATCAGATGGAGCTCCAAAAGAATGAGGAGAAAAAACTCAGGGAACAGAAGGACAGACTTCTACTAGACCTGAAAACAGCTGATAAACTTGTGGCTGTAGCGAATGAACGTCTGAAGAAAGCTCTGGCATCAAAATCTCAAAGAATGGTTGAAATTTGTGCAGCTCAGGCCCTCCTTGAATCAGGACATAATAAGCTGTCACAAACTAATTCCAGCTTGGAAAAATTGGGAAAAAAACTGTCTCAGTGCAGAAAAAGAAAATTGTAATGTGGGTGATCAGTGTGATCTGCCTCTCAGGTCAGGGTGATGGTGTTAGTGGTGATGGGAAATAAATGGAAACAGTCCTAATGTATTATATGTTTGAAGGAGTTAATCTGTTAAATCATAAACCATGTAAATAAGTTTCATTGTAATAAAGTTTTTTGATGGGTGCTATGATGACTTTGCTTTGTTCAGCCATTGAACCTGGCATCATGTATGGTATCACATTTGTATATTATGTTATTTTGCAAATGAATAGGGCTATTTTCACTTTGTAGCATTAAAGCCCTCACCGAAGTAAGACAGATTTATTTTCACATGTTATTTATAATTCAATGCAAGGGAAATGATTTTATGATTTTTTTTTCTCCATAATAGTAATACTGTTTATATTTTATATTCTAAAGCCAACTTGGCACTGATAGTTGTACTCCAGAATGTAACCAGTTTGAGTTATAACATCTTAAATAAAAAACTAAAGTGTTTTGAAAGTCCAATATTAATGTGTTATATTTGCATAGCGTACACTCCTGAATTTGTGCATTTTAATTAAGATTACATATACTGTTATATACTGAAACATGTACAATAGTAGAAAGGCTTTCATCAATGCTAACCTAATCATGAGCTATACATGATATTTATGCAACCATAGGCTATACATGTACTAAGTAAGATGATGAAACCATACAGATACTATATTGCTTCATGTAGTAGTTATTATGTATATTTTTTAATTGAAATAGGTGGATATAGGATGTTTACTGCTTATAATGTTGATACCATACAATCTGAGCACCCGAATTAGTTTGATAGCTTGAACTGCATTCAAATTTTGAAATCCCACATTTTTTTTGGCAGCCACTGGGCACACTGTGTCTGTTTATCTGTGAACAGGATATGTTAAGAAGTAGTGGACGGATGTGGACGGAGTTTGGTGAACAGGTTCTGTGTGTGATAAGGACAAATTGATTCGATTTTGTGAAGATCTGATCTGAATCCTGATCCGGGAATTATTTAATATCGTAAGTAATTCTTCACCATGGAGAGACGGGGTTAAAAACGATGTACATCATGATATTTCAAAAAGTTGTGGATGAGTTATGTTGAAGCTCGGTGGATGAGTTAGTTCGGTGACAATAACAAGACGATTTGATTCTGGTTCAAGTCCGGATACAGATCCGGCCTCTCATGGCAGACAAAATGTAAACTGTTCAATCTCTAAAATCGTCAATTTCAATCTGAAAAATAATCATTTTTCATCCGATTGACCTGAGCTTTGATTGAGATTGTCAATTTTAATCTTAACGAGACGACCCGTTGGGTTCCCGTTGTGACAGCTGTTGATAAAAAAACAATAATAATAATAATAATAATATAACATAGCTCCAGCGAACTATACCACTGAGGTTGTTTGCATTGATCAAATAATCTCGAAGAGTACTTGAGAACTTGAGTGAATCGGGAATTGATTTTTTAATTATATTTTTTGTTTCCCGATTTGAACGAAGCTTGATATTGTTACGAATCTGGAAGCCATGAGCACTCCACATACAGGTCCTATAGAACAGTTATATCGTTAAGTATGTGTTTTTTAGTTTGAGTCCCCGTCCCTCGTTTAATGGGTGAATGAATGTACATGCGCTGTGAGTTATTTTGATAGTTAGGGTTTTTGCATCACTCACAACTACGGCTACTACATATACAACGACAACAACAACAACGCCATCTTTGCTCTCACAGCGACAACCCTCTGCTCCCGGCATTCTCCGCACGCTCGCTGGTATGCGGGCGTGTTCGGAATTTGTTCGGGGATGGAATTCCATTCCCAAATATGGTCATGAACCGGTTCGCTTGGCAGCGCGCCAAATAAGGGAATGCGTCGTGTCCCACCCAGAGAGAGCGGGCCATGCCTGAGCGGACCACGCCCGAGAGTGATAAAAGGAACGGAGAGAAAATAATTGGGTGGATCTGCTCGAGCACGGAGAGGAAGAATTCAGGCCCGTTCAAAACGCATTTCTCGACGCTGGGCAAAAGGCATCTCGTCGCTGGCGTGCTCTGGTTCTCGGCTCGTCTCGTGGCTGGCGTGGTCTGCGTCTGGCTGCCCTGGTCCGTTCTTCGCCGACTGGTGCTCCGGGAAGGTGTGGAAGTCGAGCCCCACGCTTGCGGCCAGGTAGCCTGCCACTTTCTCGTCTCTCAGCTCGACTTCCCTCCAAGCTGAAGGGATAATAAAGATAATTTTGGGTGTGCGTCTGTGTGTGGGCCCGTCTGTAAGTAGGAATTGTTTAAAGTGTCTGTGTTTAAATTTGCATTCTCCATTAGTCGTGATTACTCTGCCCTTACGTGCTTCCCTCATTTCCCCGATTACTGTCAATAAATACCCCATTTGTTAAATGTATCAGTTCGTTGCTGTGTTTCTTCCATTGGTTTAGCATTCCGCTCGGGTTGCGCACGGGTCGGGCACGCTAACGGCTAGACTCGTACGAGTGCCGTCGAGGGTGTGAATACTCGGTAACTCACCACGTGGATCTCGAGGTATTTTGAAGATTGGTAAATAACCCTGTACCATGTGGTGGAATTATTGACGATTCACGGTCCGGTCAGGGACCCGTACCCTCGGAGTTTTCCGAAAGGTATGATCTAGATTCCGGGTGTTCGGTAGAATCGACCCTACCGCCCCACCTGGTGGTCCTGCTCGCAGCCGACGCCCGGCTCCGCAACAATATTGCGCGTCAATGTGAAAAAAAACCGGAGAAAAGAAAGTCTAAGAAATTATTGTGCGTAATCTTCTAAACACAATTTTATTTTTTAATGAACACGGAAGTATTAGATCAAAATGGCGATGTTTATTTTATGCTTAAAAATAAATCGTTCTTTGTCTGCACTTAATGTGTTGAGAATTTTTAAATAAATAATTTCAAGAAAAAAAAAAGATAGCTCCAGCGAACTTTCCCGCTGAGGTTGTTTGCATTGTTCAAATACTCCCGAAGAGTACTTGACTGAATCGGGATTGGATTTGAATTTTTTTTTTCCGTTGCCCGATTTGCTGCCCGTGTTGCAGCATCAGGGTCCAAACCCGGGATGGATGGTCTCGGTGTCACTACCAAGAGCACTCCTCTGCAGTCCAGTCCCGACCCACCCGGTGAGTGGACTGCTCTCATTGACAGAGCCTGCCGTCTGCAGCTGTGACCGGTCTCCCAACGTCTACTGCGGTGCTGAATGTGGTGACCAGGTCGCACGTGGGTCATTCCGATGAACCCGGCTCCGAGCGACGTGACGCGAACATTCCAACAGAGATGTCGGACGGTCCACACAGGGGTACCCAAGGGTGGACGGGGACTGAAGACTGCTCTCACGTGATTGTCCAATATCGCGCCATTAGACCTGCATTTGGAGCATGACGTGGCCCTGCAGCCTGGCCTCGTGGTGGCGTTTGATTCGGCGAGAAGGACCATCTCGGGATGTTGGCGGAGTCTCCAACGGACTCACGGGTTGTGACAAACTTAGAGCCCTCCTGGCCCATCCTGCCATCTGTCCCGTTACTGTTGGGTGCTACCCTGCCACGTGTGCCATTGACTTGTGGTGGTACAGGTGTAGAAAGTTCACTGGGTTGCACCAACCGTCACGAGCGGCTGGAGGAGGACACTCACTCCGTGCAGAAACCCCTCTGTTGCTGTGCATGACACCATCAAGAAGCAGGACGCAGGACATGGGCGAAAAGGTGTTGGCCTGTCCAAGGGGGCAGCAGTGTCCCCGAGCAATATTGGTCGATATAATGACCATTGTGGGGAAAGAAAAAGAAACTGAGCACAGAGGGAAATATCCATATTGTTGCAGGCCGGGGACCGGTGGCGAGAACGACCGCGAGGTGGGGGAAGTTACGTCGTCTTCCTCCAGACTCCCGGAATTGTAGGTCGTCACTCCGGATAATTCCGTGAGGCAGCGGGTCGCTTCACCGACCGTGGACGCCAATACCTCCACCGCGTAGCGTTGGGTCTTTTTGTCTGGAACCAATTTACCGAATTAACCACGCGGTGTCGTCTACCAGGGAACCACGCCCTCGGAACGTCTTGCCGGAACCGGATCACTCTTCCAACTACCAACTACCTTTCCGGTTCGGATGCAGCCGAGCGGAACTACCAAGAACGTACCGGCTGGGATAAACAGATTATCGGGGATAAAGACCCGGCTAAAACTCAGAGCCGAACCATGCTGGACCAATGAAGGAAAAGAAGTAAACTAACTGGTAACATTTTTCATAATGGTTTGTTTACAATCAATTTACAAAAGGACTCGGAGCAGACGTATCGCGGGATATGCAGGCAAGATTTACAATGATCAAACACTTAAGCAGTTCCACTTAAAGACTGCGCCACACACTCAGACGAAAATAAACCCAGGTGTATTGCAAAGGACCCCCACAACCAGAGAGGGAGGTGAGCTGAGGTCGCAGTTCTTTTGGGGTACCTGCACGTTGGAGGGAAGGGATGCTCCGTGGTGCGGCATCTGTCAGTGGTCGTGCAGCTCGGCTTAAAGCCACGCGCGCAGAGACCGTGTCCGCGAAGGAGCCTGGTTGGAGCAGAGCGGAGTCCGAGACGGGGATCAGGGCCGCCGACAGGATCCACGAGAGACCCGGTCAAGATCAGGTGCCCTCGAACCAGCGCAACAGACGGGCCGCCGAGGCGAGACGCGGGCAGACCCCCCACGTCACGACCCTCCTTTCTTTGGCAACCCTTGACTCCAACCATTTGACTCCAACTACTGTCTCGCTCCAACACTGTTTCTCTCCAACCTCAGACTCCAGCGAACGCGGCCGACCCACACAGAATTCTCTCTCTCCCCTCTCAGGATGGTGCCGTAATTTATCTCCCAGCCAAGGACTCCACGCTGAGGATCGCTTCGTGATTTATCGATCTCTCTCAGCGGGGAGGGGCCTTGGTGAAGCCGACGCCACTGTCCGCCCTGATTGGACAGGGCCTCCATGGGTCCGCCCTTTCTGGGTGAGGTTTCGGCCATGCAGGGAGAACCCCCCCGCCCCCTCCACGCCTGTCTGGACTCATCAAGAAGAAGCCACAACACAAAGATTTTGCCCCAGCCAACGGGCCTTCGGATACTGCAGGTGGACAGTGGATAGTGATGGGGGATGGGATATAAAGATTTATTACCCTAACTAAAAAAACATCGCAACGCACCCCTTCCATTTCCCACTAAACACGAGGAGGGAATCGGTCTACACATGTACTTAACGACATAACTAACTTTGGGTCAGCTGTATGTTTGAATGCATATGGTCTCCGAGTACCGTAACAATATTTATAAAAGTGAAATGTTTGTTTGTTTGTTACCCTACTCCTCTGAGCTCCCAAAGGTTTATCGCCACAAAACTTTATCGGATCACATTGTTTCCCACGGTGCACCTAAATTGGGGGTTTAAACAGTCATTTTTCTCACAATTCTTAAATTATAAACACACGACCTGCCACCTGTCGCCATCTCCACAAGGACAGATCCATATCCGTACACAACGTTTCATAAAGAAGTCCATTTTCTTTTGGATTTCAACCCGGATACCGATATATTTGGTGAGGTGGTTACCACCGATTGGCAAATATGGTATCAAATATTAAAAATAACTGTTAATTATGATGTTACCATGTTCGCTAACATCAGCGAAGGAGTCACATGACCTCAAATGCACGAATCATTCAAAAACCAAAAATAGTACAAAAACAACCCACACATCGATTTGAAGGTAATTTTACTGCTCATCCAACGATATAACTCTTAAGGGTGAAAAAAGAGGTTGCAGAAAAAAAAGGTTATCATCTTAGCTAACTTCACCAAATGTACACCTGCAAATCTACATCCATCATGCGGTTTAAAAGAATCAAGTCAACATCGTGATTTGTTTTTTGATCGAAGATGTTTGATTAATTCAGTCGGAGATGTCTCACCTCAAATGAGGAAATATTTGGAGTGTGTATTAGTGTGAGAAGCAGAAATTCAAAGAAAAATTCATTGAGGAGATATCGTCGTGGGTGGAGCCACAAACCTTGGCAACCATTTTTTTAAATTATTCTCAAATGGTTTCTGGTCACTGTCGAATAATACTCAATTCCTCCTTTACATTTGAGTCATCTATCTATAATTCCAGCAGTGTGTGTGTGTGTGTGTGTGTGTGTGTGTGTGTGTGTGTGTGTGTGTGTGTGTGTGTGTGTGTGTGTGTGTGTGTGTGTGTGTGTGTGTGTGTGTGTGTGTGTCTGCGACCGCTGTTTCTCGACAACCACTGGTCCGATCTAATTGAAACTTGCCAGATATATTGCTGGGGACCTGAGGATCTGCCTTTTCAAGGTTTGATATTAATCGGACAAGTGATTCCCAAGTTATTGCCATTTATTTACCAAACCAATGACAAGACACATTGCTGCGTAGGCGTGGCCGATGGGGAAAGGGCGCCTTAGTTACCGTGGTGTTGGAGTGGCAAGAGCAAAGGAATGATCTGTGAGGTTGTTGTTTCTGGCACGCGGTTTGAAAGTTTTTTTTTTTAATTATTTTTTGGCACCTACGGCCAAGCACGTATGGGCACGCACTAGTTTATTAAAAACAGACAAACACAAACATATCGATCTGGAGAATTTAGAGGAGATTCAAAAAGCAACACAGTCTTCCTCTGATTCTGCAGTACATGGACATTTTGAGTTCTTGTATGATATGCAGGAGAAAAAGGAGGGCGGGGGAGTGGGGGGGTTGCAAGATGATGACAATATCTGGTCATCCTCAAGACAGAATGGTGCTAAGACTGCAGCCCTTTGGGTGTTGGAATAGATCACACGTGGCCACTTGGTAGTTATTATCCAGAGGTCAGGAGGTCAGCCTGAATTGAAAGGGCTGGGGAACGATTTTACAATCTGAAGTTGATAAAAGTTTGAAAAGGCATCTGGATATTACTTCGACAAACATTCCATTGAAGCCAGACTCCTGCTTCCAGCCAGATTTTCCCGCACCAATATATAATTAAAAAAAAATAAGAATCCCTTAACAAGCTAAATAGAATAATATATGATTATTTTCTCCTGAATATTCTTCTTGTTGCACCGCCACTCAGGGTCGCCACAGTGGATCATCCGTTATAATCCGCATAATGATTTGGCACAGGTTTTACGCCGGATGCCCTTCCTGACACAACCCTGGTCACCTCTTATGACACAGGGATATGGTACACCTATTTTAACTGGGGCATACACCGGGCCCAGTACACTGGTACTCACTTCGCCGATCTCGGAAGGATGACAGGCTGAGTCAACCTCCTGGTGTATTAATTCAAGCGGCCAACGGGGCTTGAACTCAGGACCTTTTGGATCCCAAGCCACTACCCTAACCCTACGCCAACACCAGGCTGTTATTTTTTCTGAAGTTGACTTGTTTATAAGATATCTTATACTTATTTATAAGATTTATGAGATATTTATAAGATATAAGATATATAAGATGAGAAAAATAAGATATCAACTTATTTTCTACTGAATAAAGATTTAAAAATATTTGGAAGGCCAATCTGTTTTGGGGAAGAGGAGTTGTTCTTACTTCTCAGACTGATAACCTTCCAATACAGTAAAGAGATATAAGGTCGTTTAAAATGTAAATATGTCCATATATATATATAACGAAAACTCTCCTCTTGCATATATATGTTTGCATGTATGTATGTTCCTGAAATACAGCCAAAACGGAACAGGATAGCGCAAAAATTTTATGGCCACATGACTCACCATTCGCCTGCTGTGTGCAGTATCAAGTTTCGTTCAAATCGGGCAACGAAAAAAATTATTAAAAAATCAATTCCCCATTCAGTGAAGTACTCTTCGGGAGAATTTGATCAATGCAAACAACCTCAGCGGTATAGTTCGCTGGAGCTATATATATGTATATATATATATATATATATATATATATATATATATATATATATATATATATATATATATATATATATATATATATATTGTTGTGGTTGAGGAAATTCGCAAACTACCATTCAGGTCCCATAGGTGAGATATCTCTGTAAGTATATGTATAGTTAGCCCAAACCCGTTGTTTAGAGGGAATAAATGTCATTCATTCGGGCTGCGACCCTTCAAGATAGCCGTTTTTCTGTTCTATCTTTATTTGAGCCAACCACGTCTCAACAGCCATCACACAACAACCACCAACCGCAACGCCGCTTCACAACAACAACAACAACGCCAACAGCCACGACCTTTACCGTCACATCTCGCTCTCGCAACCATCGCATCACTGCCATTCCCGCGCCGCTTGTGGGCACCGATCCTGGACTCGTACAGGGCGCGCACCGAGCAGCGGGTGCAAAAAGCGGCCTCGCCGAGAAATCGGATCAAGAATGATTCACGCCCACTTCTGTTCCGTCCTATCAGCGAGTGTGGGGCGATTTGGCCCCGCCTCCAGGCGCGTCGGAGTATAATCGATATATGCAGATTCGAGGATCAGGAATGATTCACGCCCACTTTTCCTCTGTCCAATGGGCGAGCGTGGCTCCGCCCCCGAGCCGATCCTGATCCAAAAATCTGCATATGGTTTCTCCTGTCGCACTATAAAGCGCCGAGCGCGGGGCGAATCGGGGAAGAGTTGGAGAGTTGTGGCGGCAGCGAAATCAGTCGAGAGAGTGTCTGTCGGGGTCCGGAGAGTCTGGAGAAGCGAAGGAGCTTTGTGGAGGTCTGCGCTCGTGTCAGAGTCGGGGAGCTGCGGAGAGGGGAGGCCGGGAACGCGGTCGAGGTCGCAGTGGAGTCGCTCGTCGCGGGACCCAAGCCAGCCAGATATCCTCTTTCCCCCGAGCATCAACAACCCCCCCTGTTTCCCCCCGCGCTGAGATAGTGTGAGAAGGGGGCCCCGTTCCCACCCCATTCCAGCCAGTGCCAGCGAGGCCCGCGGAGTCGGGGCGCCGCCGCCATTTTGCGGCTCATCACCAGACGGGTAGGCTCGACGCGGTCTCGGCCCCAGGCCCGTTTGCCCCCTTATCGTTGAGGGTGGCCCCTTTTTTCTTTTGCTTTGGAGTATATGTGTTGTCGGCGCCGTCTGTGAAGTAAAACTGTGTAAGTGTTGCCGTGTGCTCGCGTAGTCGGTAGTAGATCTGCATTGTGTTTCTTTTGTTGCAATTGCTTTTGGTGCGTAATTGTTGTTTCTTCTTTTGTTACATTTACTTTTGGTGCATAATTGTGGTAATTGTATATGTGTGCTTTCCGTTTGCCGCGGAATAAATGTGCTTTATGTTGAACTGTTTCTCCCGTTTCGCTTCGTCTTTTCTCTAATTGAATCTCCATCTTACTTCACGTAAAGGGTTGGTCGTGGGCTAAATACGCCCGATAATTAATCGGAACCGTCGAGGTTGACGATAACACCGCTCGGTTATCCCGATAGTACGGAACGGGTCGCTTAAAGTGGCCCGTGTCCGAAGTCGACCTGCGGCGAGGTGCGATCGCCCGGTCTACCCTCCGTGTGGGGACTTAGGCCAAAAAAAAAAATGTTGCATTTTGCGTAACCCGCCCGACCCTAAAAATTCCGCCGACCCTACGTTTTTTTTTTTGTTTTTTTGCTATCGAAAAATTTTGCCGACCCTATTTTATTGCTATTTTTGTTGTTTTGCTATCGTTTTCAAGTATCTTGTTGATTGCGATCGCGATCGCAAAAACCCGGAAGTGTTTCGGACAGAACCCGCCGACAAAAAGGGTGGTACTCGAGCCGGGGGAGATTTTGGGAGGGATTTATTCGGAAAAAAATAAAATAAAATAAAAAAAGATCCCGACCGACCTACCCTATTTTTCAGTGACCCGTTACGCCAATGCAACATTTTTTTTTTTTTTGGCCTTAGGTAGGTCGAATTTGGCGAACAACCCTATCCCACGCGGGGGGCCGATTGGCACGATCGTGGTGAGGCCGAAAGGCCCACCCGTGACTAGTTCCCGGCGTTAGTCCGAGAGGGTCACGACGGGATTGTCCGTCTGGTGGGTGACGTGCCGCGATTCGAGTTACGTGGCCGCCCGCACGCCGGCGGGCGCGAATCCGCAACAATATATATATATATATATATATATATATATATATATATATATATATATATATATATATATATATATATATATATATATATATATATATATATATATATATATATATATATATATATATATATATTTTTTTTTTATGTATGTATTGAAATGATTTTTTTCATCAACCGTTGTCACAACAGGAACCCAACGGGTTCACGGGTCATCTCGTATATATTAACAATAGATACATGTTCGAGCACATCGATGTAATAATCATGTTGTATTTGAATACATTTCCCATTAAAGAGATAAAACAATACATTGCGCAATATGATGAAAACTTTTACTTTTTCAGGTTAATTATGCAGTTTAATTGGCAACATTTTTTTGATCTTTTTATTACCCTTAAACCCATTATGCTAATTTTGGAGAAATTTGCATCCACATCACTATCACAGAAATAGTCAATCAAGGAATACCAAAAAAAATCGATAAAAAACCCTGTATATCATCAACAAATCGAAGAAAGGTATTTACAAATGCTTAAATTGCATACATGATTTTAAAAAGCTTTGATGCATTTGGCGTCTCCGGCTGAACATGGTTTAGGAACAGTGAAACCTATGAGGTCAAGATGTAACAGGTAGTAAGTACAGTAGGATTTAACTTTTAAACCTCACCATCCGAACACCCGTACAAGCAATCGCGTTTTTCTTTGCCCTCGTGACTGGGTTGAAAGCAATTACCAATTGGTTGTTATTTTATATGAATCGGATGTGCTTTAGAAATCCTGTGCCGAGTCAGTGATCTGTACCGGTATGAAAGTGATGATGGCATGAAGGCGATAACAGTGTGAAAGCGATAACGGTTTAAAAGCGATACCAGTATGAAAGCGATAACGGTTTGGTAGTGATACCGGTATGAAAGCTAGACCGGTACAAGGTTCCACAATAGTCATACCGGTACGGCGATGGCGATGGATTTCGTCCTGTGTCGATTCCCAATACTGATCTCATCTTCAAACAAAATCACATTTAATACAAGTTGAAGTTGGAAGTAAAATCACCGTTTTCATCATGGGGAAAAAAGAAAGCTCCGTGTCGGAATACTTTGAAAAATTACCATGTGTCAATTTTGGAATTGACATACTGTACTTACATTCAATTTTGGAAATTGCGTAAAAAATAAACAAGTTTCAATAATATTGATTTACCGTTATATGCCAGTCTTACCCCACTGGTATATCGGGATCGAAAAAAATCGATATCGACGGAGCCTACTATTTGCTTTTTATCCGAAACTGCACACACAATTTTAATTAAACTCGACCAAAACCTTCGTCTCCCATGATTTACTGAAGTTTGTTCACGACATTAAAAGAGCGGGGTCTAACGGGGTCTACGGGTGTGTGTGTGTGTGTGGAGGCGGTGGGGTGGGGTTCTGATGATGCATTTTCAGATGCTGTCCATTTAGTTTTGTGTTTCATTGTCTTTGCAGATAAAGAAATGAAAACAGTTTCTTTTACCAATTCTGTCCCGTTCAACAAAAAAGATTATTTCAATCAGGAAATGGCTTCTTGTCAGGACAATGACAAATCGAGCAGCGTCTCTTCCAACAACCACAAAAGTTGTTTAAAGGCGATCAAGCAGATCCAAGGAAACGAGAAACTCGACAAGTGCTCCGTGTGTAACAAGGTCTTTACCACTTCATCAACTTTATATCAACATACAATATTGCATACCGGGGAGAAACGCTGCAAATGTTCCGTGTGTTACAAGGCGTTCACTCGTTCATCATCTTCACAGCAACATCAAATCATACATGTCGGGGAAAAGTCCTACAAGTGTTCTGTTTGTAACAAGGCGTTTGGTGATTCATCAACTTTACATCAACATCAACTAATACATTCCGGGCATAAACCCAACAAGTGTTCTCTTTGTCACAAGGCTTTTACTCAATCATCAAACTTACATCAACATGAACAAGTACATACGGGGGTTAAACCCTACAAGTGTATTCTGTGTAGCAATGAGTTTACTACTTTAACATCTTTACATCAACACGAACGTAGACATTCCCTACAAGTGTTCTGTGTGCTCTGAAGCCTTTTTTTCATCAGCTTTAAATTATCATAAAAATACACATTCCCGGGATAAACCCCACAAGTGTTCTGTTTGCAACAAGGCGTTTATTTCTTCATCAAATTTACATAACCATGAACGAATACACACGGGGTATAAACCCCACAAGTGTTCTATTTGTAACAAGGCGTTTCATCAGTCATCAAGTTTACATAAACACGAACGAATACATTCGGGGATAAACCCTACAAGTGTTCTGTGTGCTTGAAAGCCTTCTTTTCTTCATCAGCTTTAAATTCTCATCAAAAAACACATTCCCGGGATAAACCCCACATAGTCCAGGAGCCAAATCTCATACAAGGTCTAGAAATATTAAAACGTAGCCTATATAGTACTTATTTGGTTTGACTCTTTTTCCAGCTTGGGACATACCTAAGGAACATATCCAGGCATGTTGTAGTCCTGGATTGTGGTATCGAAGTGTCAAGGCCCTGTCACACCTTGACGTTTAGCCAGCGTATGCCGATGTATGAAAAATTTTCCCAATACGCTGGTACACGTCGAATACGTTATGGGTAAGTTTTGTATCCGTAAAGAGCACGCTGAAGCACGCTGGCATACGTCGTAGTACGCCGAGCACGTCGACAAATTTTAAGCATGCTCAAAATTTTTCGACGTATGCCAGTGTATGACTCACACGTTCCGCATACGCTGGCCATAAGTTGTAGGCACGTTATGCGATCGTTGACACACGTCGACACACGTTACTTGTAAGTTACTCATAAGTCGAAACACGTCGAGGTTTGAACCTATGAGTAACGTGCTTTGAACCTATGAGTAACGTATCTCCAACACATATTGATGTATGTCGACGTATTTGACGTCTTCCGGACGACCACATAACTTGCTGAACATGTTACTTACTTACAGCTACCATATAATGGCGTATTGGCAGTGATTAGGGGAATTGGTATATAAAAATGGGGTTCACACAGGAGGAACCCGTCAGTGTTCCAGACTCCATGGTTTTTTTTTTTCTTCGGCATGATGGTATTGTTGACACTTCGATTTCTAGTGCGGTTATGATTTAAATAGTTGAGCGACAGCCTATTAATTATATAATATTATAACCGCACTAGAAATCGGTGTCAACATCACCGTCATGCCGAAGAAAAAAAAAACATGGAGTCTGGAACACTGACGCTAAACATTACCTCGACGTGTTTTGACTTATGAGTAACTTACAAGTAACGTGTGTTGACGTGTGTCAACGATCGCATAACGTGCCGACAACTTATGGCCAGCGTATGAGGAACGTGTGAGTCATATTCTGGCATATGTCGAAAAATTTTGAGCATGTTAAAATTTGTTGACGAGCTCGGCGTACTATGACGTATGCCAGCGTGCTTCAGCGTGCTCTAAATGTATACAAAACTTACCCATGACATATTCGACGTGTGCCAGCGTTTTAGACAAATTTTTCATACGTCGGCATACGCTGGCTTAATCGTCAAGGTGTGACAGCGGCTTAAACGATTGACCAGAACGACTTACTGAATGGTTTCCATTCATGCTTTTATTAACCTCCGCCATCTTCGAAGATGGATGGAGGTTACTGTTTTCACCCCTTTCTGTTTGTTTGTTTGTTTGTTTGTTTGTGAACAGTATTACGGAAAAACTCCTCGACGGATTTCGACGAAACTTGGTAGGGGGGTTTGGTATGGTCCAAGGATCATGCCATTAAATTTTGGACTTGGTCCCCCCCCCCAAAAAAAATTGTTAGAGAAAAGAATTTTTTTTTTTTGCATTTCTACATGTTTTAAGTGATTTCCAACCCTCCCACCCCCAAAAATAAATTGTTACCCCCCCAAAAAAGAATTTTTTTTTGCTTTTCTTCATGTTTTAAGCGATTTCCAACCCCCCCAAAAAAAATTGTAAGAGAAAAATTTTTTTTTTGCATTTCTACATGTTTTAAGTGATTTCCTACCCCCCCCCCCAAAAAAAAAATAGTTAGAGAAAAATTTTTTTTGCATTTGTCCATGTTTTAAGTGATTTCCAACCCCCCCAAAAAAAACATTAAGAACAAAAAATTTTTTTTTTGCATTTCTACATATTTTAAGTGATTTTCCAACCTCCTCCCCCCCAAAAAAAAATTGTTAGAGAAAAAAAACTTTTTGCAACTTTTTTTTCAACAATTTCGATTTCTTTTTTTTGCATTTGTACATGTTTTAAGTGATTTCCAACCTCCCCCCCCCAAAAAAAATGTTGGAGAAAAGAACTATAACTGTCAGCACTGTTGACATCATATTTAATGAATAAGAAATAAGGTTCACTTGAGTGACCCAGCAGTATTGGCGGCGGAGGTTTTGCACTCTCCCGAATGCTCCCCCTCTCGTTTTATGATATATTAACCACCATGGATACACATATATCAGCTAACACATGTATAAAAACATTAAAACTCCTAAAATTGGCTTTTGCGAAAATGCATACAATTGTCACCTCCACTTGGTATGTTTTAACACATTTTGCAAATTACTTATACCACAATTCATGACTACAACAGGCCTGCGTAGGTTGCTAAGGTATTTTTCAATCTGAAAAAAAGACAAGACAAATAAGAACTTCATGGGCTACGTCATCATGTTGGACCTGGGTATTGCTCCTGGACGATGAAGAGTGTCGACATTGAAGAGTGTCGACTAACCCCTCCCCCTCCCTGTTTCACCAAATAACCCCCCCCCCAAACACACTTCTCCCCTCTCTGTTTCACCAAATAACCCCTCCCCCTGTTTTGGGGATGTCTTAAGCAGGTTGAATCTTTGTTTCATGTTTAACTTGGTGGTTGTTTTTGGAATGATAACAATGATTATCGAACAAGGTATGGAAGGAATCCGCCATCGCAGACTCGTAATCAGAGACTGGTACAAGAGGCTAAAGGAGACTGGAAGTTGTCAGAAACAGAAAAGTGCTGGTCGACCAAACGAGAGTGCAGCAGACGTTGAACGAGTGTGTGAATCATTTCAACAAAGTCCCAGAAAATCAATTTGATGGGAATCCAGAGAACTGGGACTCCCAACCACCACTGTACACAGGATTTTTCATAAAAAGACTGAACCGATATGCCTATAAGTTGCAGATTCTGCAGGAACTAGAATCAAATGACAGATCCAAACACAAGGTGGAAATGCTCAATCACCTAGAGGATGATGAAGATGACCTGAAAAAGATCATGTTCACAGACGAAGCTTGCTTTCATGTATCGGGGAAGGTCAACCGGCACATTTTGAGGATCTGGGGCTCTGAAAACCTCCATGTGGTCATTGAACACATTCCAAAGGTCAACATGTGGTGTGGCCTTCTCTATGACCGCTTGATGGGTCTGTTTATCTTTGTGGAGGATGCGGTGACCTCAATAATTTACATGAACATGTTGGAAGGATTCGCCTTCCCACAGATTGAAGACCTGCAACCTGATATCCCCCTCATTGGGCCTTAATCGTTCGAACCGTCCTGAATGAGAAATTTCCAGGTCGTTGGATTGGCCAAGACAGACCAACCCGCCTGGCCCCCACGATCACCAGACATAACCACAACTTCATTTTTGTTTTCTGTGGGAGTTTGTCACAGATGTTGGCTTCAACACCAAGGTGGCAAAGCTGCAGGATCTTCGTTCTCGGATCACAGCTGCGAGCGCACTGGTGGCCACAAACATGTTGAGATGAACACGGTAAGTACTCATGTTCCGCCTCGATATCCTGCGCACATTGAAGTGTGTTGATGGTGAGCACAAAACTTTATGAGTTTCTGTTTCATTCAAACCAAAGTGCATTGTTGGATCGTTTGTGGTTCGAAAATTATTAACAACCAAAGATGTCCGGGTCTTTTTGGAACACCCTATGTATCCCTACGATAATTTGCTTTCAAAAGTTTGTTTGTTTGTCGCGCTACTCCTGCAGTTCTTAGCCTATTACATCCACACTTGCTCCATAACATCAGCATGACCCCAATTCGTGTATCGGGGTGTTTTTATCTTTGCTGGTGGTCTTGGGGTGGAGGGGAGGACATCAATTCTCCATGTAAATGTGTATCATGTGGCGCCACCTCCAGGTGGGAGAGGGTATTACAAGTCTCCACCATTTACAGTGTCGTGTTCCTGTCCCCACGTTTTCCTGCACAGTGAGGTGTTTGGAATTATTAGCAGTCGGTATGTTTTTGCTTCACCGTGGAACCCGGGTCATTTTTTATTTATTTTTCGGGAGCGATCGAGGCAGCTGTCAGTTGCCTATACACTGTCCAAATAAAGGGACGTGTTTCATGGTTGGAACAAGACTGCCCGTGGGGCGGGTATTCTGAGGGTACATATAATAATCCTTACTGGAATTCACAGACTGGTGTTTATGTAATTGTGTGTGTGTGTGTGTGTGTGTGTCACCTCGGACATTCTTGGTCAAACAAAGGGAACAGCAGGAGAAAGGGGAAACGCCAAAAGCATGGTGGTGGGAGAAGGGAGACGGACACGGACAAACAAGGGATGTAGGTAACGATGAGGGGAGGCGAGAACACAAGGGGTGGACAAGATGGAAACATAAGGAGAATTTTGGGAGGGGTGGGTGTCATTTAACGGACGGAGACAGATTACGGCTGTGAATGGGGGATGACATGAGATAGTGGTGAACAGCTCTCGTGAAGACCGGGGCAGGGGGGAGAATGAAACAAATAGTGTGGAAGGCGGTTCTACAGGTGGGAAAAGAGGAATACATGAGTGGAGGTGAGCACTGGTTCAGAATTTAGGCAGTTTCACTCAGATGCGGATGACGGTGGACCGCGTGCATCGTGTAGATACTTGGGGGAGACAGGCACAGACAGGGTCGAGGATGCCACACCAGAAATGATGCGGAAGATTCTCACCATTTTTTGGCCGCCATTCCATCCATTTTTTTATTTATTTATGTGCAATATTTTACTGTGGGGATAAAGACGTTTGAAAAAAAGTATGATATTGTATAATTACAATGAAGCTATCGCCAGCTCTGTAATACGGATGAAAGGGTTAGGATTGGACATTTTGTCGCCGATAAAGTGAAGAAACCAAGGAGCCCAGACGTGGCGCCGCTCAAGACATCTGTCTGTCTCTCTCTCTCTCTCTCTCTCTCTCTCTCTCTCTCTCTCTCTCTCTCTCTCTCTCTCTCTCTCTCTCTCTCTCTCTCTCTCTCTCTCTCTGTCTCTCTCGCACTCTCTCTCTCTCCCACTCTCACCACCAGCCCACACCAACCCCACTAAGGCATCGTGTGTAACCAGGTTTTTCTGTCTCGTGACCTCTCCCTGTCTGACTCTTTGTTGTGTGAATGGATAAAGTATCGTGTAAGCCATCACAGTTCATGGTTGCAAGGGGATGATTTATTGGACACAAAACCAGAAGTGTTTCCCTTCTTTGTTCTTCCTATCCCTCTTTGCTTTCTTATCAATAAACCTGTTTTCTCACCATTGACGTGTCGGTCTGGTGTGGAGTTCGGAATTGGAAATTATAACCGTGACATGAGTCAAACTCATCGTCGTTGGGAATTGGCATGAAAAGCCCTCATTGGGAGGTTTTGAAACCACAGAGGTTCGTCCTGGGTACATCACTTGGTTCCCATCGTTTCAGCCAGATTAACCCTCTGTAAGCGACAGATCTCGTTTCTCAACGTCGGAAACCGAAGAAACGATCTGCTCGGCTTTCCCGGGACACGGTGTCTGAGCACCATCGGTCACTAACTTGGTGCTCGTCTGGGTGGAAGATTTGACCTCGTGTCCATCCCACTGTCCACCATAACATTCATAGTCAGGATTGGGATCAGGACGCTGGTTCGAATGTGACGATAGTAACAATATTAATCATATTACGTTTCACCAAACTACCTACAATGGGTAAAGTACGAGGTAAGAATCTCGAAAAAAGGCTTTTAATGAAGTTTAACTCAAAGGGAACATGAATGAATCAAAGTGCAGGGAAGGATAAATAAGGAAGGTTATTAAAACAGCAATCTTTAGTTTGAGTCCTTCCACCAACCACAGTAACACAAGTTTTGGGAGGTCAGGATGCAGTACAGGGAGGTACCCTGACCTCCAACTTCCTTCAAAACAGGAACACTGCTGTTCAAAACTTTGACTCAAGAAACAAGTCAAGTGTTTAACCTCTCGGGTTTAACATCAAACTTAACAAGAACAATACAATAAATAACAAGCTTCACAAGAACAATGCAATAAACAACAACGAGAGAAATAAGAGAGGGGCCAAACCATCTAGAATTCCTCTCCCTCACTCTCCTCCCACTCACACAAGTCTTGTCCAAGCTCCTCATAGTCCTTCTCCAGCACTGCGAGGTCCTCCCGTGCCTCAGTGAACTCTCCCTCCTCCATTCCTTCTCCCACATACCAGTGCACGAAGGCGCGTTTGGCGAACATCAGGTCAACGCTGTTCGCCATTATTGAGTGCGCCATCGAAACCTAACGAGGTAGTGATGGACGACGCAATCTGTGCCAAAAGGCGGTTCAAGTTCATGAAGCTCGGACACTCTATGCCCAAGTTGTGCCGACATATGTCATGGATGGCCTCGTTGTCCACCATAAAGGTCCACTCTGAATGATCGAGCATGGCGTGGGTCGTCACAACGGAGTTGTATGGCTCGACCACAGCGGTAGACACTTGAGGTGACGGGGACACGGTGAACTCCAGCTTGGACTTGTTTCCATATTCTTGGGAGAGGCGCTCCATGAGCAGGGAGGAAAGGCCAGAACCCGTGCCTCCCCCTAAGGAGTGGAAGATAAGGAAACCCTGCAGGTTCGTGCATTGGTCCGCCTGGGGTTCAGGAAATACATCACAAGTCATAACCATTGGCATTGAGAGTAGTTATTCCGTGACAGTAATAGAACCTACAAGAATTGCTTCGGAACTTTGTGACATCCTCTTGGTGGAGCAGCGATGTTTGTTTGTGTGTGACGTTTTTGAAAGCTTTTCTGGACTCGAACATCATCACCGGACCAACAGGAGGCAACAAAGTCCCTGCAAGCCAGGAAAAAAGAAATAACAAACTTCGGAGCTTATTTTGAGGAAACGATCCTTTGTGATGTTACCTGCTTACGGATGTGGTCTTGAGCCAGGTCCACAATCTCCTTTCCAACGGTGTGGTCGCCCCGAGCATAGTTGCTGGTTGCATTCACTTTGCCCGAAATAAGTTGCTCGGGGTGGAAGACTTGTCTATAAGGACGGGTACTTGTCTATAAGGACTTCATCAGAAGGATGGCACAACCTCAACATCAGGACGAAGGTAAATTACCGCAAAAGCTGGAAGTTCAGAAAGAGGAATAAAGAGGAAAGATATGGAGGAGGAAGAAAAAACTTATCGACAGGTTGCTCACTCCGACACTCACCAATCACGTCCGGTTCCGAATCGATCAGGACGGCACGAGGAACCTGTTTCCCAGCATTCACCTCAAAAAAGAAGGTGTTGAAAGAGTTGTTGCCACCCCCATGGTCTTATCACTGGGCGTTTGTCCATCAGGCTGGATTCCGTGCTCCAGACAATACAGCCCCCAGCACGAATTGCCGATCTGCACGCCCGCCTGGCTGATGTGGATGGAGATGCACTCGCGCTGCCGGACACAAGGTGATCCTTGTGCTTTGACCACTGTTCTCAACCCACAAGGTAGTTTATGCAGAAACAACTACCACCACCTGCCACTCACAAACCAGCTCCTAAGCACCAACACCCACACACCACCACTCACAAACCACCAGCCATACACCACCATCCACAAACCACCACCAATACACCACCACCTGCACTGCACAATCCCCACGCCACCACCCATTCACCACCAGGAATACACCACCACCCACAAACCACCAGCCATATACAAACAGCCATACACCACCACCCACAAATCACCACCCATACACCACCACTTGCACTGCACAATCCCCACACCACCACCTATTCACCAGCAGGCATACACCACCACCCACAAACCACCACCCAAACACCACCACCCACAAACCACCAGCCATACACCACTACCCACAAACCAGCTCCTAAGCACCAACACCCACACACCACTACCTACCCTGCACAATCTCCACACTGCACAACCCCTACACCACCACTCACAAACCACCAGCCATACACCACCACCCACAAACCACCACCAATACACCACCACCTAAACTGCACAATCCCCACACATTCACCACCAGGAATACGCCACCAGCCAAATACCACCACCGACACTGAACAATATCCACACCACCACACATACACCACCACCCACACTGAACAGTATCCACACCACCACACATACACCATCACCCACACTGAACAATATCCACACCACCACACATACACCACCACCCACACTGAACAATGAGAGAGAGAGAGAGAGAGAGAGAGAGAGAGAGAGAGAGAGAGAGAGAGAGAGAGAGAGAGAGAGAGAGAGAGAGAGAGAGAGAGAGAGAGAGAGAGAGAGAGAGAGAGAGAGAGAGAGAGAGAGAGAGAGAGAGAGAGAGAGAGAGAGAGAGAGAGAGAGAGAGAGAGAGAGAGAGAGAGAGAGAGAGAGAGAGAGAGAGAGAGAGAGAGAGAGAGAGAGAGAGAGAGAGAGAGAGAGAGAGAGAGAGAGAGAGAGAGAGAGAGAGAGAGAGAGAGAGAGAGAGAGAGAGAGAGAGAGAGAGAGAGAGAGAGAGAGAGAGAGAGAGAGAGAGAGAGAGAGAGAGAGAGAGAGAGAGAGAGAGAGAGAGAGAGAGAGAGAGAGAGAGAGAGAGAGAGAGAGAGAGAGAGAGAGAGAGAGAGAGAGAGAGAGAGAGAGAGAGAGAGAGAGAGAGAGAGAGAGAGAGAGAGAGAGAGAGAGAGAGAGAGAGAGAGAGAGAGAGAGAGAGAGAGAGAGAGAGACAGAGAGAGAGAGAGAGAGAGAGAGAGAGAGAGAGAGAGAGAGAGAGAGAGAGAGAGAGAGAGAGAGAGAGAGAGAGAGAGAGACAATGTCGCTTTCCTTCAGTTGGAATCATTACCCCTCTCACATGAAGAGAAAACCCTGACCCCTCCTCCCCCCTGCCCCCCCAACGTGAATACTTCCAACATTCGTGTGAATAAAATTAAAATGTTTCCATCATGAACTATAACTTCAACAGAGACCCCAACACTGACACCTGTAATCTCCTCGACAGATGTTAAAATTACGTGGGAAACTCAAAGCACGATGGGTTTTTAAAAATAAATAAATAAATATTTCATATTTAAAAGTGAGTTTTGGGTTAAAATCGTGATCATGATTTAAAATGAATACAAAGTGTGAAAGTTTAGTTTGAATGAGAAAAACCGACGCGCACTCATGTCATTCCTTATTCTTTCACAGCAACTGGCACAAGGAATTGTAACCATGGATGCACTACAAACAAGCTCTGTTGTCAAGGGCGACACGTTTATGACGTCACGCTTCCACAACAGTGGACGTGTTTCACTTGCCGTTTGTTTACTTTAATAAACATTTCTCAACAACGACGGGAGCACTGAAGGCATCGTTGGGCCCCGCGAGGATATGGCCGCACCGAGTCCTTTTGGGTCTCTTGTTGGGAAGGACCTTTTGGATCAGTTTAACCACAGCAGGTAAACCCAGCAAAAAGGGGATCGTGCGGTGCACGAGTGAGCCAAGCTGTGTACAAGCAAGACGTGCTGTGTATCCCCAGTGCTGAGATGTATCCTAAAAGTAAATTTATTAATTAAATAAAACAGTGAAACAGCAGTACTCCGAACAACAGTACTCAGAGGTAATTTACCTGTTTACAAACATTATTTTTCAGATCCAATGGCGGAGAGATCCTTGCAGAACAGAATCACCATCTTGGCCTTGTGGATGTTGAAGACCTCACGTTGCAGAGATCTGGGATGGGTCTGATTGATGACAAGGGGAGAGAAACCACAGGTAAATACAGCAAACAAGTGCCCTTCCCCCCACACACACCTGCTTCCATCACCCTCACCTTCGGGGCCGACGCAGCACGAGGCTACTGGTTACATCATATCTCCATGAAGTAGCTGTGCCACTGATGCAGTGCTCCGTGTAATCAGGGTAGGGCATGGATTGTGAATTTGTTGGGGGGGGGGGGGATAGCAGGTGATGACTCACCTTCTCTTTCGTTAAAGACACAATGGCACGTGATCTTTAATGTCCACATACTCGTACCCGCCAAAGGATCCCCAGGTTAATATCCGTCCGTGTTGTAGTCGTTGATATAACCGGGATGAGTTTATATTCGTGTCAGGAATCGAACCCACAACAGACGGCCCAAAGGTAAGGAGGTTTCACCTCCAAACTCACCTGCCAGTCCATTTTCGGTGTTGAGACGTGTTCATGTGATAATTAAATAAATAAACAAGCAGACGTCGTACAGAGCACGAAACTTGCAAAATCAAGAAAGCAAATTTAACCTCAAAAATAATTGTCTCGTTTAATTGAGTGATCTGAAATATTAATCCTCTTTTTCAAGTCAATCGGATGAGAATTGAGGATTTTAGAAATCTCACCTAAGTTGTTGACCTTTGGCCTATGTTGACCTTTTGACCTCAAAAACAATAGGATTCTTCCTTATGACAAACGCTACCATGTGGTGAAATTTCCTGAAGATCGGTTAAAATTTGTCACCTGCATGCCATCAACAGACAGGTAGACAGACAAACAGACAGGTAGACAGACAAACAGACAGGTAGACAGACAAACAGACAGGTAGACAGACAGACAGAACAACAAAATCGACTGACCAATATACTTCAACAATCTTCGATTTTGCTCGTCATGAAACAGTGATGTAGCACACCTGGTCAGGTAGTTTTAACCTTTAAATAAACATTATCTTACAGATCAGGTCACAGAGGAAAGAGAACTTGATGAGGAGTTTCTCCACTTTCTGGGTGAGGTGTACGATTCATCATTGTGGGATGAAGAAGAAGAACGGAATCGCCTTCGAGGTAAATAAGTGTCGTGCTGTGTTCAAGCCAATCGTGCTGTGTTAAAGTGAGTCATGCTGTGTGCGACTGAGTCATGCTGTGCACAAGTAAGTCATGCTGTGTATAAGTGAGTCATTCTGTGTGTGAGTGAGTCGTGCTGTGTATGTGTGAGTCATTCTGTGTGTGAGTGAGTCGTGCTGTGTATAAGTGAGTCATTCTGTGTGTGAGTGAGTCATGCTGTGTATGTGTGAGTCATTCTGTGTGTGAGTGAGTCGTGCGGTGTAGAAGTGAGTCATTCTGTGTGTGAATGAGTCGTGCTGTGTATGTGTGAGTCGTGCTGTGTACGAGTGAGTCGTGCTGTGCACAAGTGAGTCATGCTGTGTGCGAGTGAGTCATGCTGCGCACAAGTGAGTCATGCTGTGTACGAGTGAGTCGTGCTGTGTACTAGTGAGTCATGCTGTGTACGAGTGAGTCATGCTGTATATGTGTGAGTCGTGCTGTGTATGAGTGAGTCATGCTGACTACAAGCAGGACATGCTGTGTACGAGTGAGTCATGCTGCGCACAAGTGAGTCATGCTGTGTACGAGTGAGTTATGCTGTGTAAAAGTGAGTCATGCTGTGTACGAGTGAGTCATGCTGTGCACAAGTGAGTCATGCTGTGTGTGAGTGAGTCATGCTGTGTATAAGTGAGTCATTATGTGCACGAGTGAGTCATGCTGTGCACAAGTAAGTCATTCTGTGTGTGAGTGAGTCATGCTGTGTATAAGTGAGTCATGCTGTGTATAAGTGAGTCATGCTGTGTACGAGTGAGTCATGCTGTGCACAAGTGAGTCATGCTGTGTGTGAGTGAGTCATGCTGTGTATAAGTGAGTCATTATGTGCACGAGTGAGTCATGCTGTGCACAAGTAAGTCATTCTGTGCGCGAGTGAGTCATGCTGTGTACAAGTGAGTCATGCTGTACACAAGTGAGTCATTCTGTGTGCGAGTCAGTCATGTTGTGCACAAGTGAGTCATGCTGTGCACAAGTGAGTCATGCTGTGTGCGAGTGAGTTATGCTGTGCACAAGTGAGTCATGCTGTGTGCGAGTCAGTCATGTTGTGCACAAGTGAGTCATGCTGTGCACAAGTGAGTCATGCTGTGCGCGAGTGAGTCATGCTGTGTACAAGTGAGTCATGCTGTACACAAGTGAGTCATTCTGTGTGCGAGTCAGTCATGATGTGCACAAGTGAGTCATGCTGTGCACAAGTGAGTCATGCTGTGTGCGAGTGAGTTATGCTGTGCACAAGTGAGTCATGCTGTGCACGAGTAAGTTATGCCGTGTGTGAGTAAGTCATGCTGTGCACAAGTGAGTCATGCTGTGTGCGAGTGAGTCATGCTGTGTATAAGTGAGTTATTCTGTGTGTGAGTGAATCATGCTGTGCACAAGTGAGTCATGATGTGTGCGAGTGAGTCATGCTGTGCACAAGTGAGTCACGCTGTGTGCGAGTGAGTCATGCGGTGCACAAGTGAGTCATTCTGTGTGCGAGTCAGTCATGTTGTGCACAAGTGAGTCATGATGTGCACAAGTGAGTCATGCTGTGCACGAGTAAGTCATGCTGTGTGTGAGTGAGTCATGCTGTGCACAAGTGAGTCATGCTGTGTGCGAGTGAGTCATGCTGTGCACAAGTGAGTCATGCTGTGTGCGAGTGAGTCATGCGGTGCACAAGTGAGTCATTCTGTGTGCGAGTCAGTCATGTTGTGCACAAGTGAGTCATGATGTGCACAAGTGAGTCATGCTGTGCACGAGTAAGTCATGCTGTGTGTGAGTGAGTCATGCTGTGCACAAGTGAGTCATGCTGTGTGCGAGTGAGTCATGCGGTGCACAAGTGAGTCATTCTGTGTGCGAGTCAGTCATGTTGTGCACAAGTGAGTCATGATGTGCACAAGTGAGTCATGCTGTGCACGAGTAAGTCATGCTGTGTGTGAGTGAGTCATGCTGTGCACAAGTGAGTCATGCTGTGTGCGAGTGAGTCATGCTGTGCACAAGTGACTCATTCTGTGTGCAAGTGACTCATTCTGTGTGCGAGTGAGTCGTGCTGTGCACAAGTGAGTCATGCTGTGCACAAGTGGGTCATGCATGTATAAGTGAGTCATTCTGTGTGCGAGTGAGTCATGCTGTGTATAAGTGAGTCATTGTGTGTGAGTGAGTCGTGCTGTGTATGAGTGAGTCATTCTGTGTGTGTGTGTGAGTTGTGCTGTGTATGCGTAAGTCGTGCTGTGTATGTGTGAGTCATGCTGTGTATGAGTGAGTCGTGCTGAGTGCAAGCAGGTCGTGCTGTGCATGAGTGAGTGATAAATTACGATTACTCACTAATATTACTCATATTACCATGTTGTAAATAAGTAAATGAAACAGTGATGTAGCACACCTGGTCAGGTAGATTTCACCTTCGAATAAACATCTTTCAGATCCGGTCACAGAGAACAAGGAACCTGATGTTGAGGAATTTCTCAACTTTTTGAGTGAGGTGTACGATGCAGGATTGTGGGATGAAGAAGAATGGAATCGCTTTCAAGGTAAACAAGTGTTGTGCTGTGTACAAGCCAATCGCGCTGTGTACGTGTGAGTCATGCTGTGTACGTGTGAATTGTGGTGTGGAAAAGAGCCATGACGTGTATGAGTGAGTCGTGCTGTGTAAAAGAGTCGTGCTGTGTACCAGTCGTGCTGTGGAAAAAGTCATGTGGTGTACGAGAGTCGAGCTGTGTACCAGTGAGCCAAGCTGTGTACAAGCAAGACGTGCTGTGTATCCCCAGTGCTGAGATGTCTCCTAATTGTAAATTTATTAATTAAATAAAACGGTGAAACAGCAGTGCTCCGAACAACAGGACTCACAGGTAATTTACCTGTTCACAAACATTATTTTTCAGATCCATTGGCAGAAATGATCCTGGAAGAAGAAGAAGGAGAAGGAGATCATCATCTTGACAATATGGGTGTTGACCTCACATTACAGGTGTCTGACCTGAGTGTGATTGATGAAGAGGAGAGAGAAACCACAGGTAAACACAGCAAACAAGTACACTTCCCTCCACACACACCTGCTTCCCTCACCCTCACCTTCGGGGCAGATGCAGCACGAGGGTACTGGTTACATCATTTCTCCTTGAGGTAGCTGTGCCACTGATGCAGTGCTCCGTGTTGTCAGGGTAGGGCATGGGTTGTGAATTTGTTTGGGGGGGTACCAGGTGATGACTCACCTTCTCTTGAGTAAAAGACACATAGGGATGAGATCTTCAATGTCCACATCCTCATGCCAGCCGAATGATCCCCAGGTTAACGTCCCTCCACGTTGTAGTCGTTGATATAACCTGGATGGGTTTATATTCGTGTCAGGAATCGAACCCACAACGGACGGCCCAAAGGTAAGGAGATTTCACCTCCAAACTCACCTGCCGGTCCATTTTCGGTGTTGAGATGTGTCAATGTCATAAATAAATAAATGAAACAATGATGTACCACACCTGGAAAGGTAGTTTTAACCTTTGAATTAACATTATCCTTCAGATCAGGTAACAGAGAAAGCAGGACCTGATGTTGGGCAGTACCAAGACCTGCTGAGAGAGGCTCAGGGCATCAAGATTCCCACCGATGAGGATGAACAAGTATGTCCAAAAATCGTTAATTACCTTTGAAACAACCAAGGAAGTCCTCTTGATATAAGATTGTGTCTCTCTGTTATATTCTTGTTGAAGTTTGTTCTTATTCCGATGTGTCACAAGAAAGTAACTACAGATTTCTCCCATTATTCCCCCACAAGAACAACTTTACCCACAATCCAACGAAAGAGCAAGAACAATTAATTCTCATGATATTGTCACACAGATTCCAGTCGGTGTTGAAGAACCCATGGAGGTGGATGGAGATTTCACTGTGGAGCCCATGGATGTGGATGGAGATTTCACGGTGGAGCCCATGGATATGGATGGAGTTTTCACGGTGGAGCCCATGGATATGGATAGAGATTTCACTGTGGACCCCATGGATGTGGATGGAGTTTTTACGGTGGAGCCCATGGATATGGATAGATATTTCACTGTGGAGTCCATGGATGTGGATGGAGTTTTTACGGTGGAGCCCATGGATATGGATAGAGATTTCACTGTGGAGCCCATGGATGTGGATGGAGTTTTTACGGTGGAGCCCATGGATATGGATGGAGTTTTCACTGTGGAGCCCATGGATGTTGACTGTGACTTCCACGAGGAGCGTCCCAATACAAGGGAACAACCGATGGATGTTAACCGGGATGATGTGGACAATCGTGATCCACATGAAGAGCCGATGTAAATAGACATTGACTTTTTTTTAACACGTCCTTCCATGCAGGTGCAAAAAACATGATTTTTCAGAAACCGAAATTGGACACTTTTTCCCTGATATCTCCAAAAATGTAAACGAGACAACAACGGGTGAACACTTCCGAAGCTCGAAATGAGGAGCTGCTTCGTGTGTTAAAATTTGAGAGGTGCAACTTTAAATAAAAACGTTGTTGTTGTAAAACCACACATTTCAAGCAGCGTGTCGGATGGGTGATGTTGGCCACTTTCAAGATGATGTCCCATGGGGTTAAGAAGGGTGTCGGAAGCTGAAACCTTGCACGTTAACTCGATTACAGGTGGAGTTTATCGTGTGCTCAGCTCGACCCTGCAAGTATTTTAATTTCAAAATGGCCTCCGACCATGCACATGCAATACCGATGTCCAAATGCTTGAGTTCAGATGATAACAGAGACAGGTGATCATCCTCTCTTTGGGATCGGGTACAATAATTGAGGAAGGGTTAAGGCAGTAGTTGCCTGAGCGATTAGTATGGGTTGTTGCGATTGAACAACCACAGGAATTAAACACAAAGCAACCGGTGGGGAGTGAAACAAGTGTTATAAATTTATGGGAAGAGATTGAAAGATGGACCTTTGTTTCTGGGTCTCCAGACTCCCGGTTTCGTTCTAATACCCAAACTTCTCTTCTTCAAAGGCGATGGCTCTGGACTGGAATCGGTAAGGAGACGGTCAACAAAGCAATCCAAGGAGTCCATCAGGTGATTTATTGCTTTTGTATTTTTCACTGGGTCTTGATAGCTCATTCTCACCCTCGGACAACTCCATCATTGAGAAATATTCCGATTGGCTGGCGCCCCAGCATCGCATCTGATGAGTCTAAGAGGTCTCAACATTAATGGGATATCTAAAGATGAGGACGAAGGATCGTCCGTTGCTCTCACATCTCTGGTATTACCACCTCTCTTCCGGTCTCGCTCCCTCTGCTTATCTGACTCTCCTCCATCCCAAAATCCAGGTTTTCCGCACACCTCCACTGTTTACTCACTTCTGTGGAACCAGCTTCTGGAGACGGTTCAATCCCGTCCTTCCCTCCTGGATTCGAGGATGTGTTGCAGCAGCACCTCACGTCATCTCTCATCCTGACCTGCAATCTTGAAACCCCCACTTACCCCCGACCGGCCGTCCCTCTCCAACCCTCTTCGGTGTAGGTTCCTGTGTTTCCTCCCCTCCTCTCATTCCTCTTTTTCCTCTCTATTAATTTCCTGGTTTCGTGTGTCCCACAGCAGCCCCAGTGTCAACACTTTGCCGTTTTACCCTCTGCCACCTCACTCTTCCATGAGCCTCGATCCTGTGCAGAAAATACAACACAGCATGCCATGTTATTCCCAGTCTTGTTTGACATGTGACGCTTTCCATCATTACTCCAATGAAAAACATAGCCCCGTGAGGGACTGACGGTTACTTTGAATCCCAAAATCTGAGGGATTAGAGGAGGGAGGCCGTGGCCACCTTTCCAGGGGAGATACGGCCATGAGGAGCACAGCTTGAGGTCATGGCATGGTCTCGATGCCTTGTGGCGGGTTTGGTCTGGATCTGTCTGGCAGTTTCTGAGAAGATTATTTTTTTTAATAAAATACCAATATTTGGGGTAAACCCCCCCACCCCTTTCTCTGAATAACAACTGAATGGTTTGATCTCGGGGAGGGTGAAACAAGGGAAGAGAAAGGGGCGTGGAAAGACGAAGGCGGAGCCACACGTCTCGGAGGTGGGACCAGCGTCCTGGCGTCACTCGCCATTAGTCCTCATCGTGGCCCTTCCGTGGCTCCGCCTTCGTCTTTCCACGCCCCTTTCTCTCCGTCCTGGCGCCGCTCGCCATTGGTCCTCATTGTGGCCCTTCCGTGGCTCCGCCTTCTTCTTTCCACGCCCCTTTCTCTCCGTCCTGGCGCCGCTCGCCATTGGTCCTCATCGTGGCCCTTCCGTGGCTCCGCCTTCTTCTTTCCACGCCCCTTTCTCTCCGTCCTGGCGCCGCTCGCCATTGGTCCTCATCGTGGCCCTTCCGTGGCTCCGCCTTCGTCTTTCCACGCCCCTTTCTCTCCGTCCTGGCGCCGCTCGCCATTGGTCCTCATCGTGGCCCTTCCGTGGCTCCGCCTTCTTCTTTCCACGCCCCTTTCTCTCCGTCCTGGCGCCGCTCGCCATTGGTCCTCATCGTGGCCCTTCCGTGGCTCCGCCTTCTTTCCACGCCCCTTTCTCTCCGTCCTGGCGCCGCTCGCCATTGGTCCTCATCGTGGCCCTTCCGTGGCTCCGCCTTCTTCTTTCCACGCCCCTTTCTCTCCATCCTGGCGCCGCTCGCCATTGGTCCTCATCGTGGCCCTTCCGTGGCTCCGCCTTCTTCTTTCCACGCCCCTTTCTCTCCATCCTGGCGCCGCTCGCCATTGGTCCTCATCGTGGCCCTTCCATGGCTCTGCCTTCGTCTTTCCACGCCCCTTTCTCTCCGTCCTGGCGCCGCTCGCCATTGGTCCTCATCGTGGCCCTTCCGTGGCTCCGCCTTCGTCTTTCCACGCCCCTTTCTCTCCGTCCTGGCGCCGCTCGCCATTGGTCCTCATCGTGGCCCTTCCGTGGCTCTGCCTTCGTCTTTCCACGCCCCTTTCCCTCCGTTCTGGCCTTCTTCAACTTCACGCTCCTGAAATATGGAATTTTCAGTCCAGTAAATTGGCATATCGCTTCGTTAGTGACGTCATTGGAGAGAGTTTTTGAGGCATAATCGATTCATTCTGTTTTTTTTCAAACTCTTTGAAGATCTGCGCAAAATTTGGGATGTGCGTGACCTTGCAATTCCTCGCATCAAACACACGCACAACTCGAGATGTACACTTCCTTGATGACGTCATTCCTTGCGTCACCTGTGAACAGCACCAAATGCACCATTCAGCCGCCGTTATCGAAGCCGCCGTTTGCGAAAATGTTTCCAGTCCCTCCATCCCATCATGCCAGCACACATGCCGACCCCTTCTTCTTCTTCTTCTTCTTCTTCTTCTTCGTCATCTTCTTCTTCTTCATTTTGAAAAACATTCATTATCTTTTGGAAGATTTCTTTCACGAATACATCACAAGAGCTGGATGGTATTCACACTAAGAAACATACCCCGCACAGTCTTGGGATGGGCCTGGTGTGAGGCCACGTCCAATATGGCTGCTGCCAGACTACATGGCTGATGACGTCATTTTTATCAAAGCATATTTATTTCCCACGGGAAGTTGATCGATTTTGCTAACTTTGCATTGGTCAGTTAAGCAGTTTCTCCAACAAAGATTTTCAGATTTTCCCTGAGATCCAATTTAGCCGCCAGACCACGTGACACATAATGGTCATTTTTTGTGAAAATCTTCTTCAAATCTCGTCATTCGGATGAAAATTGAGGATTTCAGAAATTTGGTCCATGTTGACGTCACAAAGAGTGACCACGATATCACACTGTCATGTTACATGTGATAAAGTTTCAATTTCCTCCACTTAACGGTTTTCAGTGTACGCTCTTAACATGTGTACGGTGTGTGTGTGTGTGTGTGTTTTTGTTTATGTGAACTTTATAAGCTGTAGATTAAAGAATAGCTTCATGATTTGGAGTTGCACAGGTCAACTGGGGTCCGCCCTGAAACAACAAGAATCACACTATCATTATCGATTACTCATGTCTGGCATGTAGCCTGTGTTGACCAGTGTGGAAAAATGTCCATTTTGTGGTTAACAGCTGCTGCTCTAATAAACAAGCCACACATGTCGCTGAGCCTCATCAGACGAGGGCATCACAAAACACAGTAACACGACACAAAGTGAGCTGGGTTCGTGTAAAAGGTGCAATTGGGAGCAACAAGGCCAAAAATTAACGAAACGAATTTACAATAATCCTTCAGCACACAAGTGACAACGTTTTTGGGGGGAAAAAACGAGGTGAAGAGGTGTCTGCCATGTACAGAGCCTACAGAAAGTCTACACCTCCTTTAAAAATCCTCACCTTTTGTTACCTTATAGCCTGGAATTAAATGACATTAAATCAGACTTTTCCCACCTGTATTTACACATCGGAACCCACAACCTCCAAGTGAAAAACAAATTATACACATTTCAGAAAATTAATTAAAAATACAAAACGAGACTATCTTATGACACAAAAAAAAACAAATACTGTAAATATATAAAATACTATAATTATGATTTAATCACTCCACATGAGTAGTCGCACCTGTGGTGAAAATTTAGTCTCAATCTGAGAAGCGGTTGCGGAGAAAAACACGAAAGTTCTGTGTGGACAAAACAAACAAACAAACAGACAGACAAGCCGGTAGGTGGCCATGGGTCGCTGAGCATCAGATGACCTTTGACCCCTGATCTGAGTTAATCTAGTACTAAGTACTTACGAAATTGCAATCGAATCGCTTAACCCGTGTATGAGCAAGGGGGCTTTGAATGGTCGTTTTACCCAAAAAATACACATTGACCTTTGACCCCTGACCTAGCCGAGATAGGTCAATATGTCCTGAAGCAAAGTTGTAGTACTCATTGAGTACTATGTACCTATGAACTTTCATTGGTATCGGTTAATCCGTGTAGGAGCAAGGGTGCCTTGAATGGTAATTTTGCCCGAAAAATGCACTTATTGACCTTTGACCCCTGACCTAGCCGAGATAGGTCAACATGTCCTGAAGCAAAGTTGTAATACCCATTGTGTACTATGTACCTATGAACTTTCATTGGTATCGGTTAATCCGTGTTGGAGCAAGGGTGCCTTGAATGGTAATTTCGCCCGAAAAATGCACTTATTGACCTTTGACCCCTGACCTACTCGAGATAGGTCATTATGCAAACGAGCAAAGTTGTAGTACTCATTACGGTCTATAAGCATGTAAAGATTCATTCGATTCGGTTCAATCGTCTTGGAGCTAGTGTCGTCAAAAACTTTGAATTTTCAGCGGGAATGCTCAATGACCCTCGGACACCCAAGTTGAGAGGGTCACCATTTGGAAACTATAAGATATAGAGAAAAATGGATGTCATAGAGCGGATAGAGAATCACCTTAAGATGAATGAACAAACATCAACAGCATTGATGAGACAGCTCGAGTGGGAGGTGAGGAGTAACGAGACCCTCCCACTGATATCACAACCACCACACAGGTGTGTAATCACCTTGCAGGTTCCTGTGTTTCCTCCCCTGTACAAGCTTGTGTGCTGCGCTCTCGACCACCGCGCAAGCGATTCGCTCTCTTCATGTGATCCGACAGATAAACGGGTGTTCGTCCATTTGCTCGTCCCATTGTGTCTGATGAAATGTACCTTCGTCTGTCCATCAATTCAGTGTTTCCCAATATTCTTCTTCTTCTTCATGGCCTTGGCGCTGATGCAGTGCCCCCTGTAGGTTTGGGCAGGAATTTGTAATTCGGCCACGATGCCGGCAAAAGCTCGCCCACTCCGCGTGAAGGACACTATGGGGATCTTTAACGTCTATCAAGTGATCAACTAACGCTGGAAGACAGGACACCCAATTTAACGTCCATCGGAGGGACGACACACACATTGATGATTCACCCAGCCGGTGAAACACCAGGATGACGTTCTATAGCTGGGTCGGGATTCAAACCCAGGCCAGACAGCTTCGAGGTGACTGTGCGAACCTCGAGGTCATCCTGTCAGAGGTTGTATGTTAACGCACTGTTAATCAACAAACTGAGATTCCATCTTGTATTTATCCAAATTAATTTTGGAGCCATTTTACCTTATTTCTATTGACCCTATTATTTAATTATATTGTGTTATTTTTAACACCATTTCCGGTGCATGTCATGATTTTGTCGAGCTCCACTTGACCCTATTGCGTTTGAAATAAACTTCACTGGAGATTTCGACAGAATTATTCAGGCCATGAGCTCCAATCGTCAAATATGGAATCAGATTTTGAATATCAGCATTTAATAACCTTATTCGATACATTATTAAATCTTGGCAGTAGCCAATCACAGTGTACCTCGCCTCACACAGCCAACCACAGTGCACCTAGTCTCACGCAGCCAATCACAGTGTACCTCGCCTCACACAGCCAACCACAGTGCACCTAGTCTCACGCAGCCAATCACAGTGCACCTAGCCTCGAGCAGCTAATCATATTGCGCCTTGCTTCGAGCAGCCAATCACAGTGCACCTTTCCTCACTCAGCCAATCACAGTTCACCTAGCCTCACTCAGCCAATCACATTGCACCTGGCATTATTCTATTTTTCGGTGCAGGTTTGAAGTTTCTTTGAATCAAGGTACAACGGTTTTGGCCGTCTCACCTGTGGACCAAGACGATCCAGAAACACCAAATGCAATTATTCGATCCAAGATTGTCAGGTAAAGTCCAAAAGAGCCTCATGATGAGATGTTCATCGTTGACTTCGAGAGGGGAATGATCAGCATCCTTCGAGCTGCAATTGACAGAGAGGTGAGTTCCATGTTCCTGGCATTCCCATGAAACCCGGACATTGTTAAATCAACGTGGACATTGCAAATGGTTCATGTAACGTGTGTCCACACGAGTGGAACATGAATGTGTGTTTGGACATTGGGGACATGTGTACGCAGGTGTTCCGGGAGACCCTGTGCACACGTTCCTTGTTCAGGCAAACTCCATCAACAATAAAGGCACAGTCACTGTTGTCAAGGTAAGTGTTCATAAAAGATGGGAGATGACTTGTTATCACAATAAATATAGTTTTATGGAAGGAATCGGGGTGGGTGAAGGGAAGGCAGCATGAGGTGAGGGCAAGGGAAGCCAGTGTGAGGGGAGGGTCCGTCCAGACACAACCACCATCTGGACATGTTTGGAGATAACCCACGATCTGGACATAAGCACCATACAGACATGTACGGAGATAACCACGGTCCGGATACGTCAGGAGAGAACCACAATCTGGATATGTGCGGAGATAACCACCGTCTGGACATGTCCAGAGATAACCACCATCAGGGCATTACCACTGTCCAACATGAGAGGAGGGCAAGGTAAGGCAATGTGAGGAGAGGGTCCGTCCAGACATCACCACCATCCGAACACGTCTGGAGATAACCACCATCCGGACGACAGGAATACGAAGGGGGGGGGGGAGAAAAAGAGGGAAAGTGAGGAGGAGTGAGGAGGGGTGGAGGAGAGAGGAAGAATTGGGGGAGGGAAGGCAGCGTGAGGATAGGGCAAGGGAAGGTAGCATGAGGGGAGGGTCCATCTGAAAATATACACTGTCCAGACACGTGTGGAGATAACCACCATCCAAATACGTTCAGAGACAGAGTAAGACAGAGTGGTGGGCAGGGGAGTGAGAGAGAGAGAGAGAGAGAGGGGGGGGGGAGAGTGGAGAAAGATGGGAAAGGGGGGGAGAGTGGAAGGAAGGAAAGGGAACGGGAGGAGAGAGGGAGCAGAGGGGGACGATTCTGGCAGATGTGACGTCCAGTTTAACGTCACACACATTGATGAATCACGCTGCCTTCAGATACATTTGGTGCCTACATTTAAACCCTTCCTTTGTGCATGTCTGGTCAGGTCAGGTATTTAATATTCAACACTTTATAACATTGCTTGCCGTACGGAGGTTACAATGAAATGCTCCACAGAGGCCATGTTGCTTTTGAAAAGGATTCTGCGAATTACGAAAAGCATAACAATAAACAATTTATTCCAAAGGCTTAGAACACGGCATACTGTAGAATGTTTTTTTGGGATTTTTTTTGTTTTCAGAAAAAGTATTTCCTATTATCATGCAAAGTTCCATCAGCCAACAAAACATGTGCAGTTTGTTTATCCATCAAGTTCTCTTTGATTCAAATCATTTGAGATGTATTTGACCTGAGCTGCATTCAAAAACACCTGTGATGTGAGGACTTCAACAGATAGAGTTTTATTTCATGTTAAACAAATTTAATTTCCTTGAATTAAAAAAAAAAGTAAACTCTTCAAGGATGGGTTACAAGCACGGAACGTGATGAAACAATGTGGCGGAGCACAATTGAAATGAAACCATGTAACAATATGTATAACAACAATGTGAAACACAATCAAGGCAAAAAACATTTCGAAAGGTGAAAATATGGGAGTTCAGCAGCAGGTTGTGTCTCGTGTCAAAAATCAAGGCCAAACGCACGCGCAAGCAGTTCAAAAGATGAAATATAAACTTGCACAAAATAAAAACACGAGTTCCTCAGTTTATTTAAAGTTGAGCATAATATAAATGGTGAAATAACACTTTCAATTAAACATTTTTTTTAACTTGAGATGAAGAAAAACAAAACAACAATTTTTCTTTTTTTAATTGAGACAGACCAGAGCTGCTGATTCATTAACAGAACTGAATTTGCTTGGTGATTACACCAGCAATTTCAGTTTGAACGAGGACATGCACAAGTGCAAGGAACACAAAATCTCATCTGTCTTGGCATGAATGTACCTTGGCCTGGCACGCAGAAGCAAGGACGGCACCTCGCAGGGTTGTATGCACCAGACATTGCAATAGAGAAAGAGCGACGAGGGTACCCTCGGTTAGAGGCATCGGAATACGTGGGGATGGCCTGATAAGCGGGAGCTCGGGCTGTGGTCATGTTCTGTTGGTTATTTATTCCTGGAGGGAGTGGGTGCAGGGATATCATTGTATTAGGTCAGGACAACATGAACAGAAATTGTAACAAACTGATGTAAGTCAAGGTATTCAAGGCTTTTGACACACCAGGCTTACCAACTGATCTGCAATGTCCAAAGAGGATACCTGCCTGGTTCAAAGAAACCAGGATACCCCAACACACCTCATAAATGTACATATATACTATATACACACAGCATTACCCCGGTTTACGACACCCCTTTTCACGTCGTTTCGCAAACACAGGTCAGGTCAGGTTTGGGACCATGCGCCTGAGCATGCGTGTCGCTGCGTCCGCTTTCTGTCGGTACTTCAGGGACCTCCGTCTGGCCATCCCCCAGGCAGATGCCTTGAGATGCCGATCAACCTGCCGCAACCACGAGGCACGTGGTCGGCCCATTTTCCTCCTCCACATGTCCATACATCCACAGTTGATGCTCACGGACGATGCAAGTAACAAATCTCATTTGAGTCTCTCTCAGCAACCGCTCGTTGGACACAAAGTCAGACCAGCAATAGCCAAGGATTCTCCGAAGAGACCTGGAACCAAAGGAATTAAATCTCTGTCTCAGGTCAGAGTCCAAGCCTCACATCCGTAGAGCAAGACTGGAAGCACCAAGGACCTGAAGACTCGGACTTTCGTTTTCCTGCACAGGGACTCCTCTGTTAAGAACCCACCACCCTCCGCTCTCACTGCAGTGCACCGAGGGACGGGCTTGGAGGAACGCAATTCCCCTTTAAACAGGACGAGAATCACTTGACAACAGGTGATGCTCTACCCCTTCATCTCGGGATAAAATGGTCCAAAAAAGAATTTGATGATCATCGGTCACGTGATTCGGCAGCCATATTGTTTAAAAAAAAATCTTCTGAAGTGGCTGAACAGATCGAGGCAAAACTTTACACGTATGGCCGCCTATCATTGAGGAAAAAAATGTTTACACATATTACATCATAAGTCACATGGTTTAGCAGCCATATTGGATTCACCTGAAAACCTATTAAAAATCCTCTTCTCCAGAATGGCTGGACCGATCGAGGGGAGACTTCACACAAATGTTCCCCAAGTCTTGGGTGAACAAGTTTGTTCAGGAAAAATTGAAAGGTCACATGGTTTGGCAGCCATATTGAATTAAAAAAATTAAAAAAGTTTTCTCTGCAACCGCTTAATCAATCGACTTGAAACTTCACATTGATGATCTGGTAGTGATGGGGAATACAGGTTTTAAATTTAAACTTGATCGGCAGCTGATGGTCTGGCAGCCAGAATTATTACATTTTTTGATCTGGGTTATTTTTTTATTTTATGTTTGGATTATTTTTTTTATGAATAAGGCTCACTTGGCTGTGCCTGGATGGGTTTGAGGATAGAGGAGCAGCAGCTGAAATGTGAATCCTATCCATGTTCCTCCTGATGACTTCATCTTTGCTTGTTTCTTGTTTGAGTTCCTTCTGATCACTCCAATGCAGGACTGTACCTATTTGGTCTTCCATTTGATTTTAATAATAATGAATAATAATACAATTGAATAATGATTAAAAAACGTCATGGGTCAGGATCAGGTGTCCGATCAAAGCGGGATTGCGTCAAAGCAGGACGTCTTGGTACCGTCATCATGACCAGAAGTTATAAAGTGGCAGTTCCAATTTGTTTCTGATTAATTACGTAACACACCAGTACACAAACACCACACAAAACAAGTCCTGGAGAGGGTCTGCAATCTCTGATTGCTATTTTTCTTGTCTATTTTGCTCCTGTCTGGTATTCCAGCTTGATAAAGCTTCAGAACGCTTTAGTGTTATTTCTGCATTGATGAAAGATGTCTTTGTAAGAATACAAATTGTACTCCAACAAAGGCTGAATGAGAACCTGTCTCATTTATAATGAATCATCAATAATGATAAAACCTTATTGTTTCCCCTCTCTCTTCCTGTTTGTTGATTCACTTGCTTTTTGTGTTTAACTGGAGCTCGCACGACCAGTATGTTGCCTTTTTATTGTCAACTTCCTCTTCCATGGGTCTATCAGAGGCAAAGATGCTACAGTTAGAATTATAGTATATGAGAGTAGTACTCTCATATACTATAGTTGGTAACAGGTCATACTGCATTAGTTTGCAGATAATTATGACAGAAAGGAATTTTTGCCTGGGATGTTTTCAACAGCAAAGGAAAACTCAATTTCTTTGTTACAAATGGCAAACATTTGAATGAGTATTTTACTTGATATTACCAAGTTTGTTTAAAACGTTCTGTGCAGCAAGTTCTTTCGCTCCATCAAGCACTGAGCAAACCTCATCTGGAGCGAAAATTCCTCCAGGGAAGCCATTCATGTACACCTGCGAAAAGCAAAACCAGTGAGGGGTCCGTTGTTGAAAAGGAGCTCAATCACCGCACAAAGTCGTAAATCTCTGAGTAACAAGTATAATGCAATGTTGAGCAGAAATAAATGGCAGCCTCACCGTGTATCCGTAGAGCTGCTGTCCGGTAGAACCTGGTGAGCTAAAAGGTGAGTATGAGGGAGGAGGGAAACCACGACGAGCACACCACAGCTCCAAGCGCACTATGGCCGTACGTGCACCTGCCAAGTCGATTTCTTGATGTGACAAAACCGTCTCTTCGGCATTCGGGTTACGCCAGAATGCTTCACCAAAATCCGCACCCACGCGCCGTGTAGCTCCAGGAGCACCGCTTACACTGTCCAGTCTTGCTTGTGACTGGTTCATTAAAGGACGAGGCATCCCGTGGTACACCATTCTGGAATGTGTTTGAGGCTCCCCAGGTTCCCTGTGTGCGTCACGATTGTTCATAACTCCACCACCAGCAGCTGCATGTTGGGAGAATGCAGGTCTGGCCAAACTCACCTCCACCTGGAATTCCACACCACAACAAAACCAAATCAAATGAGCTTCATGTCACTGGAGTGGCCATATTCAGTCAGAATTGTCTGAGAGCATCCAGGAACAACTCGGCTTTGTGAATTCAGAATGGGCCACTCAACTATTTCCACAAACCATGACACTGATCGTCACTTCCACAGCAATCCAGAGCTCACTTCCGGGAATCAAATCCACAGTAAGTAAGGGTAATGCAACAAGGCTATATTCACTTCACCACCAAAACCACTCATTTGCAATCGTATCTGTTATAATTTTTTTTTTTATGTTGCAGGCTACAGGCACGGACTGAATAGTCCTCATCGTGGCCAAGCCTGAAATAAAAGAACTGCATGAATAGAAAAGTAAGAAAAGTAAGAAAAAACAGTCTAAGAGTTTTTGAGAAAGAAAAAAATGTTTCTCCTCTTTCAGGAGTTCCCATAAAATAATGGTTATTTACTTATGTTCATTGTTGGAGAGTACTGTCGGACGCCGGTACACACACCTTCAAAAACAAACAATACCTGCACAAACAATCAGGAAATGAACTTCATGGACAAAGCACCTGTGCATATCATGACAGTTGTCTTGTTCCAGGGAACGAACGGCCTACCTGTACTCCGTCTAGCCATGCACCATGGAGTGAGTTTTGTGCCCGCAGAGCATCCTCTCGTCGTTTGAAGTCCACGACTGCAAGGTTGCCGATCTTTGTGATCTTGCCGATTGCCCTGGCATGTGTTCGATCACCTCCTGCCCCATTGCGAAGAGCTCTCTCGAACGCTGAGCGAAGCGCTTGCTCCGACGTTGCAGGTGACAAGTTCTTCACATTTAAGGTTCGCACATCAGACACCACTGGGTTTACCTCCCTCTCTGGGCTGGCCCAGTCGACCTGTATTGGTCGCCCCCAGAGATAAAAGGATCCTTTTTGGGGAAGGAGAAAAGTAAGGTGTCACTTAAAACAGTGAAACAATTATCGCTAATAAATAATATAACTGACTGTGAAGTATTGTAAAACCTTGGGTCAAGAAATCTAAATAGAGAGGAGCACCTGTATGGGATAAGAAATTTCTCTCCATGTTGTATCTTAAAAAAACAAAAGTTAAAACCCCATATTACTCAACACTTAGAAAACTTCATGTGATGGAGACAACAGCTTCAAGAGAAGTTCCACACACCAGGCTGTAACTTTCTGCGTGCCAAGAGTGCTGATCGGTGGGAATCGTACCGCACAAAAGCAAAGTCACGGTTGCGATTCGCAGGTTTCATCCCCACGCCTGGACAAACAATCGCATTTTTTACGCCACTTGTCACCTTCTTTAACTCCACGAGAATTTCCTCTTGACTTTTATCCTGCATAGTGAGGCGGAAATGAGCATTGCAGTGATTTTGGAGAGTGAAACGGATAACAACCCATCAAACAAACGGTTCAGTGGTTTTGTGGGTTAACGCACCCGGGGTAGTCCTCCGATGAAAAGACGGCAGTTGTTGATACAAACACCGAGTGGGCGGCCCGGTCTCAGCTCATAGTGGTTGAGCAGATTAATGGCAGCCTTGGAATCCTGTGAAATTGGACATGCCACAAGGATAAAAGTTGGCTCATGATAAATCTTTGATCAGTTGAAGATAAAAATGACAGTCAACTGCATGAACAGTTACAAAAAATAATATTGATAACAATCAATACGACAAGAAGGCTTTAATAGGACACATTGAAAGGACTGTGAAGGGTAAACAACCTGCTCAATCTAAGCAATAAATAGCAAACATGAAATCACGTGACTGGAACTCACCTGTAAGTTGATGAGTGAAAGTGTTTTTTTTTTAAGATATATACTGTAAAGAGTCGAGGCTCGTTAAATGAGCGAGAACAGAGAACGGATCAGGACGCAACAGAACAAAAGCACAACAGAAGAAGAGGGGGAAACACACAACGGCAGGGTTGAGGGAGAAAATGGAGAGACACTTCGAAGATGAGGGATGTGAGGAAGAATTAGGATGAGGGGAGGACATGGGGTGGACAAGATGAATACTGAAGCAAACTATCAGGAAGGAAAAAAAGAAAGTTGGAAAGAGGTGGGCTTGGGAGAGTTAATGGCGGTAGAGAAGATCATCGTTTTGGATGGGGGATGATCTGAGGTGGTGGTGAATTGCTGTGTTGAAAACCTGGAGAAACAAATGAGATTGAGGAGAATGTGGAAATTTATTCCACAGTCAGGAGAAAAGAGGAACGAATGCGTGGAGGTCAGCAGTGATTCTGGATTTTGGGAGTTTCACCAGGAGGGACTGTAGGTAGACCTTGTGCATCCTGCAGAAACCTGGGGGGAGGAAGAGGGACAAAGCGTAGAAAGAGCAGAATGTGAAAGACCAGAAAGGAGGTGGTAGAAGACAGAGAGACCACCCACCTGTCTCTGATTTGAAAGTGAAAGGCCCATCGACTCAGCTTCATCACAGGAGGTTCCAATGATCTTGGAGGTCTCCATTCCCGCAGCATCAAGCTCAGCAACGTGTGAGGCAGGGGCGCCAGCCAAAAGAGAGCAGTACTCCTTCAAAAGGCCTTGTACCAGTCGGTGGATAAGAGTTCAGGTGTGCCAAGGAAGGACTTTGCACGACGGAGGATGCCCAGTCGGCGACTGGCTTCGGAGGCTAATTTAGGAGTGTGGTTTGCCCAAGAAAGATCATCGTGAGACCCAACAGTTTGAGTCACTGAACTTCTTCCAAAAAATTGTGAAAGAAAGTAGACGGGAGTGTTTGCCAGACGTCCTTTCGGAGAGAGGCAGTGAGTGTGTGGGATTTCTCAGGATTGATAGACAGATTCCAAGTGTTCCGATTCTATCATGGTTTGTAGAGAAGGAAACAGCTGCTGCCATCAGGAGTGTGGAGTCATTAGGAAAAAGAGAAGGAGGATTTTTGTTAGAGAGTCTGAGAGATCATTGATGAAGATTAGGAATAGGACAGGGCCCAGAACACTTCATTGTAGACCTCCAGCCTTGACAGGGGGATCCAGTTGAGAGCCACACGTTGGCGACCTGAATGGAGGAAGTCAGGAAACCATGTGTGGAGTTGGCCTTGCATCTCATCGGCGAAGAGTTTGGGAGAGCAGGACGGGGTGCCAGACTGTATCGAATGCTTGAGATATGTCTATCGTGACGGCCCTGATCTCAGTCTGACATTGAGGGACTCCAACCATTGTTGGGAGAGCAGAAGCAGCATGCCCAAGGTAGAGTGACCTGGTCTGAATCTGAGCTGATGGTCAGAAATCTGATGTCCAATGCGATTCTGGATTCCAGGACCTTGTTGATGATTTCAAGTCAGCTGATGGGTCTGCAGTTCAGGGGATTGTTGTTTGTACTTTGTTCATGTAATTCTGTGATGTTGGCCGACTTCCCAGCAGACGGAAGATTACCTCGGTCAAATGATTCAGTGAACAGAACAGAAAAAAAGATGTGCAAGAGCATTTGCCTCTCGTATTTTGCTTTACTTGATGCACCTGCTTTACTCGAGGGTGTGTTAGTTACAGACATTTGACTAATAAAATCCTCTGCATAAACCATGTGGAAGTGAAACTGCTTTGGAAACCAGAACTTTCAGGAACTGTCATATTTGGTTTCGCTTTATAAATACACGTATTTAATGTCACTCCAAATTTTGAGCTGCACCGAGCCGATTTCACCCTTTGATTTGTTTTCACCCTTTGATTGACGGGACAAAGCACGGAAGGAGTGGGGAGGGTGCAAGACCAGAAAGGAGGCGGTGAATACCACGATTGAAACAGCTACTTCATGTCACGGCTCATCACGGTCGCCTGTCCAACTCACAATCCTTTGAGATAAGAGGAAAACATATGACGTGGGTTTATGCCCTGCTTAAGAGAATTCCATGTCGTTATTTGGGGGGAGTGTAAGGCAACAGACCGCTGCCAGCATCACTGAGGCCTACCTTCACAAGGCCCATGACGCCATGACGCCATTTCAACCGTCACTTTAGTCGTTTTACACTGAAGGGAAAACTTATAGAGAGGTCATGGCAATTGTGAATATGACAGCATCAAACATATTGTTGCGGTTCTGTGAAGCTGACACTCCCTCCGAGGCAATGACACGCCTCCAAGGCTAACCCGAGACAGTTATTTCATTAGTATTTGTTTTAGATAGCCCTTCCCTTATGTCTAGTGGGTTTATGGGTCATATGCGTTGTGTGGGCCTTCAATCCCCATGTCTTTATCCCCCATCTTTTATCTTGTGCATACACGCAAACAGCTTATTAGCATATGCCACCAAAACCTCATTCAAACTTCGTGCCATTCTCCAATGCCACATCACCTCAGACCTTAGCCATACTTGAACCTCAACGCTATGACCAGGAGTTCACATAACTGGTACTCAGATACTCCTGCACTGTGATTTCAAAATTTAAGTGCAAAAAATGAAGTTTATAAATGATAACATTGTAATTTGTAAGTTATATAAAAGCAACCCGATCATTGGGTGGATCACTGGCACATTTATTAGGGCAAAGCCGATAAAACATTGACACGCACGGATAGTCTTTCACGTAAGAGCCATCTTCTCACATGTTCTGTCTCTTGTTTTCCCTCTCGTCTGCTGTGGATGCATCAGAGCGATCGGCGAGGGCAAGTCCAGAACACCCGTTCTTTTCAGTGACCCCACAGAAATGCACTTCTTTACATTTTAATTTTCTGCACCTCACTGCAACCCTCATCACACCTCCTCCGACCATGCACCATTAAACACCCCCAGTTTTCTTCCCTCCTTCCCCCCTCCTCAGCGACTGGGTTGTGTTGGTCCGTCGACCGCGCCTGGTAACAAAGAGGTTGCTAACCACCGAAAACTTTCTCTTTCTTGCTCTTTAACTTCCCACAGTGTATGTTTCTGATGGTGCCTGTCTTGTATCATGGAAGTTAAGTTTGTAAGTTCGTTATGTCAGTATAGTTCAGCCTTTTCTATCTTGTTATTTTGTAAATATTTGCATTTCTGTTGCTTCACTTGTCGTCATGAACTTGCTTGTATAAATGTTCCCAGCTGGGGGTGTCGTTTCCCAATTGGTCGAGCATAGTCCACATGTATCGTTAGGTGGGAAGTTTTACCCCACTAATTTGCTCTTATCAGCCGGTGCATACTTGGCAGCTCCGTTCGGCTGCGTCTGATACAGTAAGTTAACTCAGGTACGCATCGAGGGCACGAGATCCCCCTTGATTCTGCCAATCCACTGGAAATGGAAACACGCGAAGTCGTGCGAACCCTGCCAGGATTGGTGATACCAATCGGCGCTTGTGGTTGATTAGCAACCGGCCAGCGCACGAGTTATCCATGCTCGATGGCCTCAGGACAGGGCGTTTGCGAGGGACCCGGGTGCTTCCCCTCGTGGTGAGCCTCAAACACCGTATCTGTGACAATATATTTGGCTTCGCAAAACGGTAAGCATCAACATGGTGGCCATATTATTTTTCATCAGTTTGAAATTGGGAGTCGAGTCAAGCAAGCTGTCCAACCTATGGGTGGAACGGAATGTTAGACATAGACGGATGGACGAGTGGACGAAAAAAGCATATTATTATTTTGATGGACAAATCAACAAAGCATCTGAGATTTGAACCACGTATCACAGCATAATGAGCTTTGTGGTCAGTCAGGAAAGCCAAACAGGTCGGACTGACTTGAACAAGTCTTGGTTGCTTGCGAGCACTTGCTTGATAAAATAAAATGTGTCGAAAAACAAAAGCTGGCTTTCCACAAACAGGCTTTTGGACACAGAATAGGAATTCCGAAATGCCATGCGTAAATTCAACTTTAAAATAACTCCGAATATTAAATGAAGGATATTAATGTATTTGGTCTTTAAAAATCGTTTTCATCTTCAACAGAGTTTTTCACTGCATTTCTCACCGTGTACCAACCTTCCGATTTGTGTACGTCACAACACCGTAGCCACGGTTCTCCCCACTGAACTGCATCATGAGTCGAAGCTCGTATATCTGACCGATACTTCCAAATACCGGCACAAGTTCATCCTCAAATGCATCACGAGGGATCTTCTTGACGAAGACCTCACAGTCCCGTGGAGGTGGAGGGCCAATCCAGCCTAACGAAATAAAGACTTGGTCATTAAAAAAAAACACTCGAAATAACATTTCCGTTGTACCAATACACATAATTAAACATCAGCCATTCTGATGAATGACTCGAGATCTTGAGAATAACGAGTGGCAGTTTTAGATTCAGCTTCTATGTACAGATACAGCAACCTCTCAATTTACACGAAAGCTGTGTTCTTGAAGATAGTCATAAAATTGAAAAACGTGTAAATTAAAACGAATTTCCCCATCTCTACTTATAAATGTCAATGTGTGTGTGTGTGTGTGTGTGTGTGTGTGTGTGTGTGTGTGTGTGTGTGTGTGTGTGTGTGTGTGTGTGTGTGTGTGTGTGTGTGTGTGTGTGTTCAAAAAGCATCACATATTCTCTCTGCTAACTCCCCGACCCCCACCCCCACCCCTCTCTCTCTTTGTCCCATCCTTGCTCTACCCCCTCCCAATACAGTGCAGCACCATCCTCCCACACCTCTCTCCCCTCCCCCCTCTCTGTCTCTCTGGACATATCCGGATGGTGGTTATGTCCGGATGGGAGTTTGTCTCCGGACATGTCCGGGCGATGTTTATGTCGATACGGGAGTTTGTCTCGGATGTGTCCAAGCGGTATTTGTCTCCAGGCAGCTTGACTCCGGATGCGCACGGGCGGTGTTTGTGTCCGAATGTGTGAGGACGGTGTTTACATCCAGAAAGGAGTTTGTCTCCGGAGGCGTCCGGGTGGTGTTTGTCTCCGGGAGTTTGTCTCCGGACATGTCCGAGCGTTGTTTGTCTCCAGACAGCTTGGCTCCGGAAGCGTCCGGGTGGTGTTTGTCTCCAAACGTGCCCGGGCATTGTTTATGTGCGGACTGGAGTTTGTCTCTGGACGTGTCCGGGCAGTGTTTGTCTCTGGACCGCTTGCCTCAAGACGTGTCCGGGCAGTGTTTGTCTCCGGACGGCTTGCCTCCAGACGTGTCCGGGCAGTGTTTGTCTCCAGGCTGTTTTTATCTCAGGACATGTCCAGGCGGTGTTTTTCTCTGGGTGGTATTTATAGTGTGACCGTGACAAAATGGATTTTTGTTTTTGGCTGTGTTTTCGCTTCCAGTCCAACCTCCTGTTTATTTGTGTGTTGTACCGTCCTCCAAACCTCTCTCAGACAACATGGACTAGCTTTTAACCACTCATCCCAACTCTCGCTTCCTCATATGTGGTGATACAAATTGTCACCATAATTTCCTCGGTGTTGAAACCTCTCTGACCAGCTATGGAACTTCAGCAAAGGGACTCCACTCCATGAGACGACTCGATCTGTGAGCTTTCCAACCTGGATTTCGACCAATGGCAAATCCTCGCCTTTGGACTTAGTGATCACAAACTTTCCTTAAAATGTCTCCTGGTCTTCATGTGCTCCAATTTGTTCATCTGATCATCTGCTTGTGAGAGTAAACCTCTCTCTGGCTATTCTCAGAGATCCACCTTAGTGCCGGCGAGTCTGGCAGTTCACTCAGGGAAACTGGCAGGGACTGCAAGCAGCCATCTCACTTCAGGATTGGTCTCCTGTATCTGCCACCCCTGAAATGAACTCAGCCTGGGAATTCTTCCACAGAAACCTGCTCTCTCTTTTGCACAAACCCATCCAATCTCGCCTTCAGCAAGCCCCACCCCCTTTCCACCGATAGTGCACTGAATCATATGGTGAGGCAGTTGCTTTTAAACAACGAGCTTTCTCTTTGTGGAAGGAAAACCCGACCGAAGGCAATGTCAGTGCTTTCCACATGCCCCAGGAGTGCGTGTCAACTCTCAGGAGAGCCAGAAAACATCTGTCCAACCTTAAGATTGAACTTTCAAACTGGTTTTCCTCCTCTAAAACCTGGTGGCACCTTGTTAGGTCTGTCTCTGGAGTATGCTGCCCCTCTTCTCTCTCTTCAAAAGGCACCACAGCCGACCACTCGTCAGAAGGCTGAATGCCTCAATAATGTGTTTGCTTCCAAATCCTGTGCAAATCCTGTGTCCCCAACGCCTTGCTGTCTGTACCCACCCTACACCCAACTGCTCCAACTGTCATACCCAACTGCTCCTGGACTCTGTGTCTTTTTCACCTGAGAAGATGGATAAGTTTCTGGCAACCTTCGACTCTGATTCTGCAACTGGACCGGACGGCATCAGTTCACGTCTCCGAAAAACATACCAAGCTTCTCTTTCACATCCTCTCTCTGCCCGTTCCAACCGATTACACAGGTCTGCAAAATGGAACTTAAAAAAATTGTTCAGATAATTTTATGTTACTTTATATATTTTTGGGGTGCTAATTCGGTTCAGCGCAGGACTACTAGATTGATTCCGGGCCGAGCTAGACTCAGCAATGAGGAGCGGCTGAAGGAGACAGGGCTTTATTCACGAGAAAGGAGGTGGTTACGAGGAGATATGATAGAGATGTTTAAGATAATAAAGGGTATAGATAAAATAGGTGCATATGAATTATTCAATAGAGTATCAGTAGGCAGTGATAGAACCAGGGGCCATAGCCTGAGAGTAAAGAAGAGGAGAGTTCGGATGGTAGTAAGGCAGGGGACTTTCACTCAGAGAGTAGTTAATGCATGGAATGGCCTCCCTGGAGAGAGAGTGGCAGCAGAAAAAGTAGATAAGTTTAAATTGGAATTAGATAGGTACCTGGAAGTTATGGAGATGGAGGGGTATGGGGATGTTGATAAGACTTTTAGGTAGTTTAAGTATTGATGGGTGATTGTGTACTGAGTGCTGTTGGTGGGGGTCTTGTTAAGTGTGTGTTTTTAACCAAGCCCATGCCCCCTCCCTTGAGGGGAAGGACAAAAAAAACCCGACAAAATAAATAAATAAACAAATCAAACAAACAAAATATTTATTTCATTAATTAAAAACATTTTTTTGTATTTTCTTCCTTGGATCTTATGTTGATAAATTAGTGTGGTGTTCGCGCAGGCATGATGGGATGAATGGCCTCCACCTGTGTTGGATTTCCTTGTAATTTCCTTGTATCTCTTTTCTGATGACTGCACTTTGCTGATGAGTTGGTCAAACACTTGGAATGTGTCTTTCAATCCTCACAAATCTCACTCTCTCCGCGAAAGGACTGTCTGTCAATCACCCCTCTCCCATTTACTTTCTTAACAATCCTCTTGAAGAAGTTCAGTCACTTACACGTTTCGGTCTGACGATCAGCCATGAACTTTCTTGGGAAAACCACATCTCTAAGTTGGCTTCCAAAGCTAGTCGCTGAATGGGCATCCTCCGTTGTGCAAAGTTCTTCCTTGGCACTCCTGAACAAGGCCTTCATCTGGAGCTTGATGGAGTACTGCCATCCCCTCTGGGCTCGACGCCTGCCTCCCACCTTGCTGAGCTTGACACCGTGGAAACCAACGAATTCAAGATCACTGCAATCTCGTGTGATGAAGTTCAGTCTGTGGGACTGTCACTTCACCATCACAGACAGGTCGGTGGTCTCTGTGCGTTCTACCGCCTCCTTTCTGGTCTTTAACACACAGCCCTCTCCGTGCTTTGTCTCCCATCCCAGTGCATCCCCCCTCCCCATGTTTCTGCAGGGTGCATGTGGTCCACCAGCAACACCCTTCTGGTGAATCTCTCAAAATCCAGAATCATTGCTCACCTCCATTTATTTGGTTCCTCTTCCCACCTGTTGAACCAACTTCCATAAGTTCTCTTAAATCCCATTCTTTCATCTTTGTCTTCAAGACAGCTGTTCACCACCATCTCAGATCATCCCCAATCCAAAACCATGTTCTTTTCCTTGAGTTTGCTTCAGTATCCATCTTGTCCACCCCCTGCATACTCTCCTGTCTCTCAATCTTACTCACATCCCTTGTTTGTAATTCTCCTTCTATTTTGTCCCTCGGCCCTGCTATTGGTGTTTCCCACATCTCTTTCTGCAGTTCCTTTTGTTCTGTTGCGTCCTTTGTGGGATGAGGGATGGAAAAGGTGGAGGTGAGAGAGAAAGGAAGGAGGTGGAAGGAGGGAGGGGAAGGGGAGGGGTGGGAAGAGAGACAAGGCGTTTCCTGGCGTTGGGCAATGCCGGGGTATCTTTGCTCGTGTATTGTAATAAAAAGTCTGCACAGTAAAGAGAGGAGAAAGCTGTTTGGAACTGAACCCTGTTATTCCCATTCTTTTCTATCCAATCGACATTGTGTCTCAGTACATCAAGCAGTCTGGCAGAATATATCTGTATAAAAGAGCAGTTTTCTCCGATGGTCACAATTGGTTCAAGACTGATGCAATGTTATGAACAGCTTGAAGGACAATTTTGATGTTTTCTTCCGAAGAACTAAGTCGATGTGATGAATGAGTGATAACGAATAAATTCCTACCGAATGAAAAGACATGCATACCAGGTGGGGGCCCAAACCGCCGCTGTCCCTTTTCCTGGATGATGTTGTATCCGGTTTTCTCCATAAGATCCAGCAAAGCATATGTGTTGATTTGATCCGAAGTCATTTTTGGAGGTCTCATCGGGTGAGGAGACCAAGCCATACCTATAAAAAAAATTCTTGCATGTTCTTTGCATTTTAGTAATTCACATGGAGGTATTTACAAATCATGTATCTAATATTAAAACCAGCTTTGAGCTCAAGCAGAACGGATCAAAAAAAAACATAGGGGCAATACCCTTGGGTACTCACCTGGTGGCGGCTCCACAAGATAACCAGGGAACCGCAGGTAGGCATGGATGACCCACAAAATATATAACAGAGACGAAAGTAAATACCGATGGATTTTTATTTTATGCCATAAACACACCTTGGTACATCACAGGTGATCAAGGTTGTGGTCAAGTTTCATCGAAACTGTGTGTGCGGTTTCAGAGAAGAAAGCAGACACCTATTTGTTGGGGGGAAACCCCCCTTACATCCCCTGAGACCCCAATTTTTCTGATGTTGTGAACAAACTTTGGTACATCAAGGGTGATGAAGGTTGTCGTGAAGATTCATCAGCATTGTGTGCGTCGTTTCTGAGAAGAAAGCAAATACCTATTTTGGGGGGGAATCCTGGAATGGACCCCCTTCAACCTGGAATTATATAACGGCATAAACAATCTTTGGTACATCATGGATGATGAAGGTTGGAGTCAAGTTTCATCGGAATCGTGTGTGTAGTTTCAGAGAAGAAGTCGTGTTTCCGGACGGACGACGTGCCATCCGATAAGCTCATGAATGACGAACCACCCGGAACCCCTCTGTTCCCTCTTCCCATTGAAACAATGCTCCGGCATTCGTGGATTCGACATTCGGGGAATTTTTTGGAACGTACCTCCCCCCCCCAATGCCCCCACCCCGCCCACCCATTCCCAACCGTGAATGTTGTGGTTTTACTGTAATTAGCATGAACCGATGAGCGAGTGATGCATTGTGGGTCCATGCGGTTGGCTTGTGTGGGTTGGGGCCACCATCTTATATATATATATATATATACCTCGTGTTAATGAAAGGGTTTGTCACTCGTGTACGGCACTCTCACGTCGTGTTTGTAGACAACTCTTCCACCGGTTTGTAACCCTCAGTTTTATTGGAATAAACTCCTCGTGTCCATCAGAACGTGTTCCCGCCCAATCCAATCGAACCATCGGATACACGACGCGGCGTCGACATCGATGAGGTAAAAGGTTCCATCGAGACCAAACACTCGAACGGGTCTTTGATGTTTGTGCAAAACGACACTAATTCATGAAGAGGATTCAAACGACAGCCGAGAAGACCGATGTAACGACTACCCGGAATCCGGTACCTCAGGTAACGTAACGTTACTACCTCAGGAAATTTCCTACGTAACGACTACCCGGTATCCGGTACCTCAGGTAAAGTAACGTTACTACCTCAGGAAATTTTCTCCGTAACGACTACCCGGTATCCGGTACCTCAGGTAAAGTAACGTTACTACCTCAGGAAATTTTCTACGTAATGACTACCCGGTATCCAGTACCTCAGGTAACGTAACGTTACTACCTCAGGAAATTTTCTACGTAATGACTACCCGGTATCCAGTACCTCAGGTAACGTAACGTTACTACCTCAGGAAATTTCCTACGTAACGACTACCCGGTATCCGGTACCTCAGGTAAAGTAACGTTACTACCTCGGGAAATTTCCTACGTAATGACTACCCGGTATCCGGTACCTCAGGTAAAGTAACGTTAGTACCTCAGGAAATTTTCTACGTAATGACTACCCGGTATCCGGTACCTCAGGTAAAGTAACGTTAGTACCTCAGGAAATTTTCTACGTAATGACTACCCGGTATCCAGTACCTCAGGTAACGTAACGTTACTACCTCAGGAAATTTCCTACGTAACGACTACCCGGTATCCGGTACCTCAGGTAAAGTAACGTTACTACCTCGGGAAATTTCCTACGTAATGACTACCCGGTATCCGGTACCTCAGGTAAAGTAACGTTAGTACCTCAGGAAATTTTCTACGTAATGACTACCCGGTATCCAGTACCTCAGGTAACGTAACGTTACTACCTCAGGAAATTTTTTACGTCACGACTACCCGGTATCCGGTACCTCAGGTAAAGTAACGTTAGTACCTCAGGAAATTTTCTCTGTAACGACTACCCGGTATCCGGTACCTCAGGTAAAGTAACGTTACTACCTCAGGAAATTTTCTACGTAACGACTACCCGGTATCCGGTACCTCAGGTAAAGTAACGTTACTACCTCAGGAAATTTTTTACGTCACGACTACCCGGTATCCAGTACCTCAGGTAAAGTAACGTTAGTACCTCAGGAAATTTTCTACGTAATGACTACCCGGTATCCAGTACCTCAGGTAACGTAACGTTACTACCTCAGGAAATTTCCTACGTAACGACTACCCGGTATCCGGTACCTCAGGTAAAGTAACGTTACTACCTCGGGAAATTTCCTACGTAATGACTACCCGGTATCCGGTACCTCAGGTAAAGTAACGTTAGTACCTCAGGAAATTTTCTACGTAATGACTACCCGGTATCCAGTACCTCAGGTAACGTAACGTTACTACCTCAGGAAATTTTTTACGTCACGACTACCCGGTATCCGGTACCTCAGGTAAAGTAACGTTAGTACCTCAGGAAATTTTCTCTGTAACGACTACCCGGTATCCGGTACCTCAGGTAAAGTAACGTTACTACCTCAAGGAAATTTTCTACGTAACGACTACCCGGTATCCGGTACCTCAGGTAAAGTAACGTTACTACCTCAGGAAATTTTTTACGTCACGACTACCCGGTATCCAGTACCTCAGGTAAAGTAACGTTAGTACCTCAGGAAATTTCCTACGTAATGACTACCCGGTATCCGGTACCTCAGGTAAAGTAACGTTAGTACCTAAGGAAATTTCCTACGTAACGACTACCCGGTATCCGGTACCTCAGGTAACGTAACGTTACTACCTCAGGAAATTTCCTACGTAACGACTACCCGGTATCCGGTACCTCAGGTAACGTAACTACCTCAGGAAATTTCCTACGTAACCACTACCAGGTATCCGGTACCTCAGGTAAAGTAACGTTACTACCTCGGGAAATTTCCTACGTAACGACTACCCGGTATCCGGTACCTCAGGTAAAGTAACGTTACTACGTCAGGAAATTTCCTACGTAATGACTACCCGGTATCCGGTACCTCAGGTAAAGTAACGTTAATACCTCAGGAAATTTCCTTTGTAACGACTACCCGGTATCCGGTACCTCAGGTAAAGTAACGTTAGTACCTCAGGAAATTTTCTAAGTAACGACTACCAGGTATCCGGTACCTCAGGTAACGTAACTACCTCAGGGAATTTCCTACGTAACGACTACCCGGTATCCAGTACCTCAGGAAATGTGACGAACAGTCAACAGATACAATGTATTTATCAATACCGACGACAGCACTGGACCGTCGGGTACCAAGCAGAGCCCCCGATAAATGTCTGAAGTAAATTACCCGAAGTTCGGTCACGAGGTACAAAATGGAAATGTGACAAGATTCACCACACAGTGAACTCTCCTCTTCTTCAGCGTCCCCGGTCCGGTTCGTTTGTAAAGTGAACACGTGGGTACAACCGGTTGGGTGTGGTATAATTTACCTGAGTTCCTGTGAGGAATGCAAGAACAGGAAAGGGAACACCACGTGTCGAGAAGCTCACAGTTTAAAATGGCGCCCGCAAAATCAATTTCCCGCTTTTTTTCCGAATCTCTTCGAGCAATTTCAAACCGAAATATTTATTTGATCGTCACACGAAATTGAGACGACAAATAATGACAGGAATGGCCACAGTCTGAGGAGATTCTTTTCGAGACTGCAAAAATACGATCTCTGCAGAAACGCACCGACAATGGCGTCTCAATTTGGAACACAACGATGTTTCCCTCAACCTTGGTCTCTTCACGATTTTCCGCTCGTCTGTGGAAAAGATCATTTGAAAAATCCGAAACTATAATTTTAAAATCTTATACACCGCCTAAATTAATGCATGCGTCAGAAAGTCGCGTTGCATGCTGGGAACAAGGTTGCCCTGAGGGGCGGGGACTCTGTTGGTGTGGCCGCGTGAGGATTGGTGCTGGTCATTTCGGGGTCACGTGACTTGTTACCGCCCACCGCCGAAGGTGGAAGGAGGGAGGTGATGATTTCACCCCTTTCTGTCTGTCTGTCTGTGTCTGTCTGTGAACTGTTCTGTGAAATCTGATCTGGTGGACGTCAAAGGTGGCTTTTGAAAAGAGGAGGTGAGCTATCGCCAGCACCCTGAACAAATTACAAATTCTTGCTCAAATCAACTGCAGTCGAACGTCAAGCCTCTCCAGTCGGTCCTTGAAAGACTTAGCCAAACTTCTTCCATGGCTGACCCCACGAATTCATGAATTCCATGTACTTTTCATTCCACACTTGTTCCCACCTTGTCGTGGCGTCGGCAGAAGGGAAGTTTTTGGCCGCAGTCTTTCACGAACCGGCTGGCCAGGCTGACACCGTCATTCTAATGGTCTTCCCGGGGTCTTGGCACGTAACCTGGTGTCAAGGAATGTCTGAGAAGAGCACAGCACCTGCTCCTCGCTGTCAGGGCAGGAACTTGTCTTTTGTTCACAAGGTGCCGGTGATACATCACTCCATGTTCATGAAACACACCGAGGGATCTTTACCTTCCACCAACAACCATTGTTCGCACAAGGGTCCTCCGGCGTGATGTCCATCCGAGAGATGGATTTGGAGGTTGTGGTCCATCCGATGGATGTACCACCTGTTGACAACCTACTACAACTACTGTTTTACGACCATTTCCATCTTTTTTCAGGTGATCGGTGAATTGATGGCATTCCTCCATTGCGGATATATCCAATGAATCCGTTTTGTGCAAACCCAAACATTCCACATCTTTCTTGACATTTACAATCCATCACTTTTTTTTAGGACGTCCTCTCGGCTGTCGACCTTTTTAAAAGAGTTTTTTGCGAAGTTCTTCACAGCTTCGTCTTGTGACTTCCGCTCATCTTCTCACCTGTTGATTGACATTCCAGCGAGAAAAGCAAACACTTATTGGTTCAACAGGCTGTAAAAGGCTGTAAAGTTCAACAGGCTGTAAAAGGCTGTAAAAGGCTGTAAAGTTCAACAGGCTGTAAAAGGCTGTAAAAGGCTGTAAAGTTCAACAGGCTGTAAAAAGGACTGTGCAGTTAAAATTGTAGTAAAAAAAAGTTTTTTAAAGTTCCGTTAATATCATTCATTAACCTCCGCCATCGAAGATCGGAGGTTACTGTTTTCACCCCTTTCTGTTTGTTTGTGAACAGTATTACGGAAAAACTCCTCGACGGATTTCGATGAAACTTGGTGGGGGAGGGTTAGGTATGGTCCAAGGATCATGCCATTAAATTTTGGACTTGGCCCCCCCCCCAAAAAAAATTGTTAGAGAAATTTTTTTTTTTTTGCATTTTTACATGTTTTAAGTGATTTCCAAACCCCCCCCCCCAAAAAAAATTTGTTACCACCCCCAAAAAAGAAAGAAAACTTTTTTTGCATTTCTACATGTTTTAATTGATTTCCAACCCCCCCCCAAAAAAATTGTTAGAGAAAAAAGTATTTTTGCAACTTTTTTTTCAACAAAATTTCGATTTTTTTTTTTTTTGCATTTTTACATGTTTTAAGTGATTTCTAACCCCCCAAAAAAAGATTGTTACCCCCCCCCAAAAAAAGAAAAAAAATATTTTTTTTGCATTTCTTCATGTTTTAAGTGATTTCCACCCCCCCAAAAAAAATGTTCGAGAAAAAAAAAAATTTGCAACTTTTTTTTCAACAAAATTTCGATTTTTTTTTTTGGCATTTTTACATGTTTTAAGTGATTTCCAGCCCTCTCCTCCCTTCCCTCCCAAAAAAAAAATGTTGGAGAAAAGAACTATAACTCTGTCAGCACTGTTGACATATTTAATGAATAAGATATAAGGTTCACTTGAGTGACCCAGCAGTATTGGCGGCGGAGGTTTTGCACTCTCCCGAGTGCTCCCCCTCGAGTTCTCAAATATTTTCACACGTCAGGTCGTGAACTCGTGGATCATCCATCATATCCTTATCTTTTTTGGTTTCTTAAAAAAATGCAGGTGTTTGTGATATCATATAGTTAAAACAGGTGATTATATCCCTAATGAGGAATTAGTGGATGTTGGTTGAATCACGTGCAACCATTTTTGAGGAACAAATGAAAAATATATTTGTTTCATTATAATCTCTGCAAAAAATATTAATCTCCGCAACGCTTTGGAGATCGCACACCTCCGCCAGGCTGAACCAGTGTACGTTTTGTATTCCACTGATGGGCCGGATCTGGATTCGGACCTGAAGCAAAATCGAATCGGCTCGTTCTTGTCACCTGTCGAACTGGTCCACCAAGTTTCGTCATAATCCGTCCGCAGCTCTTTGAGATATCGTTGACCTCAACATCCTCACCACAAACAGGTACAAACAGGACAGAAGCATCTAAGATGTCATTGAAAGCCTGGATCTTAGTTTTCACCCAGGAAACCCGTAATCCCAGCGGCTCCGACTCCTCATTCAACACCTCGAGGGCCCCCAAAAGGATATCCAGAGTCTCCGCAAAGATGACTATCATTTGCGAAATCAAGGTCAGAGATCTTGACATTCCCAAACGATGCACAGCAGCTTGATCTCTCCGACATCCTCCCTAAAATCCAGTCCATACAAGTGCTGAAAAGTGTGGGGTTCAGTCCACACCCCTGACGAACTCCAGGAACAACTGGAAATAAGTCAGAGATGGTACCACCATATCTCACAGCATTCTCAGTACCAGAATATAGTTCAGGTATCAGATTGATCAGTTTTGGTGGCACCCCACGAAGACCAACAATCCTCCAGAAGGCATCCCGATTCACTGAATCGAACGCTTTACAGAGATCAACATATTGCTGATCCAATTGCCTGTTTTCCACTATCAGTAATGGTGGGTGGAGGCATATCTCTCAACGTTGCGATGTTGAAGAGTACCGTTCTAGTTTTGTGTTCTCCAGTGATGGCAGGTTGAAGGGAGAGTGGGGGGCGAAGACGAGAAAGTGACAATTGAGACACAAACGAAGAAGACAGGTGGTAAAGAGAGAGGAAGAGAGGATGCATTCTTGTTGCCATGGCAACTCAATGTTGTTTGCACTTACTTCGGACAAATTCCGTCCAGTCTTCATTGGCAACACTTGAATTGCGTCCAACATTATAAGCGACCAAATGTGGACCAAATGCCATCACACATGAAAAACATTTTTAAGAAAAAAAGAATACATGGAGTATCTACATATTATGTACGTAGGGGGAGAGGTGAACAAAAGATTGAGTTTCTGTTTCGATACAGAGCTGAGGCTCGTGGAAGAGCGATAACACAGAACGGACCAGGACAAGGAACAACCAAAAGGAAGAGTGGAAAGAGAGGGGAAGATCGGGAACTCACCAACAGGAAGCTTGAGGGATAACATGTCGTGAGACTTGGAGGAATCAATGACATGGGGAAGACGGGGGGGGGAGGAGGACTTGGGGTGAATCAGCCGGATAAAGGCACAAACACTCTCAATCACAGAAGTGGAAGGGAAAACTCGGGGGAAAACAGAAATGGAGCAAAAATACAATAAAAAGGAGATGATTAAAATTGATATAAAAGAGATGGTAATGAAATTAAACAGAAGAGTGAAAAGAGAACGAAGGTTTGGAAGAAATTGGAATGGAGACAATGCGGGGAAGAGCAATGCATGGGGTCCATATGGGCGAAGAGGATGGAATGGGTGTGAGAGCGGAAAGGGGTTCAAACGCCATCATTCATTCACATCTATATATTACTAACTCTCATCTTGTATATATCTATGTATGTATGTATTATGTATGTATGTTCCTGAAATACAGCCAAAACGGTACATGATAGCGCAAAATTTTTTGGCCCACCTTACTCACCATTCTCGTGCGGTGTGCAGTATCAAGTTTTGTTCGAATCGGGCAACGAAAAAATTATTAAAAAATCGATTCCCAATTCAGTCAAGTACTCTTGGAGAGAATTTGATCAATGCAAACAACCTCAGCGGTATAGTTTGCTGGAGCTATCTTTTGTTTTTGTTTTGTTTGTGGAAATGATTTTTTTTATCAACCGCTGTCACAACGGGAACCCAACGGGTTCACGGGTCGTCTCGTCCACTATAAGGGAGTCGTTTGGCCCTGTGTCGCCATTTTTCTCAGAGATGGCCAAACGGATCTTCATCAAACTTTCAGATGTTCATTAGTGAGGGCCGGGGAGTGTTTTAAGCGAAATAAAGTCTTTTTTGGAAAAAAAAAGAATTTTGGGGGCATATTTTTTAAATCGCTCTCTCGTGACGAAGCCTTTGTAGCGACATGAAAGGTAACATTAAATTATCTCCGATCCCATTCCTTCGTGGGAAGTGTTTGAGGCCCCCACCAAAAAAATTGGGAAAAAACCCCCCAAAATTTAATTTCTTGAAAATGCCACCAGGATTCGAACAGCAATGAGCGAGACCAGGTGTCCCTGCTAGTATGTAATATGTAGATGGCTCCTTACTTTATGGGTGAGACTTGAGTCGAGGATTCAAGGAACGGCAAAATGAAGCAGACGAAGGAAGAGGAAAAGAGATCAGACCAGACGTACGTGTTTGAATCTTGGGCAGAAAATAATGCTGATTGAGGTGGTTATGCAAAACCAGGTGTTGAAGAGGAGTTGTTCAACTGAAACAACTTGTACTTCCTCATCTGATGATACAAGGAAGCACAAGCAACATTAATGCAGAAGGAAGCCATTTGGCCCATCATGTCTGCTCAACATTCCACCCTGGGCGTTTGCCAATCAAAATTCACCATTCACCTGACTATCTTTTCTTCAACCTTTCCTACACCTAATCTTATGCAATCTTTATCAGAAAGAAACAAAAAATAATAATAAAAACGATCTCTTATAATGCTTCATCTTCCTCTTCCTCACGCGTGGTTCTCTTTCCTGTATAATCATTCACTACTCTTCTTCTTCTTCTTCAACGACTGCCCTTAATTCGACCTTTTCTTCATACGTTGCCGAAAAAATCCAACTGTTACAGCGTTTCTTCTCTCCATTCTCTAAATTCGCCTTTATTACATCCCCAAGAAATGTCTTTAATCGCATTTGTGACTTAAAAATTTAAATAACCCCAGTTTCCTGTGAGTGTTCGCTTTCCATCAACCATCCTTTTTTTCCATTTTCAGTGCCAACTCACCCCTCTCACCCCTCCCTCTCAAAGTGAAAATCACACTCTTCTTCCTCCAAGCTTCCCTCTCAACTTTCTCCCTCAACTCTCCCCACTCACCATTTTCATTCCAATCACCCCCCCACTCACCCTTCTCAAAGTTCCCCCCCTCTCATCCACAAAGTTGCCTCCTTCCCCTGCCCTCTCTTGTCCATCTCATAACTCCACCTCCTCCAATCCTCAACTTCCTTCTTCCCCTCTCTTATTACTCCCCACTGTCCCTCAACCTAGCACCACAGAGCCTTTTCTCCTCCTCATCCGGCCTCCTCCCCAACCTCTTCTGCAATCCCCCAAACTCATTCCACAACTCTCATCATCTCCGCCCCCTCCTCCCTTGTCCTACCCTCCCCTCCCCTGCTCCCAAAGCCTCCTCCCCTCCCTCTTCATTAACAGTGTGGACATCAAATATCTGGGGCCTTCGCTCAACCCTGACAGATCTTACCATCCAGGTTGCCACTGACAAACCAGACATCATCTGCCAAACAGAAACTTTCCTCCATCAAGAAGTCTCTGACTCCCTGGTATTTCTCCCTGGTTACTCCCTCCTCCGGTATGACAGACCTGAGCCTCGTCCTGGTGGAGGAGTTGATTTCTTTATCAAAGACTCTATTCCTCACTCACCATGCACTGTCCTCACTCCCCCACACCCCCAGGAATACCTCAGTCTATGGCTTCCCCTCCACTCCCACCTCATGTTTATATGTGTGCTGTACCATCAACCAAACAGTGATGACCTCACGATTCAAAAACATGGACCAACTTCGATTCTCTAATCCGAACTCTCTCTTCCTCATGTGTGGTGACTTCAGTTGTTATCATGCCAGTTGGCTTGGTGTGGGTACCTCTCTCACCTGTTATGGCACTTTAGCAAAAGACTTCTGCGACTCATTGGGACTGACTCAATCGGTCAACTTCCCGACCCGGATCTCAACCAACGGTACTCCATCTCTTCTGGATTTGATTTTGACAAATTTCCCTGAAAATATCTGCTGTTCTTCCTCTGCTCCTATCGGTTCTTCTGATCACGTCCTTGTCAAAGTGGACATCTCTCTGGTTATTATCAGAGAACCACCTCAGCACCGTCAAGTCTGGCATTTCACTCAGACTGACTGGCAGGGTCTCCAAGCAGCCATCAAACTTCAAGACTGGTGTCCCATCTCGACTTTCTCCAACGTCAACTCGTCCTGGGAATTCTGTCAATGAAACTTGCTCTCCCTCATGCACAGACTTATCCCCTCTCGTCTTCAGTTGTCCTACACTTCCTCCCACCCTTGGTTCACTGAAGCTTGTGGCGTGGCAGTTTCCCTGAAACAACTTGGCTTTTCCTCATGGAAAACAAATACAATGGAGGGTAATCTCAGTTCCTTCCATAAAGCTCGAAAAAGTGTGTATCTACTCTCAAAAAAGCCAGAAAACAACATCTTTCTAATCTCAAGTCTGAACTATCAAACCTCTCTCCCTCCTCCAAATCTGGTTCTGGTGAATGTTCCCCCTCCATCCCCTCTCTTCCCTCAAATGGCCCGCACAGCTGACACCGCACGTGAAAAGGTTGAATGCCTCAACTCCGTATTTGCATCTTAATCCTTGTCGGAAACTCATCGCATTCTGTACCCACCTTACCCAGTCGCACCCAGTTGTCCCTGAACGCTGTGTCGATTTCTCCTGACAAGGTGGAGAGCTTGCTGTCAAACCCAGACTCAGATTAAGCAACCGGTCCAGACGGCATCAGCCCTCGTGTCCTAAAAAACCTGCTCCTCTGCTCTTGCTCACCCTCTCTTTGTGCTATTCACCCTCTCATTTGCTCAAGGTCATCTCCATCTGCTTGGAAATCAGCAAACTTGACCACCCTGCAAAAAACGGTGCAAAAACAGATCCCTGCAACAACAGACCAATCAGCATTCTCCCAGTCATCAGCAAGGCTACGGAATACATCATCGCTTCTGACATTAAATCCTTCCTCTTCTCCAATGGCTTGATTTCCGATCATCAATTTGGTTTCAGACCAGGTCACTCCACCCTGGAATGCTGCTTCTACTCTCCCAACAATGGATGGAGGTCCTCAATGCCGGTCATGAAATCAGAGCCATGTCCCTCGACATATTGCATGCTTCAGACATCTTGTCTGGCACCCTGTCCTGCTCACCAAACTCTCTTCCTATGGTATCCAAGGCCATCTCCACTCATGGCTCGCAGACTTCCTCTCCTGTCGCAGTCAACGTGTGGCTCTCAATGGAGTTCTTTCATCCCCTCTTCCTGTCCAGGCTGGAGTTCCTCAATCCAACGTTCTTGGCTCTTTTCTTTTTCTGGTTTTCATCAATGATCTCTCCGACTCTCTGGAAAATCTTCTTTCTCTCTTTACCAATGACTCCACCCTCTGCCGTACCATCTGTCATCCCTCAGACCGGCAAGCAGCAGCTTCATCGCAATCTGCAGATCTGGATAAAATCACGAGCTGGTCCAACACGTGGAACATGTCTTTCAATCCTGACAAATCTCAAACGATCACCATGTCTCTCCGAAAGGACCGTCTGGAATCCAACCCCAACCCGCATCTACTTTCTCAACAATCCTCTGGAAGAAGTCCTTTCATTCAAGCTTCTGGGTTTCACTATCTGCCATGATCTTTCCTGGGAAAGCCACATTTCCAACCTGCTCAAGGTCCACCAGCAAGCCCCTTCTGGTAGAACAACCAAAATCACGAATCACTGCTCACCTTCACTCTTTCATTCTTCTTTTTTCCCACCTTTGGAATAAACTCCCACACTCTCTTCAATCCCATTCTTCCCTCCAGACCTTCAAAACACCTATTCACCACCATGTCATATCTTCCTCCATCCAAAATCTCGATCTTTTCTCCCCCCACTAATCCACCCCAAACTCACCTCCTTCAAATTCTCTTCCTTCTGGAAGGTTTGTATTTCCCTTCTATTTTGCATCTTGTATTCCCCGTGTTCCCCGCCCCATCCCTCTCCGGTCCACAGATCTCCGAATGTCTCTGTTCCCCACTGTTTTGTCCTTCCGTCTCCCTCTTGTCTCCTGTCCCCCTTGTTGTGCGTCGTTTGTTTTCTCTCATACGAGCCTCGACAATGCATTCAAAAAATAAAAATAAAAAAGGAGTAGCAATCTGGGTAAAGGACAGCATTGCATCAAGAGAAAGGGGTGACATTAAGGAAAGAATCGGTGTTGAGGAATCTGTTTGAGTAGAGATTAGAGATTGTAAAAACAGTGAGATACGAGGAGGATGCTTTTATAGGCTCTGGGTGTGAAGGAAGAGGAGGAAGGAGGAGGACATGGAGAATTCAAAAGAGGGCATCTGGTTAGGGAAGAGTATTGATGATGGGGGATTTTAACTTGCCAGGGACAGATTGGGTCCAGGAACAGGGAAAGGGAAGAGCGGATGAAGATTTTCTTGTTTTATTCCAAGATTACTTTTTACCCAATTTGTAGATAAGCCCAGGAGTGCAGTGTTCGACCTCCTTTGAAGTCACCATCCCAATATGGTGGATGAAATGCATTAAGGATGAAATGACCAAAACATTGTGTGTGTGCAAGGATTCTGTTAAGGTTTAGAGTTGTGGACAGGTTAGAACAAGTGTGAGCCCATTGAGGAATAGTAAACAGAGGAGAGTGGTCAGTGATGAAGGTGAGATAGCAGGCTTATTAAACAGGTATTTTTCTGCAGCTTTGACAAAAGAACAATCATGAGAATTGCCAATAGCTGAGACGATCTATCGAGGAGGTGAGGAAAGGTTTTTACAGAAGATCCAGGTTGGAGTGGAGGAAGTAAAGGAAGAGCGAGGTAATCTAAGAGTAGATCAGACTCCAGGTCCAGATAATATCCACCCGAGAGTGTTGATGGAGGTGGCTGAGCAGGTAAGCGAGATGTTAACGGATATTTTCAATAGTTCCCTGGAGTCAGGACAGGTACCGGAGGATTGGAGAGGAGCAAATGTAGCACCATGATTCAAGAAAGGATCCAGAGAAGAATTGGGAAACTACAGACCTGTTCGTTTGACTTCAGTTGTGGGGAAGGTGGTGGAGACATTAATTAAAGACCAGATGAGGAACCATCTATCTATAATTCCAGCAATCTCTGTGTGTCTGTCTGTCTGTCTGTTTGCTTGACCGAACAGCGATGTGTCGAGCAAATAGGGTTTTAGGTTGTATTCGGAGGGGGATAAATTATAAATCAAAAGAGGTGGTGTTAACATTGTTCAGGAATTTAGTGAGGGCCACATCCAGAATATTGTGTGCAGTTTTGGTCACCACAACTCAGGAAGGACATCGATGTCACAGAGAGGGTTTAGCACAGGGTTACTAGATTGATTCTGGGCCAGGCTAGACTCAGCTATGAGGAGCGACTGAAGGAGACAGGGCTTTACACACGAGAAAGGAGGCGGTTACGAGGAGATATGATGGAGATGTTTAAGATAATGAAAGGTATAAATAAAATAAGAACAGATGAATGACTCAACAGAGTAGACAGTGGTAGCACCAGGGGCCAAAGCTTGAGGGTAAAGAAGAGTGGAGTTAAGATGGTAGTAAGTTTGGGGACTTCCACTCAGAGAGTAGTTAGTGCATGGAATGACCTCCCTGGAAAGGTAGTGGCAGGAAAAACAGTAGATAATTGTACATTAGAATTAGATAGGTACCTGGAAGTTATGGAGATGGGGGTTATCGGGATGTTGGCAGATACTTTTTGGTAGTTTGAGTACTGATGGGTGATTGTGTGCATGTACACGGAGTGCTGTTGGTGGGGGTCTTGTCAGTGAGTGTTGTGCAGTTGATGTGTGTTTTTTTTACCAACCCATGCCCCCTCCCCTGTGGAAAAAAAACACAAAAACGATAAAAACTTAAAAAAACCCCATAAAAACACCATCAAAAAAAATAAATAGATTTTGCATTTTCTTCTTTGGACCTTGTGTTGATAAATTAGTGTGGAATTGATGACGTGCAGGCAGTGCTGGATTAACCATCAGGCAGACAAGGCATGTGCCTCAGGGCCAGCCAAAAATTCGGGCCACAAACATTTAGGCAACTTTTTTTTGTTTGTTTACATACAATTGTTATTGGTCTCGTAATATATCGCATTATTGGCGATGATAAACTCATAAATTTTCGTTATTAACTGTGCGAATGGCATTCGTACGAGTACTACCAGTCTCGTGCTATGGATCTTTGTATAGATCTATCACATTATAATTATGATTGTGTTTATCCCTACATTGGGCGACAGTCTGTCTCAGCAAATCAGAAGAGCGGTTTCATTCCGGCTTTAGAAAATGAGGTCATTGGGAATTCGGGATTGTCCATCGTCTGATATAATCATAATATTCGTGTAGATTGTGTCATTTTTTTTAATATGGACAATACAAGCAGTTTTCATCAATTTTTTAAAAAATTTTAAACAAATTATTTCTAATTTCTGTCCCTGCCAGGGTAATATTGTTGCGAATCTGGAAACCACGATCACACTCAACAGTCAGGTCCTTTTGCTCAGTTAACTCGGTAAGTACGTATTTTATAGATAGCTCCCCGACCCTGGTCGAATGGGTAATTAAATGTTCCTGCGCTGTGAAGTTATTTTAATAGTCAGGTTTGCTTTTCGGTTATTTTTCCACCACCGACTACATCACCGACTACACCGCCAAAACCTGCAGAAACCTGTTGCTCCGCTTCCTGTTGGAGGGTGGGTCCAAGTGATGTCACCACGCCACCTGGCCAAACTTGGGGGGTTGGGGGGGAGTCTCACTGGGGTCGAAACCTATTGTGTGGCCGGATGCAAGGTCAACGTGAACCAAATGAGTGAGCGCCTTGTTCGGAACCGCGGTCTTCATCCACGGTCACCTGTTTGTGTTAGTTTTATAAATAAATAAATAACAATCTGATCACTTGTTGAATGAAACATTTGAATGAACACGTGCTGTGTGCAGCCAGGTGTAACAAGCAGGTAAACCTGGGTGTAACCCCACAACGTTCACCTGTCAATGGAGAAGAACGACGTTGGAAGTGCAATCATCGTCATAACAACAAATCAGGTACAACGAATGCACTTGGGTTGGTAGGATAGCCAGCTTCGAGGTGTGTGCACTCGCCTCGGAGCCACGTAACCGGCGTTCGAATCCCTACCCAACTGTAAACTACCGCCCTGGTGTTTCACGTGCAGGGCGAGGCATCGATGTCCACGCCGTCCGTTGAAAGGACGTCAAACTGGAACACCCGTCTGCCAGCACTGGTCGTTGATGGACCTTGAAGATCTCACGGTGTCTTGTCACCAACAAGTTACAAAATGCCTCCCTGAATCACCTTCGGCACGGTCGAGGACGGCACGCCTGTCCAACCGGTTCGTGAAAGTCCCCACCAGGTGAGCAGATTTGGAGCAGATTCTCAAGGTTGTTGTCGAGACGACGATGAGCGGACACATGCGGCTAGTCCTGGAAGACGAGTTTTTGCTCTCATATGAGCCTCGACATTGTATACAAAATAAATAAATAAAAAATAAATAACGTCATTTGTTGAAGCCGGATGTTCGGTTCAAATCCTGTATTTCGTTCAAGAAGCATTCTTCAGGTGTCAGGTCTTTATCCACCTGAAATAAAATAATAAATAAAAACAGAATAAATAAAATCAAATAAATAAACATATATCACCAAGTGCACTGACCTCACATTTACAAACGAAATCGGCAAAGCCGAGAAACTAACAAAGAACCGGAGAAAACTAAATAACTGAAAAATAGAAATCCTATAGAAATCCTATATAGTGATTTGAGGATTCCTGTCGTGGCCAAAAATATTGGCGCCCTCGCACTTTTTTTTCAAATAAAGTCCCATTTCTTCGAGAAAATTGTTGAAATTAAGAAATATTTTGGTTTCGACAAACCTATTTATTTGGTTTGTAGTGGAACAAAACAAAAAAATCTGAAAAAATTACGATATGTTAGCTTATCCCACCCAGAAATCCTAAAATGGTACGGACAATATTATTGGCGTCTTTTAGAAATGATTAGATTTCAAGCAGGTGATTCTCCTTTTCTATGTAATTGAACTCACCTGTGATGAGTTGCAGGTGCCTGCAATATAAAAAAAATCCCTCATTCAACCAGTTTGAATGGAGAAAAGGAGTCAATCTGCTGTTTTGTGTCTGTGTGTTCCACAATAAGCATGGAGAAAACAAAGAAAGTCAGAGAATTGTCTGAGCAGGCCAGACACAAGATTGTAGCCAAGCACGGACAATCTCAAGGTGACAAGTCCATCTCCAGAGACCTTGATGTTCCTGTGTCCACCGTACACAATGTCATCAGGAAGTTTAAGGCCCATGGAACTGTCGCCAACCTCCCTGGACGTGGCCGCAAGAGAAAACTTGATCGAAGATTGCAGAAAAGGATTGTTTGAATCGTGGAGAAAGCACCTCGATCAACTGCCAAACAGATTCGAGCTGACCTTTAGACACAAGGAATGACAGTTTCAACTCGCACCATCCGTCGCCAACTCAATGAAAGGGGGTTCTATGGTAGGAGATCCAGGAGGACCCCACTGCTGAGAGAGAGAGAGAGAGAGAGAGAGAGAGAGAGAGAGAGAGAGAGAGAGAGAGAGAGAGAGAGAGAGAGAGAGAGAGAGAGAGAGAGAGAGAGAGAGAGAGAGAGAGAGAGAGAGAGAGAGAGAGAGAGAGAGAGAGAGAGAGAGAGAGAGAGAGAGAGAGAGAGAGAGAGAGAGAGAGAGAGAGAGAGAGAGAGAGAGAGAGAGAGAGAGAGAGAGAGAGAGAGAGAGAGAGAGAGAGAGAGAGAGAGAGAGAGAGACAAAAGAAAGCCCAACTGGAGTTTGGCAAAACACACCTGAACAAGTCAAAATCCTTTTGGGAGATTGTCCTGTGGGCAGATGAGACGAAATTAGAACTTTTTTGTGAAGCACATCATCTCTGTTTACAGAAAACAAAATGAACCCTTCAAAGAAAAGAACACCTTCCCAACAGTCAAACGTGGAGGAGGTTCAGTGATGTTTTGGGGTTGCTGTGCTGTCTGGGTACCTTGAATGTGTGCATGACATCATGAAATCAGGAGATGGCCAAGGAAGAATTTTGGAGTGCAATGTTTAGCCCAGGATGATGAGAGCTGTGTCTCTGTCAGCTTTCTGACACTGGATTCAACATTGACCCCAAGTGTTGATCTTCACGACACACGGTTATGTAACCAGTTCCACACCCTGAACTCGTCCATCATGGGATGGAAACGAACACCTGGAAAATGCTTCCCCAGAGTTGGCTCCCACTGAACTCCTGTTTGTAATTAAAACTTCTTTTAAAACTGAACTTTTTGTGAGAAAATGTAATCTTATTTTCAATCACAAAACTGTTTCGATCAATGTTTTCATTTGGAATGTAATGAGCACTTCCCCCGTCGATGCCCTTGTCCGTGTCCGCAGGAGGTTTTCCACAATGACCCAGGGGATCGGGGGGTGATCGGTTCTGACAAACGAATGTCTGGTGCAGTGGCAGCAGGGGGTGACAGAACATGGAGCACACTCTCCTTGGAAGGTGACATCAAGTCACGGGTCACACCTGTCGTGGAAACATGAAACATGTTATTGTGTTTCATCAGAATCATCATTGTCCTGCAAACATCCTCCGTGGGACGTGTCTTTGGTTAATAAATAAATAATAAATGTTTAATTAGTAATTGTAAAGATGGAGATGTTCCATCAAGGAACAAACCTCGTCAAATCAGGGAAGAGGAGGTTAAAGAAATCTGATTATGATGACGAATATTTGCTTGTTTTATGTTTTGGGTTCATCGTCCCAGGGAAAGAAAAACTGGAGGGGGAGAGAGAGATTGAGAGAGAGAGAGGGGGGAGAAAGAGAGAGGGAGAGAGAAAGAGAGAGGGGGATTGAGAGAGAGAGAGAGAGAGAGAGAGAGAAAGAAAGAGAGAGAGAGAGAGAGAGAGAGAGAGAGAGAGAGAGAGAGAGAGAGAGAGAGAGAGAGAGATTGAGAGGGAGAGGGAGAGAGGGGGATTGAGAGAGAGGGAGAGAGGGGATTGAGAGAGAGGGAGAGAGGGGGATTGAGAGAGAGGGAGAGAGGGGGTGTGAGAGAGAGAGGGGGGATTGAGAGAGGGAGAGACAGTGAGAGAGAGGGGGATTGAGAGAGAGGGAGAGAGGGGGATTGAGAGAGAGGGAGAGAGAGGGGAGAGAGGGAGAGGGAGAGAGAGAGGGGAGAGAGAAGGAGAGGGAGAGAGAGAGAGAGGGATTGAGAGAGAGAGAGGGGGATTGAGAGAGATGGTGCAAGTGCAAGCATGCGGTCACCCTGCTGCCACTCCCTCAAATCCACCGCAGTCCCACTGGGTATCTTGTCATCAGGATGACACAAAAATAAACCAATGTCACCCGCAGGGTGACTCGTATCTTGCCAAAAGGTGACCACGTGTGACTTCTTTAAGGTCACACTGAGATGAACAGAGCTGCTATCCACGAGGAGCGACTCCTTGAGGAAGATCTGCCGACGAGAGATTCCGATGAGAATCGTTCAACAGAGTAACCATGAAAAATATGTTTGCTTCATAACGTCACCAAATGACGTCATAATGTCTCAAGCTTGACATATCTAGAAAGCACTCATCGAGGTGTTCAATTTGAGGCACTACACGATATGGTTCCTAAAACTTGAAAATTTGACCTTGGGGTCAAATATGTTTGACCTGAGGCGCTAACCATGAAGGTCAAGGCCAATCGCCACCAAAAATTAATCAGCTGAGCGCCAGACCATGAACTATATTCCCATGAACTTTGAAGACGATCCGATCAAAATTACTCAAAAAATAAGGGTTTCGTCGACTCCCCTGATTTGCGACAAAGTGACCTTGACCTTTGACCTTCAAAATTTTGTGCACTGAAAGGGACCTCTATAGGCCTCTGATATGCGAAGTTACAAAAATGTCCAATGATAACTGTGCTCTGCAGAATTTTTTATACGTGATTACAGACAAAAAACAAACAAACAAACAAAAAAAAAACACAAGCTGACTAACATATTTTGCAAAAACTTCGTTTTGGCAAGAAAAAACCCAAAGTTAAATTTATTGTGAATTCAGGATTGTAAATAAAGGTTACAAAAGTTTCATTGATTTTATGAACAAGCATTTATACAACGAACAGGCACTGAAATTGTTCCAGCGAGAGGAACGTTTGGAATAATTGGTTCACGAAAAAAGTGGAAAAATATTTTCACGAAAAAAATAAGTGACCACTATATTCGTTATTGTTGTGTGTCTGTCTGTCTGTCCCGAGCATAGCTCCGTGGGTTTTGATCAAATCCTGATAAAATTTTGGTGGGAGGTTTATATCATGATGTCGTTGTTTTCCTGAAAATGGGCGTGGTGCTCCCATTATGGGCGGAGCCACGCCCAAAAACGTGTTTTTAGGGGGTAGCCGATTTCAATTTGCATCTTCTTCTCGGGGGTTTGTCGAATCTGACAGGGGTTTCGGTATTTGCTTAGCCCAATGGCACCTGCATAGCCCCACGGAGCTCGATTTTTCATTTTCGTCCCAAGGTCAAGGTCACAAGGTCACGAACTTAGAAAATTGCGATTTTGACATAAAAATCCATCTTCTCCTCAGGGGTTTGTCGAATCTGGCCGGGGATTTCGGTATTTGGTTAGCCCAATGGCACCTGGATAGCCCCACGGAGCTCGATTTTTCATTTCCGGCCCAAGGTCAAGGTCACAAGGTCACAAACTTAGAAAATTTCGAATTTTGACACAAAAATCATATGACCACCAAAACTTTGAGAGCTGGGATCACAATATTTTTTATGCATAATCTTGAGGTCATTCCCCACCTAAAGTCTTGAAACCATTTTGCTCTATCTCGAACACCTTGCCCGTGGTTTCCCCTTCAAGTTTGTTTTTCCACTGATTTCATCAAAGTATGGATAATCCGAGGAGTACGAAATGCCATTTAGCCTATATGACGTGATATTGTTCCTGTAATGTTCCAGAGGAAGTTTTGCACCAAAGGTCATAATCCTTGACTTTTAAAGTTCACAAAGGTCAAATTTTCAAAGTTGTGGAAATCGAACCGGGTTTTCGACCTTCTTTGACGAACTAACTCCAATAAGCTATAGCACGTATCCTGTTTCCTTATTTTAATGTCCACAACATTGTTTTGTGACCTTTAAAGGTTATGCAAAGGTCAAATTTTGAAAGTTGTTGAACGAAACCGGGTTTTCGACATTTTGCAGCTAATAACCTGTCACTCGTACCACATGATGTTGATCATTTTTATAACTTGGTCAAACATTATCACATCATCTCATCCTTGACTTCTGAAACAATCTACATCGTCAAATACCGCTCGTGAACCATCGTCGTCTTCACACTTGTCTTTGCTAAAATTAATATGAATTCCAAACAGGAATGTTTTTTTTTGTGTAAATTAATGAAAAACGAAACTTCAAAAGCCCTGGAGACGAACATCAGTGTGATTTTTTATTTAATGCTTCATTACAAACCCCCCAAAAATCAACCACTTCCACAATCAGTACAAATTTACATCCTTCACATCAAATGTTACATCACTGAACATGATTTTGAATTGTTTTTTTTTGTTAAAGCATTATCTCTGATTTATGACGGCAAGACTTTGTTTGCATTGTTAAATCACACACGAGTGGATGCCACTGTTGTTTTCCTGCCACATGATGAACAAGACACAACGAGCAAGAATAACCCACGAACGAGGAAAAGAAAACCTGCACATGGCGTTTGTGCGTAACGTGTGGTCAGTTACCAATGGAATCTGAGAAGTCGAACGGGGAAAATTAAATGTCAATTAAATTATTGTCATGATGTATTTAATTTAAATAATTAAATTATTGTCATGATGGCATGATGTCAATTAAAAAATTGAGGAAGAGGATGGCAGAAGAAGAAGAAGCCTATAGCTGCTCGAGGTGGGGGGGAGGACAATTAGGAATCCATCTCTTGCAGATCCCATTCCGATTGCAAAGTTTTGGATCACCAGGAAAGGGAAGTGGGTGGTGATTGATCGATGATGTTCCATTTTGCAACCAAGCGGGTTATGGTCAAGTTTTATACACCGAAGAGGAATATGTAATACGTGTACGACAAGAGCAGTGATTGGGCATTCGCTTCTTGTACATGTCGTGTGGAAAACAATGAAGAAACCTGGGACCGAAGACCCAGAGTACGGAGCAGCAACATATTTGCTGTAATTTAGAACGGTCTTCGTTCTTGTGACCTCCTAAGGCACTTGGACGCATGATGACAACTACCTAATCCATACGACTTCAAACCCGGTGGTGAAACTCTATTGGACGCAGCTCGACACGAACCGGCTTCACAACCATCCCGAATGTGAGGGTTCCACATCAGTGTAAAGTTTCTTGGATGTGCAAGGAAAAAAAATTAAAAATGTAGGGGTGTGGCCAAGGAAAAAAATTCTTAATCAAGGGGTGTGTCCAAGGGAAAAAAAAGTCCAAGGAAAAAAATAAATCTTAATCAAGGGGTGTGTCCAAGGGGAAAAAATAAAGGGGTGTGTCCAAGGGAAAAAAATCTTAATCAAGGGGTGTGTCCAAGGGAAAAAAAAATCTTAATCAAATGGTGTGTCCAAGGGAAAAAATAAAGGGGTGTGTCCAAGGGAAAAAAATCTTAATCAAGGGGTGTGTCCAAGGGGAAAAAAATCTTAATCAAATGGTGTGTCCAAGGGAAAAAAATCTCAATCAAGGGGTGTGTCCAAGGGAAAAAAATATAAAGGGGTGTGTCCAAGGAAAAAAATTCTTAATCAAGGGGTGTGTCCAAGGAAAAAATAAAGGGGTGTGTCCAAGGGAAAAAATCTTAATCAAGGGGTTTGTCCAAGGGAAAAAAATATAAAGTGGTGTGTCCAAGGGAAAAAAATCTTAATCAAGGGGTGTGTCCAAGGGGAAAAAAAATCTTAATCAAATAGTGTGTCCAAGGGAAAAAATAAAGGGGTGTGTCCAAGGGAAAAAAATCTCAATCAAGGGGTGTGTCCAAGGAAAAAAATTTCTTAATCAAGGGGTGTGTCCAAGGAAAAAATAAAGGGGTGTGTCCAAGGGAAAAAAATCTTAATCAAGAGGTGTGTCCAAGGGAAAAACATCTTAATCAAGGGGTGTGTCCAAGGGGAAAAAAAATCTTAATCAAATGGTGTGTCCAAGGGAAAAAATAAAGGGGTGTGTCCAAGGGAAAAAAATCTCAATCAAGGGGTGTGTCCAAGGAAAAAAATTTCTTAATCAAGGGGTGTGTCCAAGGAAAAAAATTTCTTAATCAAGGGGTGTGTCCAAGGGAAAAAAAATCTTAATCAAGGGGTGTGTCCAAGGAAAAAAAATCAAGGGGTGTGTCCAAGGAGGAAATTACAAAAAATAATTATTTAATCAGTGGGTGCAAGCCATCATGCCAGGGTTGTGGATGTGGTGACAAAAAGCCGGCCACAGATGTCCGCAGCACAGTTGACACGTGCGCATTGAATGTCACATCTGTCAGTGTCAAATCCGAGCATCTCTTCAAGTTATTTTGGTGTCGTGTACGCGTGACTTGGTGAGTTCGTAACGACACATTCAAACGATAAATGTGGAATTTGAAGTCCCAATGACAACGACGGGACTTCAGCACGGACTATTCCGAGAGGGGCAGGTTGGAGTGGAGCAGGGTCGTTGTAGTTGAGGAATCTGACACTGCAAGAACAAACCCAGGCCAGGAATAACAGATGGTGTGTAGTTCTGTGGCCGAATTGTCAAGGTCCACAAAAAACAACAACAGGTGAACGACCGAGATGTCAACGTTTGGAGCACGTGAAAATGAGGTCGGCTTGGGTAACGACATCCTCAGCCTAAGGTATGTGTCAAAGTAAGAATCGGCTCACTGCTGTGCAAACGACAGAAAATAAGTTGCAGAACGGCCTTCTAGAACGTTCTTCTCCATCAAAGGAACTCAACACCCATTCATTTGTGATGTCCATGTCGGCAAAAGTGATGTGCACGGCAGAACCATCCCTGTGGTCCACACAGGCTGCAGTCTTCCACACGAGGTAGCCACTCAGCACAGAGCAGCTCAGGTGTGCTTCTTCACGTGCAAGGCGAAATGATCCGATCTTGAGAAGGTCCTGGACACCGAGGAGATAGCAACAACAACAGCAAGAAATCAACAAATGTGACAATTTATGAGCAACATGGCCATCCATGTTGGAAAAAGGTTAAATTGATATGCAACACAGTCGGTCCGCACACTCAAGAGGAAGACCGCTGCATCGGTTGACGACATCACCTTTCACCTGCAGTGCAATTGGAATCAAAAGAACACGCTTCGTTTCGACACGCGTGTCGAGGTGAAATACCATGGCTTAAGATAAAATTGGCAAAAGGGACACGCACAAAGGCCTGGTGTTGGCTTCACGGTTAAGGTGGCTGGCTGACGATCCTGTGGTCCTGAGTTCAAGTCCCTGTTTTTTCCATTGAACTTACACCAGGAAGCGTTGATTCAGCCTGTCATCCTTCTGAGGTTGGCAAAATGAGTACCAATGTACTGGTAACAGGGGCACTGCATCAGCACCCAGCCAATGATGCTACTCATGTGGACACACTGTATATGTCCCAAGCAAGTCAATAGTGTTTTGTTAACATTTTTGTTCTTTGGAAAGGAGAAAGGATAAATCTTGTTGCTTATCTTTGCACTGACAAAGATATCGCTTTGTCAGCTAAAAGGCTGCCTCTGAAATACCACAGCTGGTCTTGTTGACAGTTCGGAAAATAGACCAGCTGGGCTTCCCAGTACTACTGGGCCACAATAACATGCAGGAGGTGACCTTGCCAATACAGATAAGGGAAGGAAGGGAGCTGATCTTGTACTTTCTGTGCTCTTTTATCAACAATACAGACTTGGAAAGAGTTAATGACCAACACACAAGATAAATCCTGTTGACAGGCAGTCACGCAAAGGTCACAGTAAAAATTGTATATAAGGCAGAGCTGAGACTGAACTTGCCAGAGCTGGGCTGGACGGACTACTCTGTTCCTAGTCTCTCTCTCTCTCCATATGCGCATATGTTTGGTGTGTAATAAACTCTTCTCCACCAAGATCGGTGTGGACAGAACTTGATTTCAATCAGGTGCGGACCCTCACCTTGATCTCAACACTCAGCTTTGTGCTGCACACGAAAGAGGACACCTGCTTTCAAACTTGCATGGAACATGCAACTTACAAACAACCTGTTGTCCAAACAATGGCTCATCGAGAAGTCTGCTATTGTATTGTGGAACCAAATAACTAAAATTGCCAAAATAACTATTGTGGCCAAACAACAACAATAAATGCAAAAAAATCTTTGTCAGTCGCCTCCCGAACAACCCCATTCCCTCAATCCCCCAAAATGCAGTTTTCAGTTGGTTTGTTTCTGAGAATCATCAATTCGAAACCCACAGGATATGACGCGGACTTACAGCCTCGACCGGATGCACCGAAATAACAAAACGATCTCATCTGCTCAAGAGCCGGTGCAATAACCTATCAGCAGGTGGTGTGTCTGCAACCTCAACCTCAATACACCCAAATTATCCAGGACAAAGTCGAGGGAGGTAAGGTGTGGCGGAAATGACGCGAACGACTACGTTTGCTGCCACACCTGCCACAGTTTGCACACTTGAACGGCTTTGCTCCGGTGTGCCTGCGATAGTGTCGCCTGAGCTCATCGCTACGGGAGAACTGCCACTCACAGCCTTCCCACAAGCACTTGTGCGGTTTCTCACCTGCGGTGGGAGGGATGGAGAGAGAACGAGTGGATTAATGACAGCAAGTCCGCACAATCGACCTGCGTGCAGGTGTGTGATGCCGTGACATTCCAAAGCTTGGGTTGCATCCCCGACAGCAGGCCTTGCATGATGGCTGATAATTGGGGGGAAAAAAGTTTACTGGCATTGTTTTTTCCGAGTGAGGAATGCCTGCCGGCTTGTTATCGAGACCGATGAACCCTGCTCCACAAACCGAAACAAACTTCTGCACAAAAAGGAAACACTTCCGGCATCAGCCCTCACAAGGAACGCAAGAACGTGGAACATTTCTCCAGGCGAAGTTCAAAGGATAAGACAAATCAAAACGGGTCATCGACCAACTGTCCAGTAGTCATTGGATCAGCAGCTTGCAACGCCGTTTCACTTATGACGTCACTGCAACTCATGTTGCATGCATCAAGTTATCTGGGGCTTCATGGAAACTCCAATCTGGAACCAGATGGCATGAGCCTTTTGAAAACAGGGGCGGCACTTCCTGGTTCATTCAATTTCTCTTAAACTGATGTTTCTTATGGAATGTAGAACTACGAGCTGCCTCGTCTGGGTTCGATTCCGGACCAGAAGATAAAGAGTCCGATATTTGCGCTTCGCACGCATCACAAAGTATGCCGTCCCTCGGATGGACACGTTGAGCCCGGTTGCACACCTGCTCGTCGACGTTCGATCCCATGGTGTGTTGAATGAAGAGTAGGTGAGTTATCTAGCCGGCACCTTGAACAGATTACAAATCTCGAACCTACAGGGAGGACTGCATCAATGGCACAGCCACGTTTCCAAGCAATGACGGTACGAGCAGCTTCGTGCTGCATACGAAGAGAGAGGGACAGGAAGAATATGAAGAAGTAGAGCCTGCAACAGGGAGGTGTCGTCAAAATTTCATAATTTTTTTGATTTTTAAACTCGGAAATGACAGAAACCATTGCGAGTTGAGTACCCGTACCTGTGTGTGCGTGCTCATGTGCCTTGACGTGCGAACTCTTGGTGTAGACTTTGCTGCATCCATTGACTTGACAACGATAGATGTACTTCTTGCCGTCCAGTGAGCCATCAGTTCCTTTTTGTCGATGCTTCCCATATTTGCGGCCTAATGGCTTGATAACCGGCCGTCCCGAAGCCTCCTGCAACTTGGGCCTGGCCTCTGTTGCGGGCTCAGGAGATGAAGGCAGTGTCAAGTTCGATGCCTCGCTCAACTGCTTGACGCTAGTCTCCAGGATCAGTGGGGCTAAAGCTGGGTTTGGTGTGGCATACGCACTGCTCGGTGTGACAGCTGCTGTGGCCATCAGAGAAACAGCTCCTGGCACAACTGTTGGTGGAGGAGGTGGAATAGCAGCCATCGCTTCGACACCGACTCCTAAGGGTCCACTCCCACAAGGAACATCCTCCCAAGTTGCTGGAAGAGCCTCCAAAGGAGCCACGCACGTGACCATTCCCTGGGTCGTCAGGTCTGTGGCAACGATTCCTTGGGTCGGAGGCTGTCCCAGCCCCTCAGAGTCGACATAAGCCTCCAAAAACCTCTGCAAGGCCACACTGTCCTCCTTGAAACCCGTTGCATCCTTGTCGCTGGGCTTAGTCTGCAGGCATCGTTCCATTTCAAGGCAGACCTGTGGTGAAACAGGACGAAAGGTTCCATGAAGTTTCACACGGACTTGGATCATTATCCAATTTCAGTGAAAGTAGCAGTTACTACCATGGCAATCTGAATATCATGTTAGTAAAACATTCACAATTTGCTATTTAAAAGGAAATGCCAACAACAACAACAACAACAACAACAACAACAACAACAACAACAAACAACTCAACTTTCAAAGCACAACAAGCAATGTTTATCCCATGTTGGGTGGAAATGTTGGGTGGACATGTTGGGTGGACATGTTGGGTGGATACGTTGGGTGTGTGGTGAAGAAGAATTGATTCAATTTTGGTGAAGATCCGAATCTGGATACGAGGATTATTTAATTTTTTAATGATTCTTCCACTTGTGAGATCGGGTTGAGATATGATCCATCACACCATCTTTCAATAATTTATTTATCCTGATAGGTTATATTGGATCAGGCATTGCGCGGCGGAAGTATACGTTCCACCGAGTGCCCTTCCAGCTTCAGTTGTAGCATCACATACAAACATTCTTCTGGAAACATTATAACGGATATAGATATATATATATATATATATATATATATATATATATATATATATATATATATATATATATATATATATATATATATATATATATATATATATATATATATATATATATATATATATATATACATATATACATATAGCCTGGTGTTGGCGCAGTGGTTTGGGCAGTGGCTTGGG
>NC_140983.1:1344119-1444119 GCF_056783735.1 Eptatretus burgeri | reverse complement strand
TTTGTGTCGGTCTGAAAATCATCGGAAAAAAAAACGGCTGGACCAATCTATACTAAATTTTGCAAACTTACTGGGGGTTCCCAGGGTCAGGTCATGGGTATAACTCCCTCCCCTTACAACTGCAAGGATACTGTGTGTGTGTGTGTGTGCGTGCGTGCGTGCGTGTGTGTGTGCGTGCGTTTGTACGTCTGAAAATGAAGAAACGAAACTCAATGAAGGAAACGAGGCCGTTATTCATAGCAGTTGGATATAACTGTCAAGTAATGGTAATGGGATAGTATGTGATGGGACGTGAGGACTGCACAACTACAACCACCCCGGAGCACAATGACGTCAGAAGAGCCACCTGTCAAGGACTGCTAAACACATGGTAAACGATATCAAAGGACGGAAGTGCTATACAAAAATAAATTAAATGAAATAAAAGCAGCAGCAGTCACAATCCCGTGACGCAATCGTGCCCACCATCAGAATTCCGTGATTTCAGCATTGGAAACACTTTGAGAAAACTCCACTTTCAATTGGGCCAACCAAGATAAACTGAAGAGTGGTAAGTAAACTTAGTACAATTGTATCTGTTAATTATGTCGACTAAGTTTGGTGGTGATCGGAGAAGTGGTGAGAGACGAGACAGGCGAGGAAACTGATCAGAATGAGAGAGAGTCAATGAATGAAAGAGAAGTGGAGACGGTTCACCTCAACCCAGGCCATCGATTACTAACTTTGTATTCAATCACTCACTTTTCAAGGACCGCAGGACTGAATCTTCCATCGTTTCCAGTCCATGAGAGACAGAGCGAGCGTGCACGGGTGAGACGAGGCTTCAAAGCCAGAAGGTCCTCCTCGCAGAGAGATGGCCAGAAAGGCTTGAGGTCCAGGTGCTTGTACATGGAAGGGTTGTAGCAGCAGTCGCGCAGGGTACGGCTGCATTGAGCGAGGCGGCACAGCTCAGGGAGCGTCAGGTGAGATAAAATCATTTCGATAATCTGTCGTGGAAGTAAGGCAGCAAAAAAAACAAAAATCGATTTAATTATCAGTGCATCAACCTGACCAGCTGTCACTGTCCAGGTAGTCAAGGATGTCAATCGAATGATAAAACAGTAACCGTTAAAACAACCCAGGTAACCACTAGTTAAGCCATCTTGGACTACCAAACAGACATGGACAGCCATTTATTTCAATGTGGATGCCATTATCTAAAACCATTCTGAAGCCAAACAATCAGATGATGTGATCTGGAAAACGAAGTTTTAAAAGAAGAAAAGATGACGAGTCGGGGTTCACATACTCACCTCGAAAGGTAAAAGGTCAAAATATCCATTTTTTGTGAAGGGGGAAAGCTTCTCTTCCTCTTCGTTTGCCCTCCTTTCTTCCTCCATCTTTTTGATCATATCTCGTCTCCTTCTTTCCATCATGTTTCGTTTCTGCTGAAGTCTTTCTGATTCAGCAAGATATTCACTCTTGCACATCTTTGGTTGCATAATGTCCACCGGGATCCCGTGCAGAACAACAGTGACCAGTTCCATGCAGTAAAGCCTCAGGGAGCAATTGAACTCCAGACGGAGGACGTTCGTCGCAAAACCCGGTGGGTGTATCGGTGGGGAAAAATTATAAGTGGCGATCGGTGGAAGATTGGGGTCCACAGGGCCGGACCACAGCGTCTGCCATCTGCATCGTACAACACCAATGTAAACCTTTTGATGAGAGTGTCCTTTTGATTTTACTATGAAGTGGACATTGTGTATTAGGGTGTGTCTCATGTCGTACACCATCTACAATTTAATACAAACGGATGTGTAAAAGTACATAACTCACATTATTAAATAAATTAACAAATAAATGAATGAAACTTGATGTTGTATTCAAAATTTACACAACGATCCCCTTATAGCTGCGGTAAAAAGTAATGGCTTTAGGATGAAGACCTTACAGTACAATAGGGGGCTGACAGGATGGTCTAGACTCTGGAGGTATGCACACCTACAAACCATCTAGCCTGGGTTTGAATCCCGACACAGCTACAAAATGTCATCCTGGTGTTTCACAGGCAGGACGATTCATCAATGTGTGTGTGTCGTCCGTGGGATGGACGTTAAAGAGCATATGGTGTCCTTCCTGAAGAGGAGGTGAGCTATTGCCGGCACCAGGGACAAGTTACAAATTCCTGCCCTCACCAGCATAGGGCACTGCATCAGCAGCACAGCCGCTCCTTCAGCCAAAGACTCTACCCCAAAGCCCTGTGCTGTATGCGGACAAAGAAAAAGTACAATAGGACAATTATGGTCAAGAGATTAACTTTACTACATCTCTATTATTAGAGCCTGGTGTTGGCGCAGTGGTTCGGGCAGTGGCTTGGGACCCAAAAGGTCCTGAGTTCAAGCCCCATGGGACACTGAATTAATATATGTATATATATATATATATATATATATATATATATATATATATATATATATATATACCAAGTCGAAAACACCAGGGGGTTGACTCAGCCTGCCATCCTTCCGAGGTCGGCGAAATGAGCACCAGTTGTACTGGGCCCGGTGTATGCCCCGGTTAGAATAGGTGTACCATATCCCTGTGTGTCGTAAGAGGTGACCAGGGTTGCGTCAGGAAGGGCATCCGGCGTAAAAACCTATGCCAAATCATTATGCGGACAACAAAACGAATTTCCATACCGGATCGGTCGAGGCCCGGGTTACCAACGACCGCCACCGGTACCGGTGGTCAGCAGGGTACCAGTGGAAATTGTGCTACTGCTGGGCGAAGGAGGAGGAGACGAGGAAGACGAGTCCGGAGGCAGTGGGAGAGGGGGAAGGGTAGAAGTGTGGAGGTGAGAGTTGGAACTCTGAATGTTGGGACGATGACTGGCAAAGGGCGAGAGTTGGCTGATATGATGGAGAGAAGAAAGGTGGACATACTGTGTGTACAAGAGACCAAGTGGATGGGGAGTAAGGCGAGGAGCATTGGAGGTGGTTTCAAACTGTTCTACCATGGTGTGGATGGGAGGAGAAATGGTGTCGGGATAATCCTGAAGGAAGATCATGTCAAGAGGGTATTGGAGGTGAGTAGTGTCTGACCGAGTGATGAGTGTGAAGTTGGAAATTGAAGGGGTGATGATGAATGTCATCAGTGCATATGCCCCACATATGGGGTGTGAGATGGAATATAAAGAAGATTTCTGGAGTGAGTTAGATGAAGTGGTGGAGAGTGTATCCAAGGATGAAAGAGTGGTGATTGGAGCAGATTTCAATGGACATGTTGGGGAAGGGAATAAAGAGGATGAGGAGGTGATGGGGAGGTACGGTCTCAACAAGAGAAATGTGGAAGGGCAAATGGTGGTCGAGTTTGCAAAAAGAATGGAAATGGCAGTGGTAAACACGTATTTCAAGAAGAAGGAGGAACACAGGGTGACATACAAGAGTGGAGGAAAGTGCACACAGGTGGATTACATCTTAAGCAGGAGATGCAACCTGAAAGAGATTAGTGACTGTAAGGTTGTGGCAGGGGAGAGTGTAGCTCGACAGCATCGATTGGTGGTCTGTAGGATGACTTCAGAGGTGAGGTTGAGGAAGAGAGTGAGGGCTGAACCAAGGACCAGATGGTGGAAGCTGAAGGAGGAAGACTGTTGCGTGAAATTTCGGGAGGAGGTGAGACAGGCGTTGGATGGTGGTAAAGATGGGTGGGATGATTGGGGAACGACAGCAGAAGTTGTGAGGGAGATAGCTAGGAAGGTACTTGGTGTGACATCTGGACAGAGGAAGGAAGATAAGGAGACTTGGTGGTGGAATGAGGAAGTACAGGAAAGTATAAGGAAGAAGGGGTTGGCGAAAAAGAAGTGGGATAGTCAGAGAGATGAAGAAAGTAGGCAGGAGTACAAGGAGTGGCGTCGAAAGGCAAAAAGAGAGGTGGCAAAAAGAGAGGTGAGGTGTGCGGTAGGAATGACGGACCGGTTTAAGGTAAAAGTGGGATTGCACCAAGGATCGACTCTGAGCCCTTTCCTGTTTGCAATGGTGATGGACAGGTTGACGGACGAGATCAGACTGGAGTCTCCATGGACTATGATGTTCGCGGATGACATCATGATCTGTAGGGAGAGTAGGGAGCAGGCTGAATCGAGCCTTGAGAGGTGGAGGTACGCACTGGAGAGAAGGGGAATGTTAGTCAGTCGGAGTAAGACGGAGTACATGTGCGTAAATGAGAGGGAGGGTGGTGGTATGGTGCGGTTGCAAGGAGTTGAGGTGGGGAAGGTGGATGGGTTTAAATACTTGGGATCAACTGTCCAAAGTAACGGAGAGTGTGGGAGAGAAGTGAAAAAGAGAGTGCAGGCAGGATGGAGTGGGTGGAGAAGAGTTGCAGCAGTGATTTGTGACAGAAGGGTAGCTGCAAGAGTGAAGGGGAAAGTATACAAGACGGTAGTGAGACCAGCAATGTTGTATGGTTTGGAGGCGGTGGCGCTAACAAAAAGACCGGAAGCGGAGCTGGAGGTGGCAGAGTTAAAGATGCTGCGATTCTCGTTGGGAGTGAAGAGGATGGACAGGATAAGAAATGAGTATCTTAGAGGGACAGCGCAGGTAGGACGGTTTGGAGACAAAGTGAGAGGCGAGATTGAGATGGTTTGGACATGTGCACAGGAGGGAAACGGAGTATATCGGGAGAAGGATGTTGAAGATGGAGCCGCCAGGCAGGAGGAGAGGAAGGCGAAAGGTTCATGGATATGGTGAGGGCGGACATGCAGGTGGTTGGAGTGTCAATGGAAGATGTGGAGGATAGAGCGAAATGGAGACGGTTGATCCGCTGTGGCGACCCCTAACGGGAGCGAGCCGAAAGAGGAAGAAGATTGGATTGAAGAAAAATATGAAAAAATGTTTTCTCTGGAACCGCTTAATCAATCGACGTGAAACTTCACAATTATGATCAAGTGGTGATGGGGAATACATCGTTTAAATTTCAACTTGATCGGACACATGATTTGGCAGCCAGATTTATTTGATTTTTTGATCTGCATTGCTTTTTATTTAATTATTTTTTGAAAGAAAATTTTTTTTTTGAATGAGGTTCACTTGGCTGTTCCTGGACGGTTTTGAGGGTAGAGGAGTAGCAGCTGAAATGCAAATCCTATCCAGGTTCCTCCTGATGACTTCATCTTTGCTCTGCTTGTTTGGGTTCCTTCTGATGACTCCAATGGAGGACTGAACCGATTTGATTTGAATTGAATTTATTTTAATCCCATTCGGAATTCAATTGAATAATAATGAAAAACCTCATTGGTCAGGGTCAATGCTTGGTGTTGGCTGAATGGATCAGGTGATGGGATTGGGATCCTAAGGTCCTGAGTTCAAATCCTGGTTTGTTGTTGAATTAATACCAGGTGGGGTTGAATTAGCCTGTCATCCTGAGGTTGGCAAAATGAGTGCGATATATCGCACGATATCTCAAAAAGTTGTGGACGGATTCGGACGAAACTTTGTGGGCACGTTGGGAGTTCCACGAGGAAGAATTGATTCAAATTGGTGAAGATCCGAATCCAGATCTGGATACGAGAATTATTTATTTTTTTACTGATTCTTCACCATTGAGAGATTGGGCTAAAACGATGTTGCATAATATCTCAAGAAGTTTCGGACGGATTCGGACTAAACTTGGTGGACGGACAAGTTGGGTGCGTGACAAGGACGAATTGATTCGATGTTCGGTGAAGGTCCGAATCCAGATCCGGCCCATCAGTGGGATTGGGATACCGAGCGGAAACTGTTCACCTGAGCAGAGGTGTGCGTTCTACCTGGAGGCGTTGTTGTTTATATATTTATTTATATATAAGGGTGATGGAGGAGCTGCGTCACAAACTCACAAATCACAACGTACACACGCGCCAACGAATGGTCTTTCACGAGCCGGTTGGCCAAACTTGATGCTCGACGAAGGTTAGGACAGGGGTTTGTAACTTGTTCAGGGTACCGGAGATCACTCGCCTACTTTTCGCGACAGACACCGTGGGGCTCTTTAACGTCCACCAATGGATGCCGGCAGACAGGCCGGCCGGTTTAACATCCATCCAAGGGAGAGCCTGTGAAACACCAGGATGGCGGTTTATAGCTGGGTTGGGATTCGAACCCTGTACCCTAGGAGATAGATGGCTTTAATCAGAATTTTGGGAAAGGATGGTTTGATAGGCCTACTTTATGTAAAAAAGAGTGCTGAATCCAAAAAAAGCAGTCTAATTGACCCTACTCAAGACAAAATGACCATTTTAACCCCTTTTTGACCAAATATGACCATATTTGGTCAAATTACGTTGGGTAGGTGGGTTTAATCAGAATTTTAGGTGAGGCTGATTGAACAAGCCTAATTTATGTAAAAAAGGGTGCTGATTCCAAATAAAACCGTCTTATTGACCTCAATCAAGACAAAATGACAATCTTAACCCTTTTTGGCCAAATATTCCCCTATTCCATCAAATAGTGGGTTTAATCAGAACTTTAGGTAAAGATGATTTGAGAAGCCTATTTTAAGTAAAAGAGGGTGCTGATTACCAAAAAAGCAGTCTTATTGACCCTATGTAAGACAAAATAACTATTTTTGGCCAGTTTATGGCCAAATATGAATTGGCCCCAGTGTTGAATATTGTTCTGGGAAATATCAATATTTCAAATATTGATATTTGCAAGCTTTCCATTTACCCTTTCAATTTACCACATTCAATTAGTCATTTCCATTATCATAATCATCACTGTCTCCTTCATCCTCTGAATCATTATCAGTAATACAATCATTGTCATCATCATCCTCATCTCCATCTGTGACATCTTCTGGTTCCATGGTTTGAGAAAGAATAGTTGGCATCTGACTGCCGGTAAACCAAAGTGGTACAAAATCTCTGTTGACCTCTTTCCAGCCGTGATCTGGGGGCTGAATGTTCTCCAGTGGATCTCTTCGATGTGCGTGCTTCCAGAGATATGCCACGTAATGGCATCGTGCCAATTTTTGCATCAGAACATTTTTGCAGGGTGGGAGCATGCCTGCATCAAGTCCCTTTATTTTCTCCAATGGATTGTCTGGATCTGTCGGTTTGTATTTCTGTAGGAAGATTTTCAACCTGGCGTCATTCACGGATGATAATGCTCCCTGACCATAGAGTGAACACACATATCTTTCTACAAGGCTGTCGTCATCATCAAAGGCGGTTGTCTCTCCGAGCATGCTGATGCCTTCGAGATGGAGAGCACTCTTCTGAGCTTTCTTCAATGGGTTCACCTTTCCCTTCCTGAAGAAGGGCGACGTGTAGTCGCATCCTGTCAGAGCATGATAACCTGGTAGTGCCGAGGTGGTTTGCCAGCGCAGTAGTATGGACATACCTTCTAGTGTTATCACTCGAATGTCCAAGGTCCATCCACACATTGGCCTTGAGTTGTCTTGAATGATTCAGGAGAATGACCATGATATCAGTGTCTGTTGTACGGACAAAAACATTCTGTCCTGGTATTACTTTTGACAGCATGCTGAGATGGTATACGAGGCTGGTATCTGCCTCCACGTGTGAGCATTCGTACTCTGGTGCCTCATTGTGTTCTACATTTCCTGACAGAGATGCTGTATACTGAAGACACTGCTCCTCATGTGAAACAACAACAGTCCTTTGTTTTATGATTGGTGAATAATGGTTATGTTTCCATTCCTCCATGAAGAACTTAATAAGTGCAGTTTTGAAATTTGGTGATCTCAAGGAATGTCTGAAATCTTTCGGACGTAACTGGTCTGCACCTGTGATGTGAAATGATCCATCATTTTCACCTCTTGCCTGTTGCTCAACACTCTTTATGCTTTTCACATAACTGTCACAGACAAAGTGCACTTTCCTTGCCTTTGGACTGCATATGATCTTCAGGACCAGCTCTGCTGCATTCCCAAATGTTACATTCTTCTGATATTGAATTCTGGATTGAGCGATGTTGCCTGCTGTTTCCCATGTCTGTTTAGTAAAAGGAGTCACTGCATCACCATCATGCTCTGTATCACCCACATGCAACACACACTGCAACGGCACCCTAACTTCCTGGGTAGTTCCTCACGGAGCATGTCCCAAAAACATGAACTGTCTTGTCAGCTGCACAGTAAGATGTCGGCCGAAAGCACATGTTATATCATCTGAGCCACTCAAGGAGGTGCTGCCACCTGCAAACAGAAAATGAAAATACAAATTAAAACAATTAGTCTTAACATCATTGTTGATTTTGCACACTGCTCGAAAAGACGATGCAAACATGCGATATGCCCCAACATGAAATTTCAAACTTTTTGACCACTGGTGGCAAAAAAACTGAACAAGGCGATTGGCCAATTGGTTACTTCTTCATTATATATTTATCATATATATTTATATGTCATGATTATCATGAACAGAACATAATATTATGTGATACAATTCAAACTATGTGCACACCTTCAGAACATCCAAACGCGGACCAATAGAAATTGACCAAATATCATCATAATTTGACCGGAAAGGGTTAAAATGGTCATTGTGTCTTGAGCGAGGTCAACAAGACTGCTTTTTATGGAATCGGCACACTCTTTTACCTAAAATAGGTTTGCCAAATCATTATTACCCAAAATTCTGATGAAAGCCATCTATCTCTTGGAATACTGGCTTCCCCCACCCCCACCCCCCCAAATCTCCTCTAGATGTGAGAACCGGAAACAATGAAAACTTCACTTTCACATCGAACATTGTTTTCCCCCAAGAGGTCAAGAGGTCACTTTCAATCATCAAATATTTATTTATTTAACAATAATAACAAACCCGATCGAGCTGTGACGCTCTTTGGAAGGTCACGTGATTTTCGGGAAGCACCTGTTGAAATCAAATCAATTTTATAAATATTTAAAAAGTTGACGGACGAGGTCGAGTGGAAACTGATCGGATGAACCCCCGAAAACTTGCTTTCCCTTTCCCTCGTCAGGATGAGGTTCGTCACGTGATCGGTGGCGAATCTGCCGCTGAGAAAGCGCGACTCGTCAAGCCTCTGGATCACGTGACTCGGCAAGGTGGAGCGGTCCTCTTATCCCGGAACACCACGTGTCCTTCGCACGGCGAACCTTCCTTCACCACTCCGTACTCACAGGACCAGACGGTGCACGATGACCCGAGGACTCTCCGGTGAAGATCACAAAGAGAACGTCCCGGGATTCACGAGCGGCTCCGGGAGGTTCTCCCTCATCCCGCGGGTCCATGGTCGGTTCACCCGAGGATCACGAGTCCGGACCCGGTACGTGACGTCACTCCGAACCGACATCTTGTGCTTCCTGAAAGTTTATTATTTATTTAATGGATTGTTTTATGTTTCAGATTATGTGGTGAAAGGGAAGATCGAGTCCGAGTCCGTCCGTGGTTCGTTCCCTCGATCTGAAGGTTTGAACCACAAACTCATTCCTCATGTTATAGTTTTATTGTGTATAATGAATAATAATAGTAATAATAATATTACTCCACAGAGTGAATGTAACAACAGTATACCCGGTCCTTGTTATTCCCCCCAAGGTACAAATCCCCATCAAGTTGGTTATTAATTGTTCATGGGAATCCCATCCTTGTTATCCTCCCACTTGTACATCTGCAATACCATGTTATACCTCATGACGTCATCGTTCGATGCCTCTTTACTCTCGTTTACACCAAGCCAGGTGAACATTTATTGTCTTTGTGGGACCCCTGCACCGGCACACAATGGCCTCATCATTTCGAGGACTACGGTGGGATCTTCCACCTGCCCAAGGAACTTCTGGCTGATGAGACGAGTGACTTACCTTTACCTACAGGTGAAGGTACGCTCGTTGATTGAACTGACACCCGCCCTGTGAAGCACCAGGACGAGAGTTTGTAGTTTGTCTTGTATTTATGATGAAAAACAAAAGTTCAAACCTGATGATGTTTCCTTCCCATCATTCACCACCGAAACCACTGCTCCGTGGCCTTTTTGAGCCCCCGACCGTAAGCCCGGTGTCCCCAATGCAGCACATTTGAACGTGTCTTGGGAAGCTGCGACAAATTGTGGAGCATGGCACATGTGCAGCATGAAGAGGTAGTCGATCAGATGAGGGGTAAAACAGAAAGGATTGTCCAGGGGGGGTTAGAAGGGAGCACGTAACTAAAAGACGACGCGAGACAGAGCCACAGGAGATAGATTCATATCAAAGCGAGCCGGAGGGGGAGACAGAGTGAGATGGATTATGTGCGGAGCCGCAAGGAGAAACAGAGGTATTTAAAAGAAAGAGCGAGGACGAAACGGTAAAATATGTGACAGCATGGGGCCAGAAAGTTAAAATACTAAATTATCTCCATGTAAATGTGTATCATACGGTACCAGCCGGTGGTATCTGACATTACAAATCATCTCACAAAAAGAGTTCAAACAAGTTGACAATATGCATGACGGTGATGATGAAATCTGAGTGAGAATAATTCGAAATTCTCAGAATGTTTCATTTCACTCATTTTAAGCGGATGTTCAAACCAAAGCAAACAATGACCTTCGCAGTGAATTGGAGGTGATTTTTTTTGCTCACGCCATATGCAGATGTAAGCAGCAAGGATGGTTGATGAAGATTACGTCATGTCTGTCTACAAACATCAGTTTATGTTCGAGGAACAACTCAATTTCAGTTGAAAGTTATATTTTGAACATTGATAGGAAAACAAACCAATAGTTTATCAGTACTTTGGCGATGAATCCGTCCCGATCGCACCTGCACGGAGAGGAGGAAGATAATCGTTTTAATCTGCCTGCAAAATTGAAACAAAAATGAAAATCATTCCAAACGGGAAACTTACTGTTTATTAAGGATGTTATACAGGACACAAACAACAGTGTTCCGTCTCCACCTCGAGGCACCGAAGCGAGCGCACCAGTTACCCACCCGGACGATGTCACGGCAGAAAGAGAATAATGACACCAACGTGCCCTTTGTGGTGTTTCATGGGTGAAACCTACAATGCCTTCAGGAAGTATTCACACCCCTCGACTTTTTCACATTTTGTTGTGTTGCAGCCTGACTTCAAAATGGATAAAATTAATAAAAAAAAATTCAATTTGGACACAAACAAACACGACATAATAGTGACCGAAGCTTTTCGTGCTGCACTCTTCAGGGTAAGATCGCAGCAAGTGAAGGAGGTGAAGGCGCGTGCTTATATACGCAAGTCTCCGGAAGGTAGACACTGATTGGTTCAGCCGAAGATCCGACCTATCACTGGGATACAAAACGTAAACTGTTCAGCATGGCGGAGGTACGCGCTCCGCCGAGTTCCGTTCTTGTTCATGTGGTGTTGCTGTATGACAGGCTTGAGAGGCCGAACGACCTCCTTCTGCATCAAAGTTCCTTGTGCATCCTCATGTCAGTCTTTCACGAACTCGCTGACCAGACCCGACGTTCAACTGGAGAGGGCAGGGATTTGTATTTTGCTCTGAGTGCCGACTCTGTGCGAGTACTTTGTGTTTTTTTATGGGTTTTTTTCTCCGCAACCGCTTGTCGAATTGAGACGAAATTTTCACTGTGGGTGCGACTGCCCATGAAGAATGTTTTGGTGATGATTATGATGTCATAGGTCACGTGGTGTGGCAGCCATGTTGGAAAAACTTTGGACTTCTCTCTGAAACCATACCAAGGAAATAATTGAAACATCGCACATGGCAAGTACTCGTAATGGGAAATAAGTGTGATCTTTTTTTTAAATGACGTCATAGGTGCCTTCGTAATGACGTCATAATTGCATATGTATAACGTTACATCAAAATTTTTGAGGGCCATCTCGGGATAAAATGTGGCACAGATAAAAAAATTGATGATGTCATCAGTCTCGTGATTCGGCAACCATATTGTTTGTGTTTTTTAACCTTCAAAAATCTTCTCTGAAGTGGCTGAACGGATTGAGGTGAAATTTTACACGTATGACCGTCTATCCGTGAGGAACAAAATGTTCACACATATGACATGGTTTGGCAGCCATATTGGATTTACCCTAAAACCTGAATAAATAATTGATAGGTCACATGGTTTGGCAGCCATATTGGATTGAAGTGAAATATTAAATAATGTTTTCTCTCGAACTGCTTAATCAATCGACCTGAAACTTCACAATTATGATCGAGTTGTGATGGTGAATAAATTTTTTGAATAGATGGTGAATAAAATCTCATCTTGATCGGATGCATGGTCTGGCAGCCAGATTTATTTAATATTTTTAAATCTGGGGTTTTTTTTTTGGTTTTTTTTTTAATATGGTTCACTTGGCTGTGCCTGGATGAGTTTGAGGGTAGAGGAATAGCAGCTGAAACACGAATCCTATCCAGGTTCTTCCTGATGACTTCATCTTTGCTTTTACCTTGTTCGGGTTCCTTCTGATGACCACAATGCAGGACTGTGCCTATTTAGTCTTCTATTTGATTTTAATTGAATTTATTTTAAATCTCATTCTAAATTCATTTGAATGATAATGAAAAACGTCATGGGTCAGGGTGAGGTGTCCAATCAAAGCAGGGTTGCATCAAAGGGGGACATCTTGGTACCCGGTCATCACTGCCAGCAGTTCTAAAGTGGCAGTTCTAAAATATATCTCACATTAATTACAAAACACACCAGAACACAAACACCACACAAAAGTCCTGGCGAGGGTCTGCAATCTCTGATTGTTCTTTTTCTTGTTCTCTACATAATAATACACACAAAGTGTGCGGTTGACCAAAATAAACTACATCCCCACTGCCTTTTGTCCGCTGCAACCCATCCCAATGGACCGGGGACCCGCTTGCTGCGGATATTTCGATTTTGGTGTCGCGATTGTCGTTCTCGGTGATGGACTGCAATCGACATCGACTGAAATCTGCTGCAGTGATCTTTCTACAAATCCACTAGAAACACCCACAAGGGAGTGTTTTTTTTTAACTTCCGGACAAGTTGCACAACTTCTGTGAGTTTGATTTATTATCTCACGATAACATCCTGTTTTCAAGTTATCCCGTCCAGCGGTTTATTCTCCAAAGATTTTCATGCAGAGAATCTTCTATCTACGTCATAATTTCATAATTAAATTTCTTTCAATTACTTTCTCATAACTAGTTCTCAAATTTAAAATTACCTTCTTCAAAGTGTCTCACCCCTCTGATTTTACAACGTTTCAAGCGGTACTCCAGCCATCATTGGTTGAATTGAAATCCTCATCCGCAAAATCTGAAACTTCATTTATCTGATGCATGACCCGATGTGAGTGAATAATTACATTTATGACGTTCATAACCCATGCCAAGAAACAATGTGATATAATAGGGTGCATGGATGATACGAGCGTATGGTCCATGATAGTAGTGGGCTAAAATAGTGGGGTGTTCAGTTAACGATGGTAATATTGTTCAGAATGAACGTGCAACGTGAGACTATGTGCTTTCCGAGTGTCGTTCAAGTTGTAAAAGTGATTTATTGATGTTTTTGCTCAATTGTCTCTTTGCAGAGAAAAAAATTTGAAACGTCTTCACGTGTCAACTGCTTCTCATCGGTGGACAGAGAAGTTTCTTTCGATCATCACCCGACAGAGACTTTGTGTCAGGATGGTGACAAGTTTAGGGGTGTGTCAACAAACAACAACAACTGCGACAGGTGCATCAATGTCTTGCAACAGGAGAACCAAAGAAATGTGAAGACAAACAAGTTTCATGTTACCAACAAAGACGACACCTCCTCATCGTGTTTAAAAGGAGGTGTAAAAATATGCACAGGTGAGACGTCACTCAGGTGCACTGTGTGTCATAAGGGATTTGCTTCTTCTTCATATCTGTTGACACATCAAAGTGTGCACACTGGTGAGAAACCCCACAAGTGTTCACAATGCAAGAAGGACTTTTTTTCTTCATCAAATTTAAATCGTCATCAAGAAATACATTCTGGGGAGAAACCTTACAAGTGTTCTGTGTGCAACAAAGCATTTAATGAGTCATCAAACTTACATAGACATCAAAGAATACACACTGGACAGAAACCGTTTAATTGTCTTGTGTGTAACAAAGCCTTCACTCATTCATCAACTGTATTGGCACATCAAAGAATACACACCAGAGAGAAACCTTACAATTGTTCTGTGTGTGACAAAGCCTTCACTCATTCATCAACTGCATTGGCACATCAAAGAATACACACCGGAGAGAAACCTTACAAGTGTTCTGTGTGTAACAAAGCGTTTAACCAGTCATCGTACTTACATACACATCAAAGAATACACACCGGAGAGAAACCCTACAATTGTTCTGTGTGTCATAAAGCGTTTAATCAGACATCGAACTTACATTCACATCAAAGGATACATACCGGAAAGAAACTCAACAATTGGTCTGTGTGCAAGAAGGCCTTTACTCATCCATCATCTGTATCGAGACATCAAACAATACATCAATGCAAATCATTTCCAGGAACAGGTGCGAGTAGAAGATGCCACACATGGGATGGAAATAGCAGCGAATCCAGCGCCATCAATCGCAAAGAGAAATGAAAAATACAAAAAGATACACCGACAACTGGGAGAACGACAAAAGAGCAGGAATATTGTAAAAAGATCTGGAAAAAGTTGGGGAGAGACAAAGAAGGCACTTTGCAGTGGCTTGGAAGACATCATGTTAACTGGGATGGAGAACGAGTCATAGTACAGTGTCTGTAGAAAGTCCACTCCACCTTTCCAAATTTTCACCTTTTGATGCCTTTTTGCCTGAAATTATGTCATTAAATCAGAGTTTTTCCACCTTCATTCACACATCGTAACCCACAACTTCCGAGTGAAAAATAAATTCTACAAATTTCAGAAAAGTAATTAAAAATTAAAAGCTCAATATCTTGATTGGAAAAGGGTCCAACCCTTTTGTAAATTGGGGTGGAAAAGGGTCCAACCCCCTTATAATGGCAATTGTAAACGAGCTCAGGTGTAACAAATCACCTTCACAATCACACACCAGGTTAATTGGCTTCCATCTGTGTTAAATTGTAGTGATTCTGAATATTTCAGAATAAAATCAGCCGTTCATGTCGGTTTCTCTGCTGGGTGGTGAATCTCACAGCAAAGACTCAACCATGGGAACCGACGAGCTTTCAAAAGTCATCCAGGATAAAGTTGTGTAAAGGCACAGATTAGGGGATGGGTATAAAAATATTTCAAATGCCTTGAATATCCCTTGGAGCACAGTCAAGACAGTCATTAAGAAATGGAAGGTGTATGGAATCACCAAGACCGTCGAGATCAGACCATCCCTCCAAACTCGATGATTAAGCAATGAGGAGACTGATCAGAGAGACCATCAACAGGCTCATGGCAACTTTGAAAGAGCTCCAGGCCTTTCTGGCAAAGACTGGTCAATGTGTACATGTGACAATATCACAAGCACTCAACAAGTCTGGCTTGTACGGTAGGGTGGCAAGAAGGAAGCCATTACTCACTCATAAAAGCCCACCTTGAGTCCCGTTTGAGGTATGTAAAATACCATTCCGGAGATTCTGAAGCCTTGTGGAAAAAGTTTTGTGGTCTGATGAAACCAAGATGGAACTTTTTGGCCTTAATGCAAAACGCTTCATTTGGCACACAAACAACAAAGCACATCGACCAAAGAACACCATCCCTACTGTGAAGCATGGTGGTAGCAGCATCATGTTATGGGGATGTTTGTCATCTGCAGGAACTGGGGCACTTGTTAAGATTGAAGGGAAAATGGATAGAGCAAAATGCAAAAAATCCTGGAGGAAAACCTGCTGTCCTCTGCAAGAAAGCTGAAATTGGGGCGGATGTTCACCTTTCAGAATGAAAAACGACCCGAAGCACAAAGTCAAAGCTACACTGGAATGGGTGAGGAACAAAAAGATAAATGTCCTTGAGTGGCCCAGTCCGAGCCCCGACATAAATCCATTCGAAAATATGTGGCTTGACTTCAAGATTGCTGTCCATCAACGCTCCCCACACAGCTCGACTGAGCTTGAACAATTCTGTGCAGAAGAATGGGCAAATATTGCCCAATCAAGGTGTGCAAAGTTGGAAGAGACCAATCCCAACAGACTTACAGTTATAATTGCCATTAAAGGTGCTTCCACCAAGTATTAACTCAGGGGGTGGACACTTATCAAACCAAGATATTCTCTTTTTGTAATTTTAATTAATATTCTGACATTTGTATGATTTGTTTTTCACTCGGAAGTTGTCGGCTACGATGTGTAAACAAAGGTGGAAAAACTCTGATTTAATGATATTTAATTCCAGGTTATAAGGCACCAAAAGGTGAAAATTTTGAAAGGAGGTGGAGACTTTCCATAGACACTGCACATACCCAACACCAAGGACACTTTAAGAAGATGTCAGGATGGAGTCAAGAAGAACAGGTGCAGGTTCTGTAAGGTATAAACAGAAAACGCCATCACCTTCTCTCGGGATGTAAAAACCTCATGTCAGAATGTCGGATCGTCGATCACCCTTGTAGTTAAGGCATGAAGACGTCGATGTACTTGAGAGAAAACTGTTTATTGCCCACCAATACGTGTACACGGAGAGCAACAAACACCAGGAACACCAACTTGGTCATTGAGGAAGCCCGGAGAGTGCTCTGCTCTATCAGTCCAGAGAGTACATACACAGACACAAAAAACACACACACACACACACACACACTCACATACACACACATACATACACACACATACATACACACACACACACATACACACACACACACACACACACACACACACACACACACACACACACACACACACACACACTCACATACACACATACATACACGCACATACACACACATACCCTACCGGTCAAAAAAAGTTTTTAACACCCCAATTTTTCCAGTTTTTACTGAATTTTAAGCAGTTTAAGTCCAGTGAATAACCTGAAATGGTACAAAGCTAAGCGGTAAACTGTCAGAGGTTAAAAAAAAAGTTTTGGTTATCAAAAACTGAAAAATAATGTAAATTTCAGAGTTGTTAAAAAGGCCCTTTTCAGGGAACAAGTAATGGGTTAGCAACTGCAGCTGTTCTGCAGAAATGGAAGTTAATTAAGCCTTGAAAGTTGATGCAAACAATTCCTGCAGGTGTCCCAACTTTTGTTGATTAGTGACAAACCCTCTGTATAAAAGCAGTGTTGGAATAGACTGTGTTGCTACACCCTCTGAAGCATTATTTGGACAATATTGCACTGCAGGAAGTTGTATATTGCTATCATAATGGCGAGAAAAAGACAATTAACAAAGGAAGACAGACACCATTATAACCCTTAAAAGTGGAGGTCTTTCCTTTCGAGAAATTGCAAAGTAAGCCAAGGTGTCAGTGAGTACAGTTTCCTACACCATCAAAAGGCACTTGGAAACTGGACTACCTCAGAACTACCTCAGAAGAAAAGAACAAGACGGTAGGCTTCAAATCATGGAATGGCCAGTACAGTCTCCAGACTTAAACCCCATCGAACTAGTTTGGGATGAACTGGACAGAAGGGTGAAAGCAAAGCAACCTACAAGTGCAACACATTTGTGGGAACTTCTGCAACAGTGTTGGGAAGAACTTTCCGAACAATATTTGATCTCCATCAGAGAAAGAATGTCACGAGTATGTTCGGCTGTTATATCTGCAAAAGGTGGCAACTTTGATGAGTCAAAAATTTAGATTAAATCTTGTTCAACAAAACGATTCCATGATTAATTTTTTTATCTGCAATTGTTTATTTGTCCTCTGCTTAAATTTCAGAGTACATTGAAACATTAACTGCTGAAATTTCAGTAAATACTGCAAAAATGGGGGTGTTCTGAAACTTTTTACCGGTAGCGCATCTGTTCCTCGACCAGGGCTTCAGCCGTCAACTCAACAGGTAGACCTTTACTTGATGCTCGTAGCTCTTGTATCTTGCCTCGAACGTGGATCGCAGCCTCTGTCACCTTTGGGTTAGAGGGTTCGGCCTCGTGCCCAGCACCATCAACACCACGGTCCTTGTCCATGTGACTATTGTATTTTTAAATCACTACGTCAGGTCCAAAATGGTTTGATATCTCATCAGCTCGGGACTGGACTCTACAAGCTGAACTTGTCAACATCCATATCATTCAGTATCGATTTGTAGCGTGCACGGATCGACGTCATGAATTCAGCACGGCTGTCCGTGATGACGTCATCGATTTGTCGCGTGCACAGATCGACGTCATGAATTCAGCACGGCTGTCCGTGACGACGTCATCGATTTGGAGCGTGCACGGATTGACGTCATGAATTCATCACGGCTGTCTTTAATGACGTCATCGATTTGTAGCATGCACGGATCGACGTCATGAATTCAGCACTGTTGTCCGTGATGACGTCATCTTGGAGGATTTTCAATGCCTTTGTTCGTGAGTGTCCCTGAACTCAGCGTACTCTCTCTTTTCAGATGTTGAACCGCGTGCGCTCCCTCCGTGCTCTGTGCACAAGGAGCGGTGATGGCGATGTTCTCTTCCTTTGCGATAAAATCGACATTTCCGATTTTTGTGACCTCGAGGGATTGTTGAAGTATGACAGCAGCTTCCTTCACTGCCCGCTCACAGTCTTTTGTTTCGCAACTACCGAGAAACTCTACAGTTGGATTAATCGTTTTGCATTTACAATTGCAAACAAGAAAACATCTGAAGATGAAAAGCCTGACCATGTCCACTTTGGGGTCACACTTCTTCTTCTTCCTCTTCTTCTTCTCTTCTTCTTCTTCGTCTTCTCTTCTTATTCTTCTTCCTCTTCTTCTTCTTCCTCTTCTTCTTCTTACTCTTCTTCTTCTTATTCTTCTTCCTCTTCTTCTTCTTCGTCTTCTTCTTCTTCTTCTTCTTCTTCCTCTACCTCTTCTCCTTCTTCTTCTTCTTCTTGTTCTTCTTCTTCTTCTTCTTTCTCTTCTTCTTCTTCTTCTTCTTCTTCTTCTTCTTCTTCTTCTTCTTCTTCTTCTTCTTCTTCTTCTTCCTCTACCTCTTCTTCTTCTTCTTCTTCTTCTTCTTCTTCTTCTTCTTCTTCTTCTTCTTCTTCTTCTTCTTCTACTTCTTCCTCTTCTTCTTCCTCTTTTTCTTCTTCTTCCTCTTCTTCCTCTTCCAAACCTTGTATTCGGTTTAACATTCTGCATGAAATCTTCTTCATAATGCAAAATGATGAGAACAGTGAAAAAAAAATACAAAAACATTGATAATAATTTAATGCCACCTTGACCTTATGACCTCAAAAGCAAAAGGCTTCAGTGACCCAATAAGCAAACCTTGTTCAAATTTCAAGTCAATCAGATTGAGATTGATAATTTTATGGCCTTTGACCTTTGACCTGTTGACCTTGACAGACCACAGGTTACACTCGATGAATTGGGCTGGGCCACTGACATGTTGATATGACTGACATATTGATGTCTTCTTCAACCTTGACCTTTTGACCTTTTGATATGACGTATTGTGTGCTCTGCCTGAGGGCAGGTGCTTGGCGAAGGTGACACGAGGTAGTTTGCCATTGTCTTCGCAGCAGTTCGGGCAGGGATTTGTAATTAGACTCGGATGCCGGTGATAAGTCGCCTCTCTTGGTGAAGGACACCCTGGGATCTTTAACATCCACCAACTAATGCTAGCATATGGGACACCCGGCTTAACGTCCCTCGGACACTTGGTGTCCGTCAGAAAGCTATGACGACAGAGCGTCGTGGGTACCTCAGAGTACTTTAACGTATTTTCCCCATCTGTTCGTCCATTCCCAACCTGGTGATGATCATGAACGTTTGTGCGTGCTCGACAATAAATAAGTAATAATTAATTAAGTAGTTTCCAGGTCGGCGGTCTTTTATCAAGTGACGCAACTTCCGACGATATGATTGCAGCACGCCGTGACGTCATTGCGTTTTACGTCGTGACGTCATTACGTCCGGCGCGTGGCTCGGCCTCCACGGATGTTGACGTCGTCGCGGCCTCCTCAACTCAACACGTCCCGTGGTGATTTATTTATTTGAAGGTTTCTCTTTGTTCACGATTTCTCTTTAGTCAAGGACTTGCGCTGCTTGGCTGACGTGCGAGTCTGTGACGTGGGCGGAAGAACTGGTTACGGTGACGTCACAATAATCGTGTGGAATTCTGTGAAGCGCTCGGATCGACGTGGACCTCCGGCGGTGTTGCCCGTGGTTCCCGGAGTTTTACCGAGTTTCCACTCAATTCGGACTTTATTGGTTTCTGTTTTCGAGGGAAACACAACGAAGGTTCGTGACACGGTTTAGTTTTCACAACAGTAAATGAACTTTAACCTTTCATGTCGAGTTTAACCTGATTTATCACCGGGCTGTGAAACACCGCGATGGCGGTTTATAACTGGGTCGGGATTCGAACCCAGGCGAGACAGCGAGGAGGAGGGTGTGCTTATTACCTGTCGGCCATCCTGCTGGTCCTCCCTGTGATTACATGTACAATGTGAGAGGTAACCATACAGGTATCATCAAAGGTCACCGAAACAGCTGGGTGACCCCCACCCACCCCCACCTCCACCCCCCTCCACAAGTTTCTTTCTCGTTTTACTGTATGTACTGCCAGGGGGTATGTCCCCCCTCTGCCGTGACATCCGCAGTCATCCTTCTTTCAGGCAGCAGCCTGTTCCCTCTCTCCAGACCTTGACAAAATCACAAGCTGCTCAAACACTTGGAACATGTCTTCCAATCCTGACAAATCTCACTCCGACAGGACCGTCTGCCAAACCCTCCTCCGATCGACTTTCTTACCAATCCTCTTGAGGAAGTTCAGTCATTCAAAGTCCTGGGTCTCACTATCAGCCATGATCTTTCTTGGGCAAACCACATTTCAAAATCGTGGTTCATCCAACATCCTCCAACATCCTTCCTTGGCACACCTGAACTCCTTTCCACCGACAATACCTTCATCGGTATTGAAGCTCGATGGAGGACTGCTCTCCTCTCCAGGCTGGCTCCCCTGCCTCACGTCTTGCTCAGCTTGATGCCGGGGAAACGAAGGTCTTAACGGTTATTGGAATCTCACGCGATGAAGCTGAGTCGATGGGCCTATCACTTCACCATCACCGACAGGTCGGGAGTTTCTCTGTCACCGACCACCTCTTTTCTCGTCTTGACTCCTCTGCTCATTCCGTGCTTTCCCCCCCCCCCAGGTTTCTCCACGACACACACGGTTCACTAGCAACCACCTTCTAGTGAAACTACCTAAATCCAGTATCACTGCTCTCCTCCACTCATTTGTTCCTCCTTTTCCCACCTGAGGAATCAACTTTCACATCCTCTTCAATCTCATTCTTCCCTCCAGGTCTTCAGGACAGCTGTTCACTACCATCTCAGATCATCCCCGATCCAAATCCATGATATTTCCTACCCTTGTTAGCCCCACCTAAATCCTCATCCTTTCAATTTTCCAGTTTTCCCTCCTTTTGAGCTTCCTTGTGTGTCCATCTCGTCCACTCTATGCATCCTCTGTGTCTGTCTTGTTAACCCAAAACATCCTGTGTGTCCAACTTATTCACCCCACACATCCTCTGTGTACAACTTCTCCACCCCATGCATCCTCTGTGTCCAACTTGTCCACCCCAAGCATCCTCTGTGTCCAACTTCTCCACCCCAAGCATCCTCTGTGTACAACTTCTCCACCCCAAGCATCCTCTGTGTCCAACTTGTCCACGCCAAGCATCCTCTGTGTCCAACTTCTCCACCCCAAGCATCCTCTGTGTCCATCTCGTCCAACTTATGCATCCTCTGTATCCATCTTGTTAATTCCAAGCGTCCTCTGTGTCTATCTTGTTAACCCAAAACATCCTCTGTGTCCAACTTCTCCAGCCTAAACATCCTCTGTGTCCAACTTCTCCACCCCATCCATCCTCTGTGTCCAACTTCTCCACCCCATGCATCCTCTGTGTCCATCTTGTTAACCCCAAATATCCTCTGTGTACAACTTCTCCACCCCATGCATGCGTGTTTTGCGTCCTGTTTTTGTCTGTTACGTCCTGATCCGTTCAGTGTACTAGCTCTTCCACGAGCCTCGACTCGGAATGCAAAAATTTCGTAAAAAAGAAGCTTAAAAGGTGCTAAAAATGTTTAAGAAGGTCGAAGCTTCTAAAGGTTCTTCACAGGTGTAAATGTATCTGGGGTCGAAAGGATTGAATGTTCTCAACTCCAAAGGGTATATCAAAAATGAAGTTAGGATCTAAAGGGTCTAAAACGGTCGAAAAAGGGATCCAAAGGATGTAAACATCTAAACTGTCTTAAAAGGGTCTTAAAAGGTCTGAGGGCTTTTCGTGGTCTAAACTCTCAGGGGTCCAGTGGTCTCAGCAGTCTCACGGGTCGAGAAGATCTAAAGTTTCGAAGGGACCAAAAGGGGCTGGTCTTACTGGTCTTAAGAAGAGTGTTGTTTTCCAGGAAAGAAAAGATGAACGAGTCACCTCTTTCACAAGACGTTGATGTGAACCAGTCACCACCACATTCTACTCCACCAACGAAAAAGAAAACTTCTCTTTGGGAACGTCTAAAGTAAATATATTTGTTTTCTCCCTCTACACTTTTTAAAACTTCTCTTTTGGAAATATCAAGTTCAGAAAATGTACAAGAAATTGATTTTTCAATCATTTTCATCTCAGGTGCTTGTTCAGAAGAAAAAAGAAAGGGAAGTGTTGTGATGACGTTTCACATCCCATGTAAGTAAGAGAAAATCTCCCTTCGGGATGTCGTGACATGAATTGTGATCGAAATAGAAATAGTTATTCCTGTCGTATCTCGATCACGTGATGATCCTTCATTATTTTCTCCACCATAGATTGGAGGTTTCATGGCTGTGGGATTTCTTTGAGGTTCCTTCCTCGAGATGGTTCGCTGGGGTGGGAATCTTGATCCTGATATTAATGTTCATCCTGGTGTTTTGCATGAAGGGTGAGACATCGATGTGTGTGCCGTCCCACCAAAGCACGTGGATCTAGAGGACTGTCTGCCAGCGTGGGGGTATTGGTGACGTAAAGGATCCCATCATGTCTCTTGAAAATGGATGGCGAGTTATCGCCGGTACCCAGAACAAATCACACATTCCTTCCATTCAACAGAAGGATTGGCCGGAGACAGTCCGGAGACAAACACCGTCCAGAAACAAACACTGCCCAGACACGTCCGGAGCCAAACACCGTCCAGAAACAAAAACTGCCCAGACACGTCCGGAGCCAAACACCGTCCAGAAACAAACACTGCCCAGACACGTCCGGAGCCAAACACCGTCCAGAAACAAACACTGCCCAGACACGTCCGGAGACAAACACCGTCCAGAAACAAACACTGCCCAGACACGTCCGGAGACAAACACCGCCCAGACACGTCTGGAGACAAGCACCGTCCAGAAACAAACACTGCCCAGACACATCCGGAGCCAAACACCATCCAGAAACAAACACTGCCCAGACACGTCCGGAGCCAAACACCGTCCAGAAAGAAACACTGCCCAGACACGTCCAGAGACAAACACCGTCCAGAAACAAACACTGCCCAGACACGTCCGGAGACAAACACCGTCCAGAAACAAACACTGCCCAGACACGTCCGGAGACAAACACCGTCCAGAAACAAACACTGCCCAGACACGTCCGGAGACAAGCACCGTCCAGAAACAAACACTGCCCAGACACGTCCGGAGACAAGCACCGTCCAGAAACAAACACTGCCCAGACACGTCCGGAGACAAGCACCGTCCAGAAACAAACACTGCCCAGACACGTCCGGAGACAAACACCGTCCAGAAAGAAACACTGCCCAGACACGTCCGGAGACAAACACCGTCCAGAAACAAACACTGCCCAGACACGTCCGGAGACAAGCACCGTCCAGAAACAAACACTGCCCAGACACGTCCGGAGACAAGCACCGTCCAGAAACAAACACTGCCCAGACACGTCCGGAGACAAACACCGTCCAGAAACAAACACTGCCCAGACACGTCCGGAGACAAACACCGTCCAGAAACAAACACTGCCCAGACACGTCTGGAGACAAACACCGTCCAGAAACAAACACTGCCCAGACACGTCCGGTGACAAACACCGTCCAGAAACAAACACTGCCCAGACACGTCCGGAGACAAACACCGTCCAGAAACAAACACTGCCCAGACACGTCCGGAGACAAACACCGTCCAGAAACAAACACTGCCCAGACACGTCCGGAGACAAGCACTGTCCAGAAACAAACACTGCCCAGACACGTCCGGAGACAAACACCGTCCAGAAACAAACACTGCCCAGACACGTCCGGAGCCAAACACCGTCCAGAAACAAACACTGCCCAGACACGTCCGGAGACAAACACCGTCCAGAAACAAACACTGCCCAGACATGTCCGGAGACAAACACCGTCCAGAAACAAACACTGCCCAGACACGTCCGGAGCCAAACACCGTCCAGAAACAAACACTGCCCAGACACGTCTGGAGCCAAACACCGCTTGGACGTGTCCGGAGCCAAGCCATCCGGAGACAAACACCGCCCGGACACGTCCTCGTGACTGTTTTTGTCCTCGTGGCTGTTTCGAAAGCAATTTGTGAAAATCGGAATCCTTTACAAAGGTTACATGGTTTCTCTTTGTGAGTTTCGAAGGAAAATACATTTGATAACACTCGAATTCTGAGCCGTTCACCACATTCACGTGTTTTCTCAATTTCAGAGCCAAATTTTTTCCACCTGTCACATGACAATTGTGCGTGTGTGTGTGTGTGTGTGTGTGTGTGTGTGTGTGTGTGTGTGTGTGTCTAAACTGAACATCTGCGCTGTCGCCTCAAGTCCCGAAGCCTCAAGTGAACCCACAACCGTTCCAAACATTTGTCGGTCGTATGCACCGTCATCGATGAAGGTCGTGCTGTTCAGATGAATCTCCAGCAGGCTCGCAACATCCTCAGGTGTTCGTCGGCTGTTCTAACAAGCTATTTTCCAATCGTTTGAATGTTTCAAAAGGTCGAACGTGACGCTCACCACCAGATCGACTGGGATGTTGGTGAAAAGTGAAACCACATCGAAACATACCACCGTCTCATCATCCTGGATTCTAACCTCTGTTATCCTTTCGACAAATTTACCATTATTCTTAACCGTTTTATCAGTCTTTCTGACAAGTCTGCCAATGATACGTACAAGGAAGCCTGACAACCGGTAAGATGGTGCATTGACGAAGGACACGATGAGTCTCAGGACATTCTGTTTGTGGATCTTGGTAAGGCCATGCAGTCTGGGTGCTGAACCCTTGCTGCAGTAAAGCTGGTTGCCCAGCCTGCCTGCTAGTTTGAGCATGGACATTCGATGTTCAAGGACCCTTGGTGCTTTGGAATTGGGTCAGATGCTCAAGTCGTGATATGATTTTACCATGGTACAACTCCTTCTCCATTACTGCCACTGCGCTGCCCTTGTCTGCTGATGCAAAGGTCAAATGGTTTCGCTTTCTCAGACTTTTCATTGCCTTCAGCTCTGGCACCGAGAGATTAGGTTTGGGTTTATTGATGTGTATGAAGGTGCCAATGGTCTGAGACACGCAGTTTGTGATCGTGGTCTTCTCCTCCAGCGGGACATGTGTAACGGCAGACTCCACACTAGCCACAGTCAGGGCCACAGGTATGGATGGATTCATGAATTATGCTGAAATTCAACCCTTTTGTTGGAACACACATTTCAGCGTCCGATAATGTTTTACTGGATAATTTAACAACCCATTTTTTTTCTCATCGTTAATGCGCCTGAGACCCGGTCTGCTCTTGCTTATTGCTCAAATTAGTAGAGTACTCGTAGATCGAGTTTACTTTCAGATGTAAACAGCTTCTTCTTGTTTAAAAAGTTCATCATGTCTGGTTGATCATGTGTGTGAAGTTTCACATCGATCTGTGAAGTGGTTCTGCAGAAAAAAAAAATTCACATTTTTTATTTTCAATCCGATATGGCTGCCAGACCAAGTGGCCGATGACGTCATAAATTTAATTATTCATTCACAACGGATCAGATCTCTGGAGTTTTAGATTTTTCGGATAAGGATTTTGATTCAACCAATTATGGTTGGAATCCCACGTCACCATTGAGGTCATCTGTCATCATTATCCCCCTCCATACCCCTTGGGGAGGTGATGACAAATGCTGAGTTTCATTTTTTTTCGTTGAGCGGTTTCAGAGAAAAGTAAATAAAAATTCTCCCTTTAATCCAATGTCGCTCCAAAACCATGTGACTTATGACGTCCAACTTATCAATAAAATATTCTCCAAATGGAGTCCTTCCGATGTTGAAAATTTCACATCAACCAGACAAGTGATTGTGGAGAAAACCATTTTAAAAACACACATATGTAGTTGGGGATGGACACACACACACACACACACACACACACACACACACACACACACACACACACACACACACACACACACACACACACACACACACACACACACACACACACACACACACACACACGGAAGCCATTTACTCCACAAGTCTGCTCTTCATGAACACCACATTATTTAAATTAATCAGTTGATTGTTCTCCGCTCCGTCCGACCGACCAATCATCCGTCCATGATCTTTCAAAAACCGTTGAACATTTAGCTCTCGTATTGCGGATATCTATTCCTCGTGACATCATCTCAACCTGATTAAATCACGGCTGTGATTGGCTAAATTATGTCACCATGGCAACCTACTCAGTAACTTAGTTTGTGTGCGTGATATTTCAAAAATTGTTCAAGATTTAACTTTCAGATGACACCGATCTTTTCCTCGTCCCACCCAAAAGGAGGGGGACCTCGAGTATCAGCTCCCTGTTTTGTTTTGTGTGGTGGAGGTGGCGGCATTGTTGTGTCAGTTGTTGAAATACAGAATGTGCATGATATCCGGTTTAGCATATTTGTCGCAATTTGTGGATTTCAAAGGAGTGTTGTTTTCCAGGAAAGCAAAGATGAACGAGTCTCCTGGTTCACAAGACGTTGATGTGAACCAGTCACCACCACATTCCACTCCACCAAAGAAAAAGAAAACCACTCTTTGGGAAAGTCTAAAGTAAATATATTTATTTTCTCTCTCTACACTTTTTAAAACTTCTTTTTGGAAATATCAAGTTCAGAAAATGTACAAGAAATTGACTTTTCAATCTTTTTCATCTTAGGTCCTTGTTCAGAAGAAAAAAGAAAAGGAAGTGTTGTCATTATGTTTCACATTCGACGTAAGCAAGAGAAAATCTCCCTTCGGGATGTCGTGGCATGGATTGTGATCGAAATATAAATCGTTATTCCTTTAAAGGAATTGAAGTTGAATTGTCGTATTTCACGTCATCTTCCATCCTCTTGGAACTCAGCTTACATCACCTTTGCCAGCCAATCTCGCTCATTGCATATGACGTGAGCCAAAATCACTCTCGCTTCGCTGCGAAGCTGTGTTGCATGCTTTGGTTTGAACCTCTGCTTCAAGTTAATGAAATTAAACATTTTCTCACTCAGATTTCAACATCATTGCAATGCGAAGTATCGACTTGTTCAAACTTTCTTTACGTCAGCAAATTATGATTTTCAATCCCGGCTATCACCATGTGGTGGTGTATGATACACATTTACCTGGAGAGAATTGGGGCTTCTCCCCACCTTGAACTCCCTCCCCCAGATACACTACCCAAACAGAAACCACACGAGTTATCCTTGGTCAACATGCAAAATTTGGTTGAAGTTTTTGAATCATATTTAAACATATATATATATATATATATATATATATATATATATATATATATATATATATATATATATATATATATATATATATATATATAATACATTTTTATTCTGACATTGTTTAACATTGTTAACTTCTTTAACTGCAACTTTAAAAAATCTTTCTAACTTTTGCAGGAGTGCTGAGCCTCCAATGACAACACAACCTCCTCAGGAAGAGCTGCAAGCTGGTGGTGAGTTTTGAAAATGAATCTTTTCTGAAAATAAAGTAGTTATCTCGGTTCGTTTGGGTGTTTCAGCACTTGTTGGAGGAAACACCTAAAAATGGTTGTTGTTTTATTTATTTTTCACTGTGCTGGTGGTGGCTGTTTGTTACTCATGACAATGACATGAACGACTTTCCTCTCACCGCAGCAACCATTACTGTGCGTGCTCTGAACATTTTGTTTAATTGTCCATTGATGCCACGGCAGTGGTTGAACAACCTTTCACCCCCTTCTTTCCTGGTGGCTTTTTGTTACTTACCTGAAATTTAATATCCTCTTTCAGCAGCTTTCAATTTTTCATATTTGGGCAGAAATCTTGAAAAAAATACATTTACAGTTGATATCGATATATATATATATATATATATATATATATATATATATATATATATATATATATATATATATATATATATATTGTTACGGCTGTGGAAATTCGCAAACCACCATCCAGGTCCCGTAGGTGAGATATCTCTTAAGTACATGTGTCGTTAGCCCCAAACCTATAGTTTAGAGGGAATAAATGCGATTCATTCGGGCTGCGACGCTTTGAGTCAGTCGTTTTTCTTTTTCTATCTTTTCTTTCAAACAAAAACCAACAAGGGGCTCGGTGGCTTTTCGCGCCGTTCTTCTCTGCGCTTGGTGTGAGGGAGGAGAAGCGGGGTGGGGGCAGCTGGCACCCGATTGGTGGATGCGCGGTGTGACGTGGCCAGGGAGGAGGAACGCCCCTCTTCGAGACCTTTCTCGAAGCGCCTCGAAGGGGGGTGGAGAAAAGAACGGGGCGGAGCAACAGGGCGGAGCTCCGAGATATAAAAGTCGGAAATGGGCGAAGCAGTTTGGTGGATGCTCTTGCTCGGTGGATATTCTTGCTTCGTGGTTGCTCTCGCTCTCGTCTTCCGGCTCGCTCGTCCTGGTGGCCGCTGGCCTGGTCTTTTGTGGGGCAGTTGCAAGACCCCGCTGGCGGGAAGGAGCGTCCGCCATTCCCCTCTCCCGACTTCGGGCATCCACGTTTCCCCCCCTATCCGCGCTGGGATAGCGCTGAACACTCTGTCCGTGGCGTCGAGTGGCCAACACGTGCAGGCGCGAGGCACGCAGGAGAGGACTCGCCTACCACGCCAGGGCACGGAGTCGGTTCCAGGCGGGACCACGTCGACGGACGTAGGAGAGGAACTCGACGGCCCAAAAGGGAAGTCACCATTTCTTTTCGGGGTTTTTTTTGTATGGAACTTGTGGCGCCGTGTCTTGTGAAGTAAAACTGTTTCAGTGTTGCCGTGTGTTCGCGTAGTCGGTTGTAGCTCTGCGTCGTCGTTGCTTTATTGTTTTTCTTCTTGCATTTGCTTTATGTGCATTCTGATTCTGTTTGGCTGTATATGTGTGCTCTCCGTGTGTCGTTTGAATAAAGTGCTTGTGTGAACTTGTTCCCCGTTTCGCTGCGTCCTTCCCTTTGTTGAATCTCCATCTTTCTCTTTTCTGTGTTTCTCAGATGCAAGGGTGAAGACGTTCCTTTCCTTGGACAAATCTGCACTGATTGAGTACCTTGAAGGTCACCGTGATGTGCTGAAGCGGTTCCTTCACTTTCACACCAATGTGGTGCATCAGTTCCTTCATGATCACAGAAATGTGCTGAATGATTATGTGGAAGACGATGTCGAACTTCAGTCAATAAAGTTCTGGTTTGCTCAGAAGAAAGGTGAGTACCAAAGGCAGACTGTGAAGCTGAGGTCCAGAGGCTTCGGAAAGAGTGGGCAACGCTCATGTCAGTCCGCCGGACAATATTTTGCTTTCATGGTGTTTGATCTTTGTGTCCAATATAACCGCATTCTATTATTTATTTCATTTTTTACTTCTAATCTTTCCTCACAATACAAAACCTATCCCGGAAGCATTTTGATTGTTCTTGCTTGTACTACTTTGGTCACAAGTGTGCAGTCCCTCGGATGAGTCTCGTCCTTGGTGTCCCTTCTGAGAGCAATCGTTTTGAAACATTAAACATTTCTCAGTGTCTTTCACGACGAGTTGGCAGGGTATTGTTGACACCCAGAACGAATTACAGATTGTTACCTTCCCTGACTCCAATCAACGCACTCATGTCAGGCCGAGCCAACCGGTTCCTGAAAGACTCGGCCCAATCTTACAACCTTTCATGTTCTGAGCACCAGACCTCTTACTCGAAGACTGGCTGGCCAATCATAAGAATTTATGAAACTGAAGTCTCATGTACGCAACACACACACACACACACACACACACACACACACACACGCACACACACACACACACACACACACACACACACACACACACACACACACACACACACACACACACACACACACACACACACACACACAGTGGTATTTTGTCCATTGATATTGTTGTAGATTCTCGCCACTCCAGAGTGCGGGCGACCGCCTGTAGCTAATTTGCGGCCGCACGGAACCCAGCCACGGGTGTTGTCAACCACACCATAAATCAGCCAACTCTTCCGTCCACGCGCGACAGGGCTGATCGCCGAATTGTGGATGAACCTAATTATTCGCGCAGACAGAAATGCCGGGGATTTACATCTCAACGGAGCCTGCACGGAAACGAGCCGCTTAAAGCAGCTCGTTCCGTTTGTGATTGCCGAGCGGTTTTATATCGCCAAGCCCTGTCGGACCCGATTATATTATCGGTGTTAAAAACCAGCTAATTATTCCGAACGCAATTACGGCAGTTCAATGGAGGAAGGGGCGTGACGAGCAGGTGAATATTCAACAAAGAGGGCCATTTATTTGTACACGTATGCAATGAATGGGGGAAGGGGACAAGACACGAGCAAAAAGACCTACAGCCGTTGTCTATTTATTATGTACATGCACTTAGTCAGTTCACCACTTATTAGACAAGGCACCACAGACTTTCATGCAAAAAACCCCAAGAAAGAAAGAAGAGAGCTGGACTCGTAAGCCTTTATGATTACTCGGAGCCGGGGTGACCGCAGGGGCTCCGAGAGACCAAGCAGGCTACCTGCCACCCTCTTGGTGACTCGCTGGGCGACCCTCGATGTCTCTGCCCGCACTCTGCTCGACTCCACCAGCACCCCAACTCAACTCTCGACTCCCACGACGCCTCCAACAACGCCTTCAATGGTGCCGCCAACGGAGCCTCCAACGACCAAGGAGACCAAGGAGAGAGACTCTCTCACCCACTCGCCAACCGCCAACTACTAACTCTTCAACCGCCAACTACTCACTCTTCAACCGCCAACTACTCACTCTTCAACCGCCAACTCCAACTGCCCTCTCGGCGTTCCAACGCGGCCCTTTTATCGCCCCGGGGTGTTTGCCCCTCCCTTTTCGGCGCACGGAGGAAAATTCCAGGGGAGTTTGGCTTGGCTCTTTGTTTGTAGAGGAGGGTCGTGATAACCGACATTCTATTCTTCCGTCTTTCTGAGGGAAAATTGCCCAACCTTCACTTCTGTTTACTCGTTCTGAGGGATATTGGGGCGGGAGTTGTTGAGATGCTGTTGTGGTGGTGGAGGTGGAGTGGTTGTAGTGTGGTTGGCGCTGTGGTGGGGACGGTGTGGTTGTTGAGATGCTGTTTGTTTGAAATAAAAGACAGAACAGAATAACGGCTCACTCAAAGATGCAGAGCCCGGCACACGAATAAAACCCTTTATACATCGGTGGGGAAATCTAACCTGGACACGCACTTATCGACATAACTGATCTCTGGGGAACCTGAATGGTGTTCTGTGAATTTCCACAACCGTTACATTATTTTTCTGTTATAATATCTGTCTTATCTTGATTTTGCTTCGTCTTTCCAGGTTTTTATCCCACTCCTAAGAAGGATGATGAAGTTGACACCATGTTGAAGAAGTACAACTTTAAGCAAGTCCTTTCCTTGTCCCTGGTAAGAAAGAGATTGGACTACCTACAGTGAGGTGCAAAAGTATGAGTCCACTTAAATCGATGCCAAGGTGGGAGAGCGAGATGGAACAAGGTAGATGGACACGATGGAGGGACACATGAAAGAAAGGGACCGGCGGGGAGATTCTCCTGCGTCGGAATTCGTCTCTTGTTTCTCTTGAGATGAAAATAACCGGATGGACATACATGAACTAAAAGGCCTGAGGCCTGAGGCCTGCCACTCTGTGCTGCTTCATGCAATGGCGGTGCATGATTTTATTGGGGTGGAATCAGGCCAGCTGTGCAGCCAATGAGTGTGAAGTAGTGGGGTGGAGTCAGGCCAGCTGTGCAGCCAATGAGTGTAAAGTAGTGGGGTGGAGTCAGGGCAGATGTCCAGCCAATGAGTGTAAAGCAGTGGGGTGGAGTCAGGCCAGCTGTGCAGCCAAAGAGTGTAAAGCAGTGGGGTGGAGTCAGGGCAGCTGTCCAGCCAATGAGTGTAAAGTAGTGGGGTGGAGTCAGGCCAGTTGTCCAGCCAATGAGTGTAAAGCAGTGGGGTGGAGTCAGACCAGCTGAACACTGACCCATGTATAATATGTGATATTGTTACGAATCTGGAAGCCATGAGCACTCAACATACAAGTCCTATAGCTCAGTTATTTCGATAACTAAATGTGGATAGATAACTCCCTTTCCCTTGTTTAATGGGTAATTGAATGTACATGCGCTGCGAAGTTATTTTGATAGTCAGGGTTTTCTTTTATTTGTACACCACCAACATCAACGACAACAACGCAAGCATCACCCTCACCTTCACCTCGCTCTGGCCGACGCCATGGTGGGCGGAGTTCAAGGAGGAGACTCGCGGCGGCCCTCAACCAAATCTGCGTGGTACGAGTAAGGTGGCCGCCGCTCAGCCATTCAGACCCCGCGACGGTGAGAAAGGCGGTCCGCGTGACGTCACCACGCCCCCGGGCCAGTCGACGGACTTGCCGCTCGTTTTGGCCAATGACAGGGCGATGAGCGATTCTGCACGCCAAAACCGTCCAGTGAGGGAGAGCGGGGAGGGCGGAGGCGTCACCCCCCCCCCCTCTGGAGAAGGGTGAATAAGGTTGCGGCACGATCGGACGACGAGAGATTCTTCCTCCACAAGAACTGCAAGTCGGTTGCGCGCCGTCTCTCTGTCGGTGAACGAGAGAGTTTTTGAGAGAGTTGATGACCATCGAGCAGGCAAGGTTGTGGTCAATCTGACGGGAAGGTTGAACAAGTGTGGAGTCATCAGCCCTCGCTTTGACGTTCAACTCAAAGACTTGGAGAAGTGGCAGAGAAACCTCCTGCCTTCTGGACAGTTCAGGACACAGTGGAGAGTTTTGGTTGCCGGGACGAGCGCTGAAGGGAGCTCTGGATTCTATCATCGCATCTCGACGCTGGTGCCTGGTTCGAATCGGCTCGCCCAAACCACACGAGGTGGACAAGTCCATGTCCTGGGTATCTGTGTGTGTGTGTATGTGTGTGTGTGTGTGTGTGTGTGTGTGTGTGTGTGTGTGTGTGTGTTGGTGGGCCCATCTGTAAGTAGGAATTGTTTAAGTGCTCGTTGCTGTACACACTTGCATCTCTATAGTCGGATACTCTGCTTCTTGCGTGCTTCCCCCCTTTCCCCCATTATAAATAAATACATTTGTTAAATGTATCAGTTCGTTGCTGTGTTTCTTCCATTGGTTTCGCATGGCGCGTGTTGGTGAATTGTGAAGGCTGTTGCCGCTGTAAATGTATATTTGGACCGACGGGACTTCGGCAACCGTCCGCTCGGGTTGCGCACGGGTTGTGCACGGGTCGGGCACACCAACGGCTCGACTCGTATGGGTGCCGTCGAGGGTGTGAATACTCGGTAACTCACCATGTGGATCTCTAGGTATTTTGAAGATTGGCGAATAACCCTGTACCACGTGGTGGAATTATTGACGATTCACGGTCCGGTAAGGGACCCGTACCCTCGGAGTTTTCCGAAAGGTACGATCTAAATTCCGGGTGTTTGGTAGAGTCGGCCCTACTGCTCCACCGAGCGGTCGTGCTCGCAGCCGATACCCGGCTCCGCAACAATATTTTCCGAGTCTAAAAAGGCTATAACTCTGTGAAAAATGGACGAACCGGCCTGAAACTCGGACTCGTTCTGTAACTTATCATAACAAAGTAATGTTCCAAGTTTCATTTTAATTTGTCAAAGGGTATGGGGAAAAAAGTCCGAAAAAAATCACAGGTTGGACGGATGGACGGATAGATGGAGAGCAAACGTGGTCCCATCTGGTAAAACCAGTGGGGACCAATGACAGAGCTGACCAATCAATCAATATACTTCCGAATCTTTGATTTCGCAACTTACAGACAGACAGGGGTGAAAAATCTAATCCTTACTGCAATTTACGGACCGGTGTGTGTGTGTGTGTGTGTGTGTGTGTGTGTGTGTGTGTGTGTGTGTGTGTGTGTGTGTGTGTGTGTGTGTGTGTGTGTGTGTGTGTTTGTCGTGATAATCCTGCAGTTTTGGGCCAATTACATCCAGACTTGATACAAAGAGTCAGCACGACCCTATTTAGTGTATGGGGGTGTTTTTTTATCTTTGCCGGTGGTCTTGGGGCACAGGGAGTGAGGGGACGATGACGCAATTTCTCTATGTAAACGTGCATGGTGTTGCGCCACCTCCAGGTGGGAGAGGGTATTACAAGTCTCACCCTTTGCAGTTCAGTATTGCTGTCCCGAAGTTTTCCTGTGCAGTGAAGTGTTTTGAATTACTCACGAGAGTTATTTTGGAGAGGTATTTAAATTAGACGTTTGAAGAATGATAATAACAGAACCCCCACCCCCCCCACCCCTGTTGGGAGTGAGTGCTTTGAGCAATGTGTAATTTGTTTCATAATGGCTTTGTCAGAAATCTCACCATAGATAATGGGAAAAACCATCTTGAGGGAAAGTTTGTTAATTCCAATCATGATATATTTTCCCCATTCCTGCCCCACCTCGTCCCCCTAATTCTCATTGTTATGCCCATCATTGCCTTCCTGCCCTCCTTCCCACGTCCCTCAATTGTATTTCTCTTCCTCTTCCAATTGCTGCCACTCAACGAGATTCACTTGTGGTGTGTCCATGTAATCATCCCACCTGTTCCCCATTTTTATCCTCAGTCGATGTCAAGTTGTTCCTTTCTGTCACTTTTCTCCCTCACAGAGACTTCTGTATGAATGGATGTAATCATTGTTTGTCACGACACACCAATGTCATATAGTTTAATAGTTTTCCCACATTGTATCGAAGTTGTTGTCATTTGACCTTTTGTTTTCTCTTTCAGGTTGCTTTGAAGAAGGCAAAAAGTTTGAATGGTTCCATCAGTGTAAGTTTGTGTGGATGTGGGGATGACTGTGTTTTAATTACTGAACGAATAGTTTAATTTATGTCTGAACTGTCCTGGTGGAAACTTTTGTCTATGATGGATCTTTGTCTTTTGGCCCCCGAGGCTGTGAGTCCCTCTGCGTGAGTTACAACTTTGTGGTTACACCTGTGGGGTGAGTTAACCTTTATACTGGTTATAGAATCAATTTGTTTAATTTTCTTTACTTATTTTTATTCTTTTTGTAGCGCTGGGTGAAAAATTCCATCATGCAGAGACTTGGTGATCCAAACTTTGATATTGGTAAGTGTGGATTTCACTCAAACTTTTCACGGTGTGAGTAAAACAAGTTACAGATTGTGTGTTTCTGTGACATGAATTCATCACTCATCACTCAACTATTAACTTTTCTTGAACTCAATCAAACCAGAGTTCAGGTTTGCAAAACACCCTTTTGGATACGTCTCTTTATACTGCGTCATGGAACGTCGGTGCCGCCGAATCACACAGCGCCTCTTCAGGTGGTAGAGGGTATTACAAGTCTATCCCTAACCCTAACCCTAACAAGTGAGGTGTTTTGAACGATAAGCAGTCGGTAGGTTTTTGCTTCATGAACATACCCCGGGGTATGAGTCCCCTTCCGGTTTCACAGGAGGGGATTATCGGTTTTCTGTCCATCTGTCCGTCCCACCTGTGTTTTTTTTTCAAACCCTTTTTCCCCAAAACCTTTGAACATATTCACCTGAAACTCGGTACTTGGCTTCATGATTGTAAGTTTCAGAGCAAGTTCGAGTTTCAGGGCATCTCGTCAATTTTCCAACGAGCCGTGCCCTTTTTGGACTTGGAAAATGTCACGTCGGACGGTCGGGGGGCGTGCATTGCAAAGCAATTCTCACTCTTGTTCTTTATTTCGTTTTCGTGAGCGATTGAAACAGCTGAATGTTGCCTATACACCACCCAAATAAAGGTGTGTGTCAGAAGAACGCGGTGCACGCTTGGAACAAGATCGCCCGGAGAGCGGATACCCTGCTGGTGTTTATTCCTGTTCCCAAATGTCTCCTTTTTGTGTGTGTTTCTCAGATGCAAAGGTGAAGGCTTACAACAAGTCGAACAGTAATGTGCAGGCAGCGTACCTGGAGTGTAACTTTCCTGTGCTGTATAAGTACCTTTCCTCTCATTTTCGTGAGGTACGCGAGTACTTGTCCTGTCACAGATGTGTGCTGAATGAGTACATGGAAGACTATGTCGCCCTTCAGTCACTACATGACTGGTTTCACAAGAAGAGAGGTGAGTACCAAAGGTAGATCGTGACCTTGAAGTCCAGAGGCTTTGGACAGAGTGGGCGATGATCGAGTCAGTCCAACGGACTATGTTTTGTTTTCTTGATATTTGATCTTTGTCTCTCACGTAACACCATTGTACCATTCGCCCCCGATGGACCTGGTTCGAAACGGGGGCGAATGGATTTGTTCTAGATTATCGTGTGCGTGCGTGCGTGCGTGCGTCTGCAACCACATCTCGGACGTGTGCGCACCGATTTAATTCGTACCCGGCACAAAGACAACACGTGACGGTGTACACGCGCACATCGTCTGTTGTCGAGATCACATCCAGGATGGCCGACTGGCGGCCATTTTCGTTGTAAGAAACCCGATGTTGAACAGGTCCTCAACCATTTCTCGGACATTCATTCACCGATGCTGTTGAAACCTGGCACGCACATCATGAACATTACACAGCTACATTTACACTTCATCTGTGGTTTTTTTCGACATCAGATCCAAGATGGCCGACTGGCTGAGATTTTGTCCCTTGAATGTGTCCCCAACCATTTGTCAGACGTGCATTGTCTGATTTTGTTAAAACTTGGCAAATGTCACATGTCACAAATGTTCTTCCATGTCACATGACCACTCAAGTCAGTGGCACATGGACATAAATCTCGAAGATTTGATGCAAGAAACGTCAGCTTCCCCTCGCTTCTGACGGCAGATGGCATCGCTCGATCATTGTCCTTCCTGGCGATTCCATCCGTGTTTCATGAAATCAATTGTGGCTTCACCGGTGAGGCATTTGGTCACAAGTGCGCAGTCCCTCAGATGAACCTTGTCCTTGGTGTCCCATCTCATCGCATTCTTTTGGAGCAGTGCCGGACATGAAGACTGCCTGGCCAACTGAACGATAGGCGCCATGTTGCTCCCCTGCGAGCCGAGACCCATTGAGCACGCAATCCGAGAGAGATGGGACCAATGTGCACACATCGTACTCACGTGTTTATTGCTGCAGATCTGTAGAATTGACGAGTCTGAAACTTGGTGATTTCATGAAAAGAGACATTTTTGTACCCCCTTCAATTACATCCAAAGATGATATTTTCAGTACTTTTTGGATGCGCCGAATGAATTAATCACACACCGGCTGGCTTTCGGCTCCGGCTAAATTCAGAGCACTACATCCATGATTCAGCATATCAGCTTGGACAGCATAAGAGAGAGAGAGAGAGAGAGAGAGAGAGAGAGAGAGAGAGAGAGAGAGAGAGAGAGAGAGAGAGAGAGAGAGAGAGAGAGAGAGAGAGAGAGAGAGAGAGAGAGAGAGAGAGAGAGAGAGAGAGAGAGAGAGAGAGAGAGAGAGAGAGAGAGAGAGAGAGAGAGAGAGAGAGAGAGAGAGAGAGAGAGAGAGAGAGAGAGAGAGAGAGAGAGAGAGAGAGAGACAGACAGAGAGAGAGAGAGAGAGAGAGAGAGAGAGAGAGAGAGAGAGAGAGAGAGAGAGAGAGAGAGAGAGAGACTGGACAAAAAGGTAAACATGGTGAGAGGCCTCAGCGAGTGTGTTGGATTGGAAGGATCCCCTCGAGGGAGCACAATGGCCTCCAAGCTGTCTTGCCTGGATTCAAATCCCGACCCAGTTAAAAACTGTTTATCCCAGTGTATCACAGGTAGATCATCTCACCTTTGGAGATCATCTGTCCTTGCCTTCCTCTGCTGCTCTCTCTCTCTCTCATCCGCTCGAGTTTCTCGGCCAGAGAAGTACCGTCCCATGCTGCATGTATGTTTGATGTAGTTATTGTTAACGACCTGTAGCATACCTGCCTGTTGTTCTACTTCAGTATTAACTTGCCTTTCACCAATACAAGCCCACGTCTGCTTGGACCCTGGCAGGGATTATACTTCTTTATTATTATTATTACCAAATGGTCCTATTATTATTATTATTGGTAATATATTGAGTATTAATAAATGCTTTGTTGCAATGTTATCATTGTTTTTGTTATTTATTTTGTAATTATAATGCTGTGGAAGGACCAATTGAACTGCCCTAAACACATAAACATGGTTTGTGTTTCGAAACTTGGAAATTATTCGGGATTCTTTGTTGCTAGTTAGCCTAATCAACTCAGGATATCATATCATAACTAAATCTAAATCTATTCTCATTTTGAACAGCTTCCAGGGCTCTGCTGCTGAGCCCGCTGGGGAAGCTTGGAGTTCTTTTATATGCCCCCCACTCCCCCCAAATACAAATTCCTGACGACGTCAGTGCCTTTGGGGCGCTATTATTGACCTTTGACCCCGGGTGACACGAACCCAAACTACGTCACTGTCTATACGGCACTGATTTCGAGACATTAAACATCCCCGGTGTCTTTCATGAAGACTTGGCCTTCAAACTTTCAAACTTTCATGAAGGTTTGAGCACTCGACCTCTTACTCGGGGACATGGTGTATGATCAACTGGCTGGCCAAGAAGAACAAGAAGAAGACTAATTTATGAAACTGACATCTCATTTCCACAACACACACACACACACACACACACACACACACACACACACACACACACACACACACACACACACACACACACACACACACACACACACACACACACACACACACACACACACACACACACACACACACACACACACACACACACGTCTGAACACGGTGGTATTCTGTCCATTCATATGTTTCTGTTACAATATCCGTTTGATCGTGATTCTGCTTCATCTTTCCAGATTTGCTTCTCAATAAGAATGAAGGTGATGGCATCAACATGAAGAAGGACGAGGAATCTGAGAAGCATGGAGTGGTAAGCCAGATATTGGATTACCTGCAGTGGGATGCCAAAGTGTGAATGAATCCACTGAAATCGACGCCACGATTTCTCAAACCACAAATTCAAACACAAATTTATCATCTTATTTAATTATTTCTGAGAATTTTGTTCTCCCTCATGTTCAGATTTATCCCCTCTCGTGTTCAGTTGTCCTCCCCTTCCTCCCGCCCATGGTTCACTGAAGCTTGTGGCGAGGCAGTTGTCCTGAAACAACTTGCCTTTGCCTCATGGAAAGCAAACCCAACTGAGGGTCATCTCAGTTCCTTCCATAAAGCTCGGAACAAGTGTGTATCTACCCTCAGGAGAGCCAGAAAACAACATCTTTCTCATCTCAAGTCTGATCTTTCAAACGTGTCTCCCTCCTTCAAATCCTGGTGGCGTCGAGTTAAGTCTGTTTCTGGTGTATGTTCCCCCTCCATCCCCCCCCCCCTACCACTGCGGCCACACACGTGAAAAGGCTGAATGCCTAAACTCTGTGTTTGCTTCTAAATCTTGTGTCCGAAACCCATCACTTTCTGTATTACCCTTACCCAGTCGCATCCAGCTGTTCCTGGACTCTGTGTCCTTTTCTCCTGACAAAGTGGAGATTGCTGTCAAACCTCGACTCAGAATCTGCACCAGTCCTGACGGCATCAGCCCACGTGTCCTAAAAACTGCTCTGCTGTTCTTGCTCACCCTCTCTCTGTTCTCTTCACCCTCTCATTTGCCCAAGGTCATCTGCCATCTGCTTGGAAATCAGCAGACATTACTGCTCTGCATAAAAAAGGTGCAAAAACAGATCCCTGCATCTGCAGACCAATCAGCTTTCTCCCAATCATCGGCAAGGTTATGGAATCCATCATCGTTTCTCACATTAAATCCTTCCTCTTCTCCAATGGCTTGATTTCCGATCATCAATATGGAATCAGACCAGGTCATTCTCCCCTGGATGTGCTGCTTCTGCTCTCCCATCAATGGATGGAGGTACTCAATGTCAGACATGAAATCCGAGCCGTATCCCTGGACATATCACGTGCTTTTGACACAGTCTGGCACCCTGCCCTACTCACCAAACTCTCTTCCCATGGTATCCAAGGCCATCTCCACTCATGGCTCGCAGACTTCCTCTCCTGTCACAGCCAACGTGTGGCCCTAAATCCCCTCTTCCTGTCCAGGCTGGAGTTCCTCAAGGTAGCGTTCTGGGCCCTGTTCTTTTTTCTGGTTTTCATCAATGATCTCTCCGACCCTCTGGAAAACCCTCTTTATCTCTTTGCTGATGACTCCACCCTCTGCCGTACCATCTGTGATCCCTTAGACCGGCAAGCATCAGCTTCTTCACTCTCTGCAGATCTGGATAAAATCACAAGCTGGCAAAACACGTGGAACATGTCTGTCAATCCTGACAAATCTCACACTCTCACGATGTCTCTCCGAAAGGACCGTCGAGAGCCCCCCCACCCCTTCCCCATGTACTTTCTCAACAATTCTCTTGAAGAAGCCCTTTCATTCAAACTTCTGGGCCTCACTAAATGCCATGATATTTCCTGAGAAAAGCACATTTCCAAGTTGGTCTCCAAAGCCAGTCGTTGACTGGGAATCCTCCGTCGTGCAGTCCTTCCTTGGCCCACCTGAGCTCCTGACCACAAACTGCACAAACCTTTTGTCCGCAACCTGATGGAGTACTGCTCTCCCCTCTGGACTGGTGCTCCTGCCTCCCACCTTTCTCGGCTTCACGTTGTGGAAACCAAGGCATTTTGGATCATTGGCATCTCCCGGGATGAGTCTGAGTCTTTGGGTCTCTCACTCTCTCACCGCAGGCAGGTCGGTGGTCTTTCTGTCTTCTACCGTCTCCTCTCCAGTCTCGCCGCTCTGCTCTGTCTGTGATATGTCCTCCCCCAATATTTCTGCAGGGCGCTCAAGGTCTGCCAGAAACCCACTTCTGGTTGAACTACCAAAATCAAGAATCACTGCTCACCTTCACTCTTTCATTCCTCTTTTTCCCCGCCTTTGGAACAAACTCCCACACTCTCTTCAATCCCATTCTTCCCTCCAGATCTTCAAAACTGCTGTTCACCACCACCTCTTATCTTCCCCCATCCAAAACCTCTATATTTTCTACCCTCGTTAATCCACCCCAAACCCACCTCCTTCAAATTCCCTGCTTTCCTTCCTGAAAGTCCCTGTCGTGTAAGGACCTGAAAGTCTCCGTGGTGTTCATCTTGTATACCCTGTGTACCCCGCCCCATCCCTCTCCCTTCCACAGACCTCCTCACTTCTCTCTTCCCTGCTGTTTTGTGCTCCCCTTGTTGTACGTTCTGTGTTTTCGCTCTTATAAGAGCCTCGACATTGTATACAAATATATATATTTATATTTGTGCCCAAATTCGTTATTATATTACACTGTTGTTATTATTGATTGACACTGTGATGATGATTGAGTTCATGTGAAACACTCATTCAATCATAGCTAGATTATTTCTCTTATATTCCAAAAGCATTGTTGTGAATCTCTGTTTGTGCCTTTCTCAGATCGGGAACTGGGAGGTCATCTCCAAAATTGGAGAAGGAGGCTTTGGATTGGTTTACAAAGCAAAGAACATCAACACTGCAGTGGAGGTACAAGCTTGTGGTGTGCTTCATGTCTTCCTTTCTCTTTCTGGAACAGCTCCTGGGAGAGCTAGATAGAACACGGGACAGGGACACGTGGAATGAAGGGACAGGGAGATTCTCCTGCATCTGAATTCGTCTCTTTTGTTTCCGTTGAGATGAAAGATGCATTTTCTTGAGACTCACAGGCCCCACGTCATTCCTGCGAACGATTCCATCACAGATGTCGGTAGAGTACCTACCTCCACTGGACTGAACAGTTTATGGTTTGGACACCACTGAAAGGCCGGATCTGTATTCGAACCTGAACCAAAATCGTATCGGCTTGTTCTTGTCACTAAACCAACTCATCCACCTAGTTTTGTCACAAGTCATCCACAACTTTTTGAAATATCATGCCATATATCGCTTTTTGGCTCCATCTCAATGGTGAAGAATCACTTAAAAAAAACAAAAAATCCTCGCATCCGGATCAGTATTCGGATCGTCACCAAGATCGAAGCGATTCGTCCTTGTCACACACTCAATCTGTCAACCAAGTTTCGTCCAAATCCGTCCACATCTTTTTGAGATATTGTGCGACGTTGCGTTTTTGGCCCCATATCTCAATGGTGAAGAATCACTTGATAGCTCGTAAACCAGAACCAGATCTTCAACAAAGTCGAACTAATTAATCCTTGTCACGTGCCCAACTTGTCCATCAAGTTTCGTCCAAATCTGTCCACAACTCTGAAATATCCTGCTCACAGACAGATAAATAATGAGACAAGTCGGTAGGCGGCGATGGGTCGCCGAGCACGGAAACTATAAGATATAGAGCAAAATGGATGTCATATAGCGGATAGGGAGTCACCTTAAGATTATGCATACCAAATCTCATCCAGTTCCATCTGCTGATAACTACTCGGTATCCATTTGAATGAAAAGTACCGAAAATGCGGTTTGAAATCGGAAATCCCCAAAGTTCGAGGGGGTGCTGTGGGTGAACAAAGATCGAAATCGAAAATCCGGCTCGATCGTTTGTGCACAATGTATTCCAGACGATTAGTGTGAATTTTCATGACCATCCCACCATAACGCGAGGAGGAGTAGCATTTGGCGCGAAGGCACCTCCAGCTCTCGCACATTATCGATTTTTGCACTAATTGACCTTTGACCCCTGACCAAAGCGAAATCGGTCAATATGTCCTGAGGCAAAGTTGTAGTACTCATTGAGTACCATGAACCTGCAAAGTTTCATTCGTATCGATGTACTCACCTGGTTGCTCGGGGGCCTTCAATTTTCGCCAATTTTCGCGCATACCCTAATTGTAGGGGGTGCTGCGGGTAAAGTATCCCATATATCACAAAAAACGGAATATATTTGATAGAGCATCACCTGTAGATCATTCGTGCCAAATTTCATAACCCTACGTGGGATAATGGCTTTTGGAATTGATTTCGCATGAACGGTACCGATTTTGAAGGTTTTTCGGTTGTTGCTAGGGAACCAAAGCATCCATAGCAACCATCACAATTTATAAAGCACTAGGTCATAAGATGTACCCACCACCCGAGTTTGGTCAAAATCCGCCCACGTTTACTACCAATTATGCTGATGACAAACGAACAAACATCCAAACAAACATCCAAACAAACAGACAGAATTACTGACAATAAGGGTCACCTATTTCGGCGACCCAAAAGACGTCGTGCAGAGCATGATACCTTGCAAAATCCCGAAAGCAAATTTGACCTTAAAAATAATTGGTGGTTAAATTCAATGACCAAAGAAGCAAATCCTCTTAAAATTTCAAATCAATCGGATGAAAATTGAGGATTTTAGAAATGTGACCTAAGTTGTTGACCTTTGGCCTCTGTTGACCTTTTTATCCGATGTTGACCTCAAAAATAATGGGTGGCGAATTCAGTGACCTGATGTACATATCTTCTTCAAATTGCAAGTCAATCCGATGAAAATTGAGGATTTTAGAAATGTAACCAAAGTTGTTGGAAAATGTTGACCTTTTGACCTCAACAATCAATGGGCTCCATGACAACAATCAATGGGCTCCAAACACATCTGACCGCCTCCATTTTTAGGCTTCTTGCACGTTTTTACTCCGACCTTCGTGAAACTTCGCGGCCTGTTAGAGGTAGTGACAAGCTGGAAGCCTCTTGTTTTTGAGGTCAAAAGTTTATGTCGGCCAAAGGTCAACAACTGAGGTCAAATTTCGAAAATCCTCAATTTTCATCCGATTGATTTGAAATTTGAACAGGATTTGCAGATCAGGTAACTGAATTCAACCACCAATTATTTTCTAGATCAGGCAAGCATTGTGCTGTGCACGACGTCTTTCTTGTTTGTGTGTTTGTCGCGCTCCTCCTCCTACAGTGCTTGTCCGATTACATCTGGACTTGCTATATCGGATCAGCGTGACCCCAATCAATGTGTCGGGGTGTTTGTATCTTTGCCGGAGAAAACCGTCGAGAGGTAAAGTCGAGGGGGCTTCATCATTCCAATCATTATTTATTTCCCCATTCCTGCCCCCCCCCGTCCCCCTAATTCTCGAATTTGTTGTAATATGACCTTTTGTTTTCTCTTTCAGGGTGCTTTGAAGAAGGCAAAATATTTGAATGATTCCATCAATGTAAGTTTGTGTGAATGTGGAGATAACTGTGTTTTAATTACTGAACTAATAGTTTAATTTACCTCTGAACTGTCCTGGTGGAACGTTTGTCTGTGATGGTTCTTTGTCTTTTGGCCCCTGAGGCTGTGAGTCCCTCTGTGTGAGTTACAACTTTGTGGTTACAGCTATGCGGTTAGTTAACCTTTATACTGGTTATAGAATGAATTTGTTTTGATTTTAACCGTCGCTGGAGGAGAGGGTATTGCATTTGGGTCTAGTTGTTTGTTTGTTTGTCCGCACAGAACTTCCGTGTTTTTTTCCCAACAACCGCTTGTCAGATTGAGACTAAATTTTCACCATTGGTGCGACAACTCATGTGAAACGATTTAATGATAATTATGATGTCATGGGTCACGTGGTGTGGCAACCATGTTGGAAAAACTGGAAAACTTTGGACCTCTGTAGCTCTGAAACCGCAACAAAGAAAAAATTTAAACTTGGCACACAGCAAGAACTCCTCGTGGTTGCTGTGCAGCGGCCAGAAAACCGCGTTCACCATTTTCAATACTTGTCCTACAGTTTGGAATGTGGAGAAATGAGACTTCGGAATTAAACACTTCGAGATATTTAGAAAATTTTACTCGAGCCGATTTTTGATTGAGGTTTTATTTTTCAAATGGGAGTCCTTCAAAAATAGGGTGTCTATTTACCTTCATTTTTTTTATGAGGAGTGCCAGTTGGCAAAATACGGAATAGGAAAAATCTTCCCAGGAAGAGGAACAATTGTGTGTGAACCAATACGTCTTGGCAATGAATCTTCGTCGGTGGATCGGTCAGACTGAAAAGCATCGCATCCAGCGCTTCGATCCTAGCGAATCCCTCGTCACCTACCGGCTTGTCTCTCTTACTAATTACATAACACACCAGCACACAAACACCACTGCAACACACCACACAAAACAAGTCCTGGTGAGGGTGTGTAATTGCTCTGATTGATCTTTTTCTTGTCTTTTTTTCTTCTTCTTCTTCTTTTGTAGCTCCGCAAGGAAGCTGACATAATGCGGAGACTTCATCATCCAAACATCGGTAAGTGTGGATTTCACTCGAACTTATCACAGGATGAACAAAACAAGTTACAGTTGTTAAGCCACCATTTAATAATTTTTTTCATGGTGCCGGTGATAGCTCACCTACGATAGCTCACTTACAGTTCACGAAGGACACCGTGGGATCCTTAATGTACACCAACTCTTGTCTGCAGACGGGACGTCGGTTCAACGTCCATCCGAGGGACGGCACACACACACACTGAACCACCCTGCCTGTGACACACTATGTTGATGACTTGTCATTGGAAGGGTCACACGGAATTTGCTTGTTCATCATGTTGTTTAAAGGTGTTTGACTTTGGGTGGGTTTCTTATGCCATCTTAACTTGTGCTCCACTGTCTTGTTTCCCCACAGTGAAGTTGATTGATATAATTGAAAATCCGATCTCTCACCAAGTGGTCCTCGTGATGGAGTATGTTGCTGGAGGTGAGGTTGCTGAAGTCATTTTTCTGAAAATCTACTGCTTGTGTCCATCAAGTTCACTTTTATTTGAACACTAAAATAATTTAGTTATGGTAATTAGTAAACGTGAATTGTTGGGACTTTTTAGCGGCTCAACAAAAAGAGCAGAAAAGATAACTTTGACATATTTTAGTTCCAATCCCTCTGCCAGGGTTCTGTCAAAAGAACAGAGGGTCTTGGAAGAGTGAGTTGGCAGAGGGTAACACTCGATTCAGAGTGGGGTCATCGTTGGACACAAACAAGGGAATGAATGAACAGGGAGAGGAAAGACAGATGATGGGACATTGTGCACAGACACGGAGCAACACGTCTGGTGTTCCATTTTTGCTGATTCCCAGTCGAGCTCCCCCTGGTCTCTCACCCCTCCGACCACCTCTTGTTCCTCCAGTACATACAAATTCCTCCAGTCGCTCCTCCGAGTTAAACTTGAAGCCCACACCTTCCACACACACCTCCACTCGTTTGTTCCTCTTTTCCATGGACACACTGGTCCACCTGTTGCCTGGTCAGACCGAGGCGGGCTGGTCCGCTGGTTGGCTGGTGGGCCACTGCCAGTCACCTTTTGGGCTTCGGAATGACTGGTCTCGTGATCCGACCGATAGAACGAGAGGCTATGACGTGGGCCCATCCACCTATCACGTACATAACATGTGTTGCTACAAGTTATCGTTGGCACCACCGGTTTCCCAGGTCACATGACAGCGGAGTTTCTCCAATCTTCGTTTCATCAAACGTCGCCTCCATAACTCGATATCACAAGATCGTCTTGAAACTTCATGTTGACGTCACTGGAGAGTGATATCCTCAACACATTCACTCATCGGTCGTCCGTCCACAAAGAGTGTTTGACCGTTTTTACAAAAGACGTTTCGAATTCTCAGTTTCTGCGAATTCCGAGCTCAAAGCCATTTCAGTATGTTTGTACTTCTTGTTGGACGTGCGGACAGTTTGCTAAAATCTCTTTATCCTGCAGTTCTCCCGGGATTCCATTGAAACTTGCTTCTCCCCACTCAGTGTCCATGTTGCGAAGTCAGCATCTGTCGCAAAAAGTCATCTTTGTCCGTGGAATCTCGTTCATAGTTCAAAGGATTTCCTCTTCGCTGCCGGGACATCAAATGATTTTCATTAATTAATTCATTTTGTACTGAAGAATCAATCAATCCCTTCTGACAATATCACTATTCTTGTTCCTATCAATAAAGCATGCTATATGTCCATTATATGACGGATTGTCATTCGTTTTTGTGCTGATGCTAAATGTTGTCATCCAACGATGTATAGAATCCATCATAATCTCGTGGACAGGCCGTCGCTGCTCCTATGGTTGGCAGTGAGTGTCCCGGAATCAGTGGCGGAAAGAGAGTGGCATTTCTAGATGTGGGAGAATTGAATGCTCAGCCAGTAGGTCTCCCAGATAGCTCAGAGGAAAGAGCACTGGTACGGGTCACCAGGGGACCCGGGGTCGAGGGCCAAAATCTCGACATATCACGATATCTCAAAAAGTTGTGGACGAGTGATGACAAAACGAGGTGGATGAGATGGTCAGGTGACACGAACAAGCCAATTAGATTTTGGTTCAGATTGAACCCATCAGTGGGGATACAAAACGTAAACTGTTCGACCTGGCGGAGGTATGCGCTCCACCGAGTACCGTTCTACTTTGTTCTGTTTTACCAAGTGTCGCTCTATGAGTGATTTTTTTTATTGTTTTGTTTGTCGTTGCTCCATTTTATCGTTCCTCAACTTGTGTTTTCTCAAAAATGAATAACCTCATTGCTTTGCCCTTGTATGTTTACGTTCGATGCGTGCAGGTTCACTCTCTCACCAACTTTTTTTCCGGAAGACATTTTCTTTAGTTGATGGGTGGCACGTCATGAAGCAGGTGAGATGAAAGAGCTTTTCAGCCTCAGTGTGATCTTGATGTGTTTTGAAACTCGAAATTGGACAATGTTAACAATCACAATCCGTCTCCATGATTTAATATTTTATCTCTTCCTTCCAGATGGTTTCTGCTTTTACATATATGCACAGCAAGAACATTGTGCATCGGGATATCAAGGTAACCCACTTGTGTAACACTGCAATGAAAACCAGATATTGTTCAGCACAGCAAGGATGGAATGGGGGTGGGAAGTGGAGAGGGTGGGAAATAATAAAATTTATATTGTTGGGTGATTATCAACAAGGGGGGAGGTGGAGTTTGGGGGGCTGTGACACATCCACCCTTTTTGTGCTCATTACACAATTCATTAGACCTCCAAGAAAGCTCGAAAAGATGTCAAAATTAAACATCCATTTCAGTTCGGTTTCAGTGTGTGATAAACAGAACCACCCACTGTCGGAGTGTGTATTTAATTATTTATGATCAAAGGTTTGATGCCTATTCATCTTGACATTGTGAGTCGTTCTAAAATCTCAAACTCGTCTTTGCAGAATCCACTGATACACGCTACCTGTCCATCAACGCACTTCCATCTCAACCTTCTCCACCATATTCGAGTAATTCCCTATTGAGAGGTCGAACACTCCACCCCTCCTCATGGGATTATCCACAAACTGGATTAAAAAGCAATCCTGGACTAGATCGAGAAATTCCTCACCTGCCCATTCCCCATTCCTCAACCCAATCTCTTCCTGGCAAATTGAAATCACCCACAATCAATCCTCTTCCCTGACCACATGCCTTTCGGAATGCTTAATGAACCTTTCTTCCGTCAAACCAGGAACCTGATACACGAACCGATAACTATTCTTCCATCTTTAATGTCTCTCCACACAGAACCCTCCACGTCAATTCGCTCCTTCACATCACCCCTTTCTCTTGATTTCACACGGTATTGTTCTTCACCTCGATTGATACACCTCCTACTATTTTCTCTTTCCTATCACACCTCGACATCTTGTGGCCTTCTCGTCCCTTCCTCCAGCGAAACCGAGTCTCACGAACTGCGACTCCATTGTCTATCCACTCTCGTTTCAAACTCCTCCATATTATTGTATTAACTTCTGACATTGGTGGAGGATGTTTTTTTTAAAACTGTTTCTCTTCCTGGAATTTTTACCTGTGATGTGTGGCAGGTCCACAAGAGCTCCGCATTGTTGTTGTTGTTGTTGTTGTTGTTGTTGCTGTTGTATTGGTTATCGTTGGGGTCGATTTTTGAAATGTTCACCCATTGGTCAGACAGCTGCCTGACCACGCCCACATTGGCCACTTGACTCCACCCACCACGGCACTCAGGCAGAATTATATGGCCGCCATCTTGGTTTTATTTTGGGCCTAACACATTAGGCCTGTAGGCCTTTATGCCCGGGTTATGTTTTTTTTCCCAACCTGCTCTTCTCATTCAAATTTGGATTTTTATTTTGTCACATTTTATGATCAAAGGTTTGATTGTTATTATTATAATGATTTGTGTTTGCTCTTCAGCTTGACAACGTGCTTTGCGACAATCTGATGGCCGTGAAGGTCATCGACTTGGGCTCTGCTACATTTTTCAAGCAAGGTGAAAAACTTCATGAGTTCTGTGGCACACTTGCCTACATGGCCCCAGAGATCTCAGGGGATGGCTATGAAGGTCCCCCAGTCGACGTGTGGTCACTGGGCATCCTGTCCATACTATTATTTATTGGACTGGAATTTGATGGATCTGACATTAACAATGTGAGTATTTGTTTATTATGGCGTCATGATCATCATCACGAAGACATGTCATCATTATTATGTGCAGAGTTGCCTTTTTGAACATGACCTCTCTGATTTTTGTTGAACGAAGTGCGATGAAAGAACTTGGCAGGAGTTTTTGGCATCCAAACGGTTTTTGCTGCTGGAAGTGTTACGGATAGGTTGAGAAGAACTTGTTTCATCATTCACTTATCTTCTCTTTTGTCATTCTTCTTTGGTTTGTTTCATTTCGACTGCCAAAGATTTGAGTTGTCACAAATTAATTTACAGCATTTAATAAAACCATGGACTTAATATCCAAGGTTTGAGTCGAGAGGGTTTGTTTTTCAGCTCATGAAGAAAACTTCTCGAATGTACACCATAATTTATTTATTGATGAGAATGCATTTTATTCGTTTTGAGTCAAGTCTCGGTGATTGCATCAGGGAGTGCTTGATTGGAATATGCTTATTATGTGAATTTAAGTATTCGATTGTGACGATTCGTTCAGATTATGTCACGAACACGTTTGTGTTTAATTGTTCACAGGAAAAGTCAGAAGTCAACAAGTTCGCGAAAATATTGCGCAAAATGCCAGAACATGCAAGCGATGATTTGAGGTGGCTTTTGCTTGGGATGACTCACCACGATCCTCGGTCAAGGTTCACGATGGAGGTGAGGGTTGGACACCGTTTTCATCTGTTTGATTTGCATGAACAAGTATGTTCACACGTGCTGGAGTTGCTGACCTCCTGTTTTGGTGGAGAAAAATGCTGTTGCTGACTGGTGGACGTGTTTCCTGATCGTGTCAATATTGGATTCCAACACATTCTTTTGCAGAACATTTCAAAGCACATATGGCTCAGAAAATGTCCCTCTTTGTAATTTTGAAGGTAAGCAGCCCTCCTCTTGTACTCTGAATATCTTCCGTTAGTATTATTTGTCCGGAAGATGGAGCCTCATGGAAGAGCATGGTGATGGAGAGCATGAACTGATAATTATAGGGCAGCAGGGAAACTATTAGACAATATAAACATTAATCCTTTGAACCCTGAACTCCTGAGACTTTTAGCTCCACCACCCTGGGCTCCCTAGAGAAAAATACAACCGCTCAGATACATGGAGGGTTTGAATATCAGATGGGAAAACGGCCATGAGGGTTCACAGGGTTAACATGCGGTTCTGTATCTGAGTGTGTTAGACTTTGGTGGTGCAGTTCCTCTTCACAGTTTATCACAGCTAAGTTTTCAGAACAGATCCGTCGTGTCTCTCCATCTTTTTGTCCCTATTCAGATGTGTTTTCGTGTCATTTTTTTTTCTGTGTTTAACCGGATCTTCTTGTGGCGTTTTGCTGATGCTCCTGTGAATATCTGGCCTCACCAAGGATTAGATGAAGGTTTTTGATGGAGGATGATCTGAGATGATGGTGAACAGCAGTGTTGAAGACCTCGAGGGAAGAATGAGATTCAAGAGTGAAGAAGGAGAAAGTGGTACGGGAGTTGAATTCCCGAGGAAATGGAGCAACAGCTCGGTTGACATCAATGGGGAGGAGGAAATTCCTCTTGAGGAAATTCCCCACTGAGTGATATGAGAAAAATTGCTGTGACGTCACTTGTACCCAGAGGATTCCAGGAAGTGACAGCACCGGAAGTGCTGAACTATACCTGAAAAAGTTTGACTGAACTGGACAAAAAGAACCATCAAGCCTTTGAGTTGACTGGAATTGTTGAGAAAGTTCCTTCTAAAAATCATTCCAGTCTACAGTGATAGAACTCCACCCCGTGCAAGTCTTGGTATGTTTGGCACCTTATCCGAACCTGAACCCAAAGCCCTAACCGAGTTCCGTCTCATAACTGCCCCATACCTGTTCCCTTATTTTCAGAAAACTTTTCCAGCATGTGACATTCTCTCTTGAGGTGGAAAAACATTTCTCAATCTGTCCTTACTTTCCAGGTGGTTCCAATAATTGACTCCATGTTACTGATTCTGAATTCCAAGAAACAAAACTTTTTTACTTCCCTGTCTGGATACTTTCTTTCTTATCTGTCCTTTTCCAGATACTTTAGTTCTTTGAGCGTAGCCATAATCCAGTCGGGCAGCCTTCAGGGAAATAGCTCCTCAATATGACCTCACCTTTCCCCTCTCAAACGTCTGACAATCTTGCCTTACTTTCCAGGTGAATCTCAGAAATGATTCCATGGCTGCTGACCCAGAACTCCAATCATCGAAACTTCTTACTTTCCTCTCTGACCCTCTTTTCTGCTCTTTTCTCAATATTTATTTGATGGCCGCCATTATGCAGGCTGATGGCCATCAGATAAATTTCTCCTCAATATGACATCACCTTTCCCTTCTTAAATGTCTGACAATCTTGCTCTACTTTCCAGGTGACTTCATCAAATGATTCCATGACTGCTGATCCAGAACTCCAATCTTCAAAGCTTCCTACTTTTCCCTCTGCCCCTCTTTTCTCGATTTTTCTCTACGGAGAACATTTTTCTATTTTCTTGTATTTCACACAAAAGTCACCTTCCCAAGTATAAACTTATCGCTCACCTTCAATCTTCCTCCTATTTTTACCTTTCAGTTAAATTTAATTTGGAAAATGTTTTGGGTTCAGTCTTTCAGATTTATTCTGCCCTGTCATACCTAAGATTTCCCAGTCATTGTGTCGTAGTTCAGACAGCCGTCCTCCCATTCTGGTTCAGGAGGTCACGGCTCAAGCCGATGAAGCCTTTGTCGCTCCTGTGTGAAGCGGGGCCATCGCCGTGAAATATAAAACACACAGGAAATGGCGCTCTGTGCTGAGGTGCGGCGGTGATAGTCATTGTTCACCCTCGACTAGGCAAAGATCCCTGGGGGGTGAAACAGCACGGTAAGGTCTGCACCGTAGTTGTGTGCTTCACCTGAGTTTCAGGTGGATTATCTGGTGGAGGTCGTCGCCCGAGTGGAGATTGCCACCCTACTGGTCGGGATATAACCAGAGTGAGATTCATTTTGAGGCCACTCTGGTTGGACCTGTACTTGCAGGGTGACCATCCCCATCTTCATTTGATTATCTGTTGTTCCTTCGTGTCTACAAGCTTTAATTTTGCACAGTGTACTTTATTCCACCAAAATTAAACTACAACAGTGAAAATGAAACTTTCCAGCCATCCCTACTTTAAACAATATTTTGTCCTCTGCCAAGGAGTGATCCACAAGGATCAATTCTGAAGGCAACGGCCTATCGTCAAAAATAATGGTTTCATTTTTGACAACTACAGGACGATGCATCAAGTATGGTTGGGAAGAATAATTCTGTACTGCGGAGGATCAAGCCGAAATAGCCGTCGATGTACACAGGGTGCCCAACTCCTCCCCACGTGACTTGTGGCACATCTCACGGCACAGAAGGGTTCCAAGGCCTTCACATTCAGTGTTCAAAATTTCCTTGTGGACGTCCACTTTCACTTTGATGAATCAGTCAAGATAAAAGGCTAATTGAGGGCGAACCTGACTTTCACCAACAGTGATGTGAGAAAAATAATAAACAAGGAATAAGGAACTTAGACGCAGGAGGAGGTCATTCGGACCATCATGCCTGCACTGCACAAACACCAGATTAAATATGTCCATTCAGTTCAATGAAGCATCCTCTTCATCGATACCAATAAATGTCAGAGTGTGTCAGAAGGTCATTCAGTCAATATGTGTGTTTCTCCTCCTTAATTCCAAAACCATGAAACCAAACAGCCTGAAAGTTTGCGTGCCGACAAAGGGAACTCCAAGGAAGTGCATGAGTGAAAACTGGGTGTTTGGGTTAATTAAAACACCCTTTTTGAAGACAATTAACGGCCTTATTTAATTATATCCTAAATCACGCGATCCTCGGCCACATCGCTCTCGATGGGGTCTAAGGCACATCCTTAGTGGCCTCGCTGGGGTCTTAATTCGCCATTTTGTTCAGCCTGCTCAACAATACCTTGGGTTGGAAAGGGCTGCAACTGTTTATTGATGACAAAGTACTCAAAATGTTGTTTTTTTTCACTTTCCTCACTCACATCATCGAATGCTTCATCGATATACAGTAGCTATGAATCACTGTGTACATCGCTTTTGTAAGTGCTGTAGTTTTCAAATTAGGACCTTCGAGTGATCACATGCATGACATGATACGATTTTCCCACGATCTCCTCTCACGGACTAGTTAAATTATGTGATAGAAATCTCATTTGAGTTTGGAGGATTGGATAACGTGGACTAAAAAAAACTTGAAACCAGGAGTGAAGTCTGAAAATGTTTAGCAATCGGCAATGTTAAGTGTTTTTGCGGGTATGTTCCATCACCAATCAGCTTGCTATCACTTACCAAGCCACCCGCTCCTTATCAACCATTTAATTTGAGAGGTTGCTTGAGTGCTTAAGCCACTTTCCAAGCACCTTGCAGTCGATAACAGTGTAGTTCATGTCTGGATCGGGATATACAGTCCACAGTTGCTACAAGGTAGAGGTACACATCTGTAGATTTGGATTTGTAAAGGGACTCTCTGTCGGTAAGTGTGCATGTCTGCTGCATGCTTGATTATGGGTGTTGTGGTGGCAAAGTTCCATCCCGTATCTTATGATGATGATGGGTGGTGGAGGTTTTGATGATGATGATGGGTCAGCGGCGTACGAGCGATCACGTATTCCTTTGTCCTCGTGGCTGTTTCCAAGGCAATTGGTTATTTTATGTGACTCGGTGTACTTTACAAAAGTTATGTGGTTTCCCTTCATGAGTTTCAAAGCAAAATATTGTTGCGGACCCGGGGTCGAGGACGAGAAGACCACGAGGGGGGGGGGGTGGGAAGCGACCTCGGGTTCCCACCAAACTCTCTGGAATCGCAGGCCGTCGCACACGAATAACTCCGTGACACGGCGGGTCGCGTGAACGACCATGAACGCCAATAACTCGACCACATGACTTGGGGTCCTCCGTCCAATGAATACCGGTTACCTAATGGTCACGTGATATAATTACCGGGGGACACACCAGCCCGGCTCAGATAACGTCCCGGCTGAGCTAGAATACGGACCATGTTGGACCAATGAAAGAAATGATGAAAACGAGCTGGGAACATCTCCACATCAGCATTTATTTACAATTAAGCGAGGAAATTAATTAATTTACAATTAAGCCGTGGCACAGTGAATGGGGTTTATTATTATGTACAGCAGGGACAGCAAGGAATTTGTGGGGTGTGACAAAAGGCAAGTAATTTACAAAGCAGACACAGAGAAAACAAAAGAAAACCACGTGATCACAAAACCATTTGAATCGCGGTTTCTCAGCGGCAGATTCGTGCCGCCCAGCCACGTGACCGACGGTACAATAAGGAAAACTCATTAATTGATCGCGCGATGAGAAAAACTTTGACACGATACAAATTCTGAATAATGATGAGATTAAATATTACTTCTCAGAAGCCAAAACCTCAATAACAACATTAAATGGAGATCCAGCCTCTGGTCACCTCCCTGGTGGCAACAGTACGGTGCTTTGGATGCGCGGAGTCTGCGTCTCATATTTCGTGTTATTCTGTCCTCACGATGCGGGACTCGGTACAAATAGACAGGGAGATAAACACTGTCCCTCACGTTAAACGTTCACAAGGTAGAACTCAAACCCAATCGTGTTTATACACCGCACAGTGTTTAACATTCACAATATAGAAATCAAACCCTATCGTGTTTATACACCGCACAGTGTTTAACATTCACAAGATAGAAATCAAACCCTATCGTGTTTATACACCGCACAGTGTTTAACATTCACAAGATAGAAATCAAACCCAATCGTGTTTATACACCGCACAGTGTTTAACATTCACAAGATAGAAATCAAACCCTATCGTGTTTATACACCGCACAGTGTTTAACATTCACAAGATAGAAATCACACCCAATCGTGTTTATACACCGCACAGCGTTTAACATTCACAAGATAGAAATCACACCCAATCGTGTTTATACAACTGTTTATACACAGTTATACACAGTGTTTATACACAGCCATCAGGGAGTCTAACATGAGCATACTCAGGATTAGTATCGATGAGTTCGACCCCCTCCACCATGGGTTCATACTTGCTTTGTCGTACCGGGCGTTTCATGAACACTGTTCCGGGATGGGTTAGCCAGTTGGGCACCGATTGGCCGTCAACATAACGTCGCTGGTGAGTAAACATTCGTTCGTGAGGAGTTGCATTGGTGGACGTGCAGAGCAAAGAGCGTATGGAATTCAGAGCGTCGAGAAGGGTAACCTCCCACCGCTCGGTCCCCAGCCCTCTTGATTTCAACGCCAGAGTTACGGCTTTCCAAATGACTCCATTATACCGTTCCACCTGCCCATTACCCTGTGGGTTGTAACCCGTCGTTCGACTAGTTGCGATGCCGTGCTCTAATAGGAATTGTTTTAGCCCGGCCGACATGAAACACGGCCCTCTGTCTGAATGTATGTACGAAGGTTTCCCAAACATAGCGAAGAGGTCAGACAGACATTTCACGACAGTGCCCGAGGTCATATCCGAGCACGGAAACGCGAAAGGGAACCTTGAGTATTCATCAACAACCGTGAGTATGTATCTGTTGTCAGTCTCGATCGGCAGGGGCCCTTTGAAGTCGATATTTAGTCTCTCGAAGGGTGAAGTGGCCTTGATCAACCTGCCAGATGCCGCGCCATATAATCTGGGTTTTAGTTCAGCACAAACAGGGCATGAAGCATTCATTTGTTTAATATCTTCGATAGAATAGGGAAGGTTTTGTCTGCGCACGAAATGTGCCATTCTGGTTACCCCCGGGTGGCACAGAGACACATGGAGGTCTTGCAAAGCCTGACTGATTGTCGCCAAACATTAGACCCGAGAGAAGGTGTCTGCAGCAGGGTTTTCCCTCCCGGGCCGATAAACAATGTTGTAACTATAACAAGATAGATCTATTCGCCATCTCATTGTTTTCTCGTTCTTAATTTTCCCGTTATTTTTCCCATCAAGCATGAAGGCAACGGATCGCTGGTCCGTGACGAGCGTGAAGTGGTTTCCCAGTAAATAATGTCTCCATTTACGCAGGGCTTTGACAATAGCGTACGCTTCCTTCTCTATTGCCGAGTGTCTCTGCTCGCTTCCAGAGAGAGTTCTCGAGAAGAACGCGACGGGTCGGCCGGACTGATTAAGTGTAGCAGCTATCGCGTGATCTGAAGCGTCGGTCTCCACCACAAAGGGCACCGAGCTATCGATCGATAAAACCACGGAATTACTGATATCGTCTTTGAGGTTGTGGAAAGCTTTTACAACAGCGGCATCTGGTGGGAAGTTTTTGCAATGCACTAGGGGATGTATTTTCTCGGAGTATTGGGGGATCCATCTCGCGTAGTAAGCGAACATCCCGATCACCCGCCGCATTGTCTGCAGGTCATGAGGTGGGGGTAGCTCACGGAGTGGGCGCAATCATTCAGGATCAGGCTTAATCGTGCCGTCGGCTATTGTGTAGCCGAGAAGGTCAATTGACCTTGCCGAGAATACGCATTTCTCGTAGTTGAGGGTCAGATTATATTTTCCAGCAATGCTCAGGAATCTGTCCAGATTCATATCATGTTCCCCCCAATCTTTACCGCACACCGTGACATTGTCCACGTAAACAAGTGTCTTTGAGGTTTTCATCCGAGATGATGTCGTCCATAACTCGTTGGAAGCAAGCTACTCCATTTGTGACACCGAACGGAATCCTCCTGAATTGGTAGAGGCGTCTACCTGCCTGGAACGCGGTGTAAGGTTTGTCTTCCTCTCGGAGGGGAATTTGATGATAGGCGCTTCGCAAATCTATGGTGCTGAATATTTTATAATTGGCCACACGTTCGACCATCTCATCTATGCGCGGCAAAGGGTAAGCATCGGGTTGGGTGAAGCGATTGACCGTTTGGGAATAATCGACAACCATTTGTTTCTTATGGTTCTGGCTGCTGGTCACCAACACCTGCGCGCGCCATGGCGAATCGCTTGGTTCTATAATACCTTCTTCCAGCAATCGCTTGGTCTCAGAAGTGATGAAGTTCATATCGGCAGTGGTATATCGTCGCGATTTGATCGCTATCGGTTTACACTCCGGCGACAAGTTAGCAAACAGCTGGGGGGACGATACGTCTGCGGTGGTCAGAGCATTTAGAATTAGACGAGGTTTGCTTCCTCCAAAGGGTATTTCGACGCTCATGTGCTGCTTGAGGACATTATGACCCAAAATTACATCTGCGCATAAATCACGAAGCACCAGTACCCTTACATCCCGATGCGTGTACCCTTTTACGTCCAATTCAACATTGCAGTACCCTCGTACACTGGACTGTAGTGATGTGGAGGCCATGCATACCGTATTGTCTGTCGGGTGGATCTTCCATATCCTGCCCTTCACTAGCGAGCTGTTGACGAAACTTTCAGAGCTCCCGGTATCAATCAGAGCCTCAGCCATATGCCCGTTAATTCGTACGTTGATGATAACTTTGGATAGATTCCCCGGTGAAGCTGCTGTTACTTTCTTTTGTGAGTAGAGGGCCGCAGAAGTGGGTTTATTTCTTCTAAGGGTAGATTTGCATACCCTGGCATAATGCCCTTTCTTGTCACAGTTCATGCATGTGGCATCCCTGGCGGGGCATTTGTTTCGGGGGTGTCTTTTATACCCACAAAAGAAACATTTACCAACCGAAGTAGTTGCTGAGGAGTTTGATGAGGTCTGGGTATCCAATTCCTGCTGTTTATCTCCATCCTCAGTGTCGAAGGTGTCCCGGGAGGTTCCTTCATTAGCAACACCGGTGTCCCATATGACTCAGATTGCTGCTGAGCCGTATCCATAGCTCGGGCCTGGTCAGATACCATTTCAAGAGTGGATTGTGCTTTTTCCAGTAAGCGTTGCCGAATGGGGGCTGACCGGAGCCCCTGGATGAACGCCTCTCTGGTCGCTTCATCTCGGTCGGTTCCTCGGCGGTCACAGCCCGGAAACTGCAGTTTTTGCCCAACTGCCTCAGAGCTTGCAGGAACTGATCGATTGTCTCCCTGGCTGCTTGCCTGCGTGTGTTGAGAAGATGTCGTATGTATACCTCGTTCTTGCGCTTCACGTAGAGCGCCTGCAGCACGTCGATCGCTGCGTCGTAGGTGTCACACTCCGAGAAGAGCCTGAATACGCTGGGCGAGACATGATTCACAAGTGCGGCCAATTTGTCGGCTCCCTCTTCAATGATGGTCAGATAGTGTGAGAAGGAACGGAACCAATGCGACCACTTCATTTCCGAGTCAGTAGCGTTGGGGTCTGCATCGAACCTCTCCGGCTTGTAGATCTTGTCCATAGTCGGTTGAGGGAGCCGAAGGAATCAAGTGAAATAAATTGAAATGAATGCGAGGGAAAAACCTTCGGAGTGTAGGCTTTATTTCACTTGATTGAAGCCGATTCTTCAGACACATAAAGGAATACATGTGCAGCAAGGTATACATGCAGTCGATCACCGCAAAATAAATCAGCAATTAGCCAGCATAAGCACGGAGTCCGGTATACCCTCAATTCTCACCATTCAACGAGCACCAAGTGAACCACCGCCGTAAATGACAATGCCCCAGGGACAATCCCACCGACCGCGCGGCATCACGGTTTAATCTGTCTCGTGTGCGAGCCGCGCGACATGAGATCACGCGTCACATCCTTTAATTCATCACACCTCCAATGGTCCATCAGGGGGCACTTTTTATTTTTAATGGGAGAGAAAATAATACAATAAATATCACATCAAAGGTGAACTTCCTTCAATGGTCCAGCAGGGGGCACTTTTCACTTTAAACAGGAGAGTAAATTATATAATAAATATCACATGAAGGGTGAACTTCCTCCAATGGTCCAGCAGGGGGCACTTTTCACTTTAAACAGGAGAGAAAATAATAAATTAAATCTCACATCAAGGGTGAACTTCCTCCAATGGTCCAGCAGGGGGCACTTTTCACTTTAAACAGGGGGAAAATAATTTTATAAATCTCACATCAAGGGTGAACTTCCTCCAATGGTCCAGCAGGGGGCACTTTTCACTTTAAACAGGAGTAAATTATATAATAAATATCACATCAAGGGTGAACTTCCTCCAATGGTCCAGCAGGGGGGCACTTTTCATTTTAAACAGGAGAGTTAATAATATAATAAATCTCACATCAAGGATGAACTTCTTCCAATGGTCCAGCAGGGGGCACTTTTCACTTTAAACAGGAGAGTAAATTATATAATAAATCTCACATCAAAGGTGAACTTCCTCCAATGGTCCACCAGGGGGCACTTTTCACTTTAAACAGGATAGTCAATTATATAATAAATATCACATCAAAGGTGAACTTCCTCCAATGGTCCATCAGGGGGCACTTTTCACTTTAAACAGGAGAGTAAATTATATAATAAATATCACATCAAAGGTGAACTTCCTCCAATGGTCCAGCAGGGGGCACTTTTCACTTTTAACAGGAGAGAAAATAATATAATAAATCTCACATCAAAGGTGAACTTCCTCCAATGGTCCACCAGGGGGCACTTTTCACTTTAAACAGGAGAGTAAATAATAAAATAAATCTCACATCAAAGGTGAACTTCCTCCAATGGTCCACCAGGGGCACTTTTCACTTTAAACAGGAGAGTAAATAATATAATAAATCTCACATCAAGGGTGAACTTCCTCCAATAGTCCAGCAGGGGGCACTTTTCACTTTAAACAGGAGAGTAAATTATATTATAAATATCAAATCAAGGGTGAACTTCCTCCAATGGTCCAGCAGGGGGCACTTTTCACTTTAAACAGGAGGAAAATAATAAAATAAATCTCACATCAAGGGTGAAGTTCCTCCAATGGTCTAGCAGGGGGCACTTTTCACTTTAAACAGGAGAGTAAATAATATAATAAATCTCACATCAAGGGTGAACTTCCTCCAATGGTCCAGCAGGGGGCACTTTTCACTTTAAACAGGAGAGTAAATAATATAATAAATCTCACATCAAGGGTGAACTTCCTCCAATGGTCCAGCAGGGGGCACTTTTCACTTTAAACAGGGGGAAAATAATTTTATAAATCTCACATCAAGGGTGAACTTCCTCCAATGGTCCAGCAGGGGGCACTTTTCATTTTAAACAGGAGTAAATTATATAATAAATATCACATCAAGGGTGAACTTCCTCCAATAGTCCAGCAGGGGGCACTTTTCACTTTAAACAGGAGAGTAAATTATATTATAAATATCAAATCAAGGGTGAACTTCCTCCAATGGTCCAGCAGGGGGCACTTTTCACTTTAAACAGGAGGAAAATAATAAAATAAATATCACATCAAGGGTGAACTTCCTCCAATGGTCCAGCAGGGGGCACTTTTCACTTTAAACAGGAGTAAATTATATAATAAATATCACATCAAGGGTGAACTTCCTCCAATGGTCCAGCAGGGGGGCACTTTTCATTTTAAACAGGAGAGTTAATAATATAATAAATCTCACATCAAGGATGAACTTCTTCCAATGGTCCAGCAGGGGGCACTTTTCACTTTAAACAGGAGAGTAAATTATATAATAAATCTCACATCAAAGGTGAACTTCCTCCAATGGTCCACCAGGGGGCACTTTTCACTTTAAACAGGATAGTCAATTATATAATAAATATCACATCAAAGGTGAACTTCCTCCAATGGTCCATCAGGGGGCACTTTTCAATTTAAACAGGAGAGTAAATAATATAATAAATATCACATCAAAGCTGAACTTCCTCCAATGGTCCAGCAGGGGGCACTTTTCACTTTAAACAGGAGAGAAAATTATATAATAAATATCACATCAAGGGTGAACTTCCTCCAATGGTCCACCAGGGGGCACTTTTCACTTTAAACAGGAGAGAAAATAATAAAATAAATCTCACATCAAGGGTGAACTTCCTCCAATGGTCCAGCAGGGGGCACTTTTCACTTTAAACAGCAGAGAAAATAATAAAATAAATCTCACATCAAAGGTGAACTTCCTCCAATGGTCCAGCAGGGGGCACTTTTCACTTCAAACAGGAGAGTAAATAATATAATAAATCTCACATCAAGGGTGAACTTCCTCCAATGGTCCAGCAGGGGGCACTTTTCACTTTAAACAGGAGAGTAAATTATATAATAAATCTCACATCAAGGGTGAACTTCCTCCAATGGTCCATCAGGGGGCACTTTTCACTTTAAATAGGAGGAAAATAATAAAATAAATCTCACATCAAAGGTGAACTTCCTCCAATGGTCCACCAGAGGGCACTTTTCACTTCAAACAGGAGAGTAAATCATATAATAAATCTCACATCAAAGGTGAACTTCCTCCAATGGTCCAGCAGGGGGGCACTTTTCACTTTAAACAGGAGAGTAAATTATATAATAAATCTCACATCAAGGGTGAACTTCCTTCAATGGTCCAGCAGGGGGGCACTTTTCACTTTAAACAGGAGAGTAAATTATATAATAAATATCACATCAAAGGTGAACTTCCTCCAATGGTCCAGCAGGGGGCACTTTTCACTTTAAACAGGAGAGTCAATTATATAATAAATATCACATCAAAGGTGAACTTCCTCCAATGGTCCAGCAGGGGGCACTTTTCACTTTAAACAGGAGAGAAAATAATAAAATAAATCTCACCTCAAGGGTGAACTTCCTCCAATGGTCCATCAGGGGGCACTTTTTACTTTAAACAGGAGAGAAAATAATAAAATAAATCTCACATCAAGGGTGAACTTCCTCCAATGGTCCAGCAGGGTGCACTTTTCACTTTAAACAGGAGAGTAAATTATATAATAAATCTCACATCAAGGGTGAACTTCCTCCAATGGTCCAGCAGGGGGCACTTTTCACTTTAAACAGGAGAGTAAATAATATAATAAATATCACATCAAGGGTGAACTTCCTCCAATGGTCCAGCAGGGGGCACTTTTCAATTTAAACAGGAGAGTAAATAATATAATAAATATCACATCAAAGCTGAACTTCCTCCAATGGTCCAGCAGGGGGCACTTTTCACTTTAAACAGGAGAGAAAATTATATAATAAATATCACATCAAGGGTGAACTTCCTCCAATGGTCCAGCAGGGGGCACTTTTCACTTTTAACAGGAGAGAAAATAATAAAATAAATCTCACATTAAGGGTGAACTTCCTCCAATGGTCCAGCAGGGGGCACTTTTCACTTTAAACAGGAGAGAAAATTATATAATAAATATCACATCAAGGGTGAACTTCCTCCAATGGTCCACCAGGGGGCACTTTTCACTTTAAACAGGAGAGTAAATTATATAATAAATATCACATCAAGGGTGAACTTCTTCCAATGGTCCAGCAGGGGGCACTTTTCACTTTAAACAGCAGAGAAAATAATAAAATAAATCTCACATCAAGGGTGAACTTCCTCCAATGGTCCAGCAGGGGGCACTTTTCACTTTAAACAGGAGAGTAAATTATATAATAAATCTCACATCAAGGGTGAACTTCCTCCAATGGTCCAGCAGGGGGCACTTTTCACTTTAAACAGGAGAGTAAATTATATAATAAATATCACATCAAGGGTGAACTTCCTCCAATGGTCCAGCAGGGGGCACTTTTCACTTTAAACAGGAGTAAATAATAAAATAAATCTCACATCAAGGGTGAACTTCCTCCAATGGTCCAGCAGGGTGCACTTTTCACTTTAAACAGGAGAGTAAATTATATAATAAATCTCACATCAAGGGTGAACTTCCTCCAATGGTCCAGCAGGGGGCACTTTTCACTTTAAACAGGAGAGTAAATTATATAATAAATCTCACATCAAGGGTGAACTTCCTTCAATGGTCCAGCAGGGGGGCACTTTTCACTTTAAACAGGAGAGTAAATTATATAATAAATATCACATCAAAGGTGAACTTCCTCCAATGGTCCAGCAGGGGGCACTTTTCACTTTAAACAGGAGAGTCAATTATATAATAAATATCACATCAAAGGTGAACTTCCTCCAATGGTCCAGCAGGGGGCACTTTTCACTTTAAACAGGAGAGGAAATTATATAATAAATATCACAACAAAGGAGAACTTCCTCCAATGGTCCAGCAGGGGGCACTTTTCACTTTAAACAGGAGAGTAAATAATAAAATAAATCTCACATCAAGGGTGAACTTCCTCCAATGGTCCAGCAGGGGGCACTTTTCACTTTAAACAGGAGAGTAAATTATATAATAAATCTCACATCAAAGGTGAACTTCCTCCAATGGTCCACCAGGGGGCACTTTTCACTTTAAACAGGAGAGTAAATTATATAATAAATATCACATCAAAGGTGAACTTCCTCCAATGGTCCACCAGGGGGCACTTTTCACTTTAAACAGGAGAGTAAATTATATAATAAATATCACATCAAAGGTGAACTTCCTCCAATGGTCCAGCAGGGGGCACTTTTCACTTTAAACAGGAGAGTAAATAATATAATAAATCTCACATCAAGGGTGAACTTCCTCCAATAGTCCAGCAGGGGGCACTTTTCACTTTAAACAGGAGAGTAAATTATATTATAAATATCAAATCAAGGGTGAACTTCCTCCAATGGTCCAGCAGGGGGCACTTTTCACTTTAAACAGGAGGAAAATAATAAAATAAATCTCACATCAAGGGTGAAGTTCCTCCAATGGTCTAGCAGGGGGCACTTTTCACTTTAAACAGGAGTAAATAATAAAATAAATCTCACATCAAGGGTGAACTTCCTCCAATGGTCCAGCAGGGGGCACTTTTCACTTTAAACAGGAGAGTAAATTATATAATAAATATCACATCAAGGGTGAACTTCCTCCAATGGTCCAGCAGGGGGCACTTTTCACTTTTAACAGGAGAGTTAATAATATAATAAATCTCACATCAAGGGTGAACTTCCTCCAATGGTCCAGCAGGGGGCACTTTTCACTTTAAACAGAAGAGAAAATAATATAATAAATCTCACATCAAGGGTGAACTTCCTCCAATGGTCCAGCAGGGGGCACTTTTCACTTTCAACAGGAGGAAAATAATATAATAAATCTCACATCAAGGGTGAACTTCCTCCAATGGTCCACCAGGGGGCACTTTTCACTTTAAACAGGAGAGTAAATTATATAATAAATATCACATCAAGGGTGAACTTCTTCCAATGGTCCACCAGGGGGCACTTTTCACTTTAAACAGGATAGTCAATTATATAATAAATATCACATCAAAGGTGAACTTCCTCCAATGGTCCACCAGGGGGCACTTTTCACTTTAAACAGGATAGTCAATTATATAATAAATATCACATCAAAGGTGAACTTCCTCCAATGGTCCATCAGGGGGCACTTTTCACTTTAAACAGGAGAGTAAATTATATAATAAATATCACATCAAAGGTGAACTTCCTCCAATGGTCCAGCAGGGGGCACTTTTCACTTTTAACAGGAGAGAAAATAATATAATAAATCTCACATCAAAGGTGAACTTCCTCCAATGGTCCACCAGGGGGCACTTTTCACTTTAAACAGGAGAGTAAATAATAAAATAAATCTCACATCAAAGGTGAACTTCCTCCAATGGTCCAGCAGGGGGCACTTTTCACTTTAAACAGGAGAGTAAATAATATAATAAATCTCACATCAAGGGTGAACTTCCTCCAATAGTCCAGCAGGGGGCACTTTTCACTTTAAACAGGAGGAAAATAATAAAATAAATATCACATCAAGGGTGAACTTCCTCCAATGGTCCAGCAGGGGGCACTTTTCACTTAAAACAGGAGAGAAAATAATATAACAAATCTCACATCAAGGGTGAACTTCCTCCAATGGTCCAGCAGGGGGCACTTTTCACTTTAAACAGGAGAGTAAATAATAAAATAAATCTCACATCAAAGGTGAACTTCCTCCAATGGTCCAGCAGGGGGCACTTTTCACTTTAAACAGGAGAGTAAATTATATAATAAATATCACATCAAGGGTGAACTTCCTCCAATGGTCCAGCAGGGGGCACTTTTCACTTTAAACAGGAGAGTTAATAATATAATAAATCTCACATCAAGGGTGAACTTCCTCCAATGGTCCAGCAGGGGGCACTTTTCACTTTAAACAGAAGAGAAAATAATATAATAAATCTCACATCAAGGGTGAACTTCCTCCAATGGTCCAGCAGGGGGCACTTTTCACTTTAAACAGGGGGAAAATAATTTTATAAATCTCACATCAAGGGTGAACTTCCTCCAATGGTCCAGCAGGGGCACTTTTCACTTTAAACAGGAGTAAATTATATAATAAATATCACATCAAGGGTGAACTTCCTCCAATGGTCCAGCAGGGGGGCACTTTTCATTTTAAACAGGAGAGTTAATAATATAATAAATCTCACATCAAGGATGAACTTCTTCCAATGGTCCAGCAGGGGGCACTTTTCACTTTAAACAGGAGAGTAAATTATATAATAAATCTCACATCAAAGGTGAACTTCCTCCAATGGTCCACCAGGGGGCACTTTTCACTTTAAACAGGATAGTCAATTATATAATAAATATCACATCAAAGGTGAACTTCCTCCAATGGTCCAGCAGGGGGCACTTTTCACTTTAAACAGGAGAGTAAATTATATAATAAATATCACATCAAGGGTGAACTTCCTTCAATGGTCCAGCAGGGGGCACTTTTCACTTTAAACAGGAGAGTAAATTATATAATAAATATCACATCAAGGGTGAACTTCCTCCAATGGTCCAGCAGGGGGCACTTTTCACTTTAAACAGGAGTAAATTATATAATAAATATCACATCAAGGGTGAACTTCCTCCAATGGTCCAGCAGGGGGGCACTTTTCATTTTAAACAGGAGAGTTAATAATATAATAAATCTCACATCAAGGATGAACTTCTTCCAATGGTCCAGCAGGGGGCACTTTTCACTTTAAACAGGAGAGTAAATTATATAATAAATCTCACATCAAAGGTGAACTTCCTCCAATGGTCCACCAGGGGGCACTTTTCACTTTAAACAGGATAGTCAATTATATAATAAATATCACATCAAAGGTGAACTTCCTCCAATGGTCCATCAGGGGGCACTTTTCACTTTAAACAGGAGAGTAAATTATATAATAAATATCACATCAAAGGTGAACTTCCTCCAATGGTCCAGCAGGGGGCACTTTTCACTTTAAACAGGAGAGTAAATAATAAAATAAATCTCACATCAAAGGTGAACTTCCTCCAATGGTCCACCAGGGGGCACTTTTCACTTTAAACAGGAGAGTAAATAATATAATAAATCTCACATCAAGGGTGAACTTCCTCCAATAGTCCAGCAGGGGGCACTTTTCACTTTAAACAGGAGAGTAAATTATATTATAAATATCAAATCAAGGGTGAACTTCCTCCAATGGTCCAGCAGGGGGCACTTTTCACTTTAAACAGGAGGAAAATAATTAAATAAATCTCACATCAAGGGTGAAGTTCCTCCAATGGTCTAGCAGGGGGCACTTTTCACTTTAAACAGGAGTAAATAATAAAATAAATCTCACATCAAGGGTGAACTTCCTCCAATGGTCCAGCAGGGGGCACTTTTCACTTTAAACAGGAGAGAAAATAATAAATTAAATCTCACATCAAGGGTGAACTTCCTCCAATGGTCCAGCAGGGGGCACTTTTCACTTTAAACAGGAGTAAATTATATAATAAATATCACATCAAGGGTGAACTTCCTCCAATGGTCCAGCAGGGGGCACTTTTCACTTTAAACAGGAGAGTAAATTATATAATAAATATCACATCAAGGGTGAACTTCCTCCAATGGTCCAGCAGGGGGCACTTTTCACTTTTAACAGGAGAGAAAATAATATAATAAATCTCACATCAAGGGTGAACTTCCTCCAATGGTCCAGCAGGGGGCACTTTTCACTTTAAACAGGAGAGAAAATAATAAATTAAATCTCACATCAAGGGTGAACTTCCTCCAATGGTCCAGCAGGGGGCACTTTTCACTTTAAACAGGAGTAAATTATATAATAAATATCACATCAAGGGTGAACTTCCTCCAATGGTCCAGCAGGGGGCACTTTTCATTTTAAACAGGAGAGTTAATAATATAATAAATCTCACATCAAGGATGAACTTCTTCCAATGGTCCAGCAGGGGGCACTTTTCACTTTAAACAGGAGAGTAAATTATATAATAAATCTCACATCAAAGGTGAACTTCCTCCAATGGTCCACCAGGGGGCACTTTTCACTTTAAACAGGATAGTCAATTATATAATAAATATCACATCAAAGGTGAACTTCCTCCAATGGTCCATCAGGGGGCACTTTTCACTTTAAACAGGATAGTAAATTATATAATAAATATCACATCAAAGGTGAACTTCCTCCAATGGTCCAGCAGGGGGCACTTTTCACTTTTAACAGGAGAGAAAATAATATAATAAATCTCACATCAAGGTGAACTTCCTCCAATGGTCCAGCAGGGGGCACTTTTCACTTTAAACAGGAGAGTAAATAATATAATAAATCTCACATCAAGGTGAACTTCCTCCAATGGTCCACCAGGGGGCACTTTTCACTTTAAACAGGAGAGTAAATTATATAATAAATATCACATCAAGGGTGAACTTCCTCCAATGGTCCAGCAGGGGGCACTTTTCACTTTAAACAGGAGAGTAAATTATATTATAAATATCAAATCAAGGGTGAACTTCCTCCAATGGTCCAGCAGGGGGCACTTTTCACTTTAAACAGGAGGAAAATAATAAAATAAATCTCACATCAAGGGTGAAGTTCCTCCAATGGTCCAGCAGGGGGCACTTTTCACTTTCAACAGGAGGAAAATAATATAATAAATCTCACATCAAGGGTGAACTTCCTCCAATGGTCCACCAGGGGGCACTTTTCACTTTAAACAGGAGAGTAAATTATATAATAAATATCACATCAAGGGTGAACTTCTTCCAATGGTCCACCAGGGGGCACTTTTCACTTTAAACAGAAGAGAAAATAATAAATTAAATCTCACATCAAGGGTGAACTTCCTCCAATGGTCCAGCAGGGGGCACTTTTCACTTTAAACAGGAGAGTAAATAATATAATAAATCTCACATCAAGGGTGAACTTCCTCCAATGGTCCAGCAGGGGGCACTTTTCACTTTAAACAGGAGTAAATTATATAATAAATCTCACATCAAGGGTGAAGTTCCTCCAATGGTCCAGCAGGGGGCACTTTTCACTTTAAACAGGAGAGTAAATTATATAATAAATATCACATCAAGGGTGAACTTCCTCCAATGGTCCAGCAGGGGGCACTTTTCACTTTTAACAGGAGAGAAAATAATATAATAAATCTCACATCAAAGGTGAACTTCCTCCAATGGTCCAGCAGGGGGCACTTTTCACTTTAAACAGGAGGAAAATAATAAAATAAATATCACATCAAGGGTGAACTTCCTCCAATGGTCCAGCAGGGGCACTTTTCACTTAAAACAGGAGAGAAAATAATATAACAAATCTCACATCAAGGGTGAACTTCCTCCAATGGTCCAGCAGGGGGCACTTTTCACTTTAAACAGGAGAGTAAATAATAAAATAAATCTCACATCAAAGGTGAACTTCCTCCAATGGTCCAGCAGGGGGCACTTTTCACTTTAAACAGGAGAGTAAATTATATAATAAATATCACATCAAGGGTGAACTTCCTTCAATGGTCCAGCAGGGGGCACTTTTCACTTTAAACAGGAGAGTTAATAATATAATAAATCTCACATCAAGGGTGAACTTCCTCCAATGGTCCAGCAGGGGGCACTTTTCACTTTAAACAGAAGAGAAAATAATATAATAAATCTCACATCAAGGGTGAACTTCCTCCAATGGTCCAGCAGGGGGCACTTTTCACTTTAAACAGGAGAGTAAATTATATAATAAATCTCACATCAAGGGTGAACTTCCTCCAATGGTCCAGCAGGGGGCACTTTTCACTTTTAACAGGAGAGAAAATAATATAATAAATCTCACATCAAAGGTGAACTTCCTCCAATGGTCCAGCAGGGGGCACTTTTCACTTTAAACAGGAGGAAAATAATAAAATAAATATCACATCAAGGGTGAACTTCCTCCAATGGTCCAGCAGGGGGCACTTTTCACTTAAAACAGGAGAGAAAATAATATAACAAATCTCACATCAAGGGTGAACTTCCTCCAATGGTCCAGCAGGGGGCACTTTTCACTTTAAACAGGAGAGTAAATAATAAAATAAATCTCACATCAAAGGTGAACTTCCTCCAATGGTCCAGCAGGGGGCACTTTTCACTTTAAACAGGAGAGTAAATTATATAATAAATATCACATCAAGGGTGAACTTCCTTCAATGGTCCAGCAGGGGGCACTTTTCACTTTAAACAGGAGAGTTAATAATATAATAAATCTCACATCAAGGGTGAACTTCCTCCAATGGTCCAGCAGGGGGCACTTTTCACTTTAAACAGGAGAGTTAATAATATAATAAATCTCACATCAAGGGTGAACTTCCTCCAATGGTCCAGCAGGGGGCACTTTTCACTTTAAACAGAAGAGAAAATAATATAATAAATCTCACATCAAGGGTGAACTTCCTCCAATGGTCCAGCAGGGGGCACTTTTCACTTTAAACAGGAGAGTAAATTATATAATAAATATCACATGAAGGGTGAACTTCCTCCAATGGTCCAGCAGGGGGCACTTTTCACTTTAAACAGGAGAGAAAATAATAAATTAAATCTCACATCAAGGGTGAACTTCCTCCAATGGTCCAGCAGGGGGCACTTTTCACTTTAAACAGGGGGAAAATAATTTTATAAATCTCACATCAAGGGTGAACTTCCTCCAATGGTCCAGCAGGGGGCACTTTTCACTTTAAACAGGAGTAAATTATATAATAAATATCACATCAAGGGTGAACTTCCTCCAATGGTCCAGCAGGGGGGCACTTTTCATTTTAAACAGGAGAGTTAATAATATAATAAATCTCACAACAAGGATGAACTTCTTCCAATGGTCCAGCAGGGGGCACTTTTCACTTTAAACAGGAGAGTAAATTATATAATAAATCTCACATCAAAGGTGAACTTCCTCCAATGGTCCACCAGGGGGCACTTTTCACTTTAAACAGGATAGTCAATTATATAATAAATATCACATCAAAGGTGAACTTCCTCCAATGGTCCATCAGGGGGCACTTTTCACTTTAAACAGGAGAGTAAATTATATAATAAATATCACATCAAAGGTGAACTTCCTCCAATGGTCCAGCAGGGGGCACTTTTCACTTTTAACAGGAGAGAAAATAATATAATAAATCTCACATCAAAGGTGAACTTCCTCCAATGGTCCACCAGGGGCACTTTTCACTTTAAACAGGAGAGTAAATAATATAATAAATCTCACATCAAGGGTGAACTTCCTCCAATAGTCCAGCAGGGGGCACTTTTCACTTTAAACAGGAGAGTAAATAATATAATAAATCTCACATCAAAGGTGAACTTCCTCCAATAGTCCAGCATGGGGCACTTTTCACTTTTAACAGGAGAGAAAATAATATAATAAATCTCACATCAAAGGTGAACTTCCTCCAATGGTCCACCAGGGGGCACTTTTCACTTTAAACAGGAGAGTAAATAATATAATAAATATCACATCAAGGGTGAACTTCCTCCAATGGTCCAGCAGGGGGCACTTTTCACTTTAAACAGGAGAGTAAATTATATTATAAATATCAAATCAAGGGTGAACTTCCTCCAATGGTCCAGCAGGGGGCACTTTTCACTTTAAACAGGAGGAAAATAATAAAATAAATCTCACATCAAGGGTGAAGTTCCTCCAATGGTCCAGCAGGGGGCACTTTTCACTTTAAACAGGAGAGTAAATTATATAATAAATATCACATCAAGGGTGAACTTCCTCCAATGGTCCAGCAGGGGGCACTTTTCACTTTTAACAGGAGAGAAAATAATATAATAAATCTCACATCAAGGGTGAACTTCCTCCAATGGTCCAGCAGGGGGCACTTTTCACTTTAAACAGGAGTAAATTATATAATAAATATCACATCAAGGGTGAACTTCCTCCAATGGTCCAGCAGGGGGCACTTTTCACTTTAAACAGGAGAGTAAATTATATAATAAATATCACATCAAGGGTGAACTTCCTTCAATGGTCCAGCAGGGGGCACTTTTCACTTTAAACAGGAGAGTAGATTATATAATAAATATCACATGAAGGGTGAACTTCCTCCAATGGTCCACCAGGGGGCACTTTTCACTTTAAACAGAAGAGAAAATAATAAATTAAATCTCACATCAAGGGTGAACTTCCTCCAATGGTCCAGCAGGGGGCACTTTTCACTTTAAACAGGAGAGTAAATAATATAATAAATCACATCAAGGGTAAACTTCCTCCAATGGTCCACCAGGGGGCACTTTTCACTTTTAACAGGAGAGAAAATAATATAATAAATCTCACATCAAGGGTGAACTTCCTCCAATGGTCCACCAGGGGGCACTTTTCACTTTAAACAGGAGTAAATAATAAAATAAATCTCACATCAAGGGTGAACTTCCTCCAATGGTCCAGCAGGGGGCACTTTTCACTTTAAACAGGAGAGTAAATTATATAATAAATATCACATCAAGGGTGAACTTCCTCCAATGGTCCAGCAGGGGGCACTTTTCACTTTTAACAGGAGAGAAAATAATATAATAAATCTCACATCAAGGGTGAACTTCCTCCAATGGTCCAGCAGGGGGCACTTTTCACTTTAAACAGGAGTAAATAATAAAATAAATCTCACATCAAGGGTGAACTTCCTCCAATGGTCCACCAGGGGGCACTTTTCACTTTAAACAGGAGTAAATAATAAAATACATCTCACATCAAGGGTGAACTTCCTCCAATGGTCCAGCAGGGGGCACTTTTCACTTTAAACAGGAGAGTAAATTATATAATAAATATCACATCAAGGGTGAACTTCCTCCAATGGTCCAGCAGGGGGCACTTTTCACTTTAAACAGGAGAGAAAATAATATAATAAATCTCACATCAAGGGTGAACTTCCTCCAATGGTCCAGCAGGGGGCACTTTTCACTTTAAACAGGAGTAAATAATAAAATAAATCTCACATCAAGGGTGAACTTCCTCCAATGGTCCAGCAGGGGGCACTTTTCACTTTAAACAGGAGAGTAAATTATATAATAAATATCACATCAAGGGTGAACTTCCTCCAATGGTCCAGCAGGGGGCACTTTTCACTTTTAACAGGAGAGAAAATAATATAATAAATCTCACATCAAAGGTGAACTTCCTCCAATGGTCCAGCAGGGGGCACTTTTCACTTTAAACAGGAGGAAAATAATAAAATAAATATCACATCAAGGGTGAACTTCCTCCAATGGTCCAGCAGGGGGCACTTTTCACTTAAAACAGGAGAGAAAATAATATAACAAATCTCACATCAAGGGTGAACTTCCTCCAATGGTCCAGCAGGGGGCACTTTTCACTTTAAACAGAAGAGAAAATAATATAATAAATCTCACATCAAGGGTGAACTTCCTCCAATGGTCCAGCAGGGGGCACTTTTCACTTTCAACAGGAGGAAAATAATATAATAAATCTCACATCAAGGGTGAACTTCCTCCAATGGTCCAGCAGGGGGCACTTTTCACTTTAAACAGAAGAGAAAATAATATAATAAATCTCACATCAAGGGTGAACTTCCTCCAATGGTCCAGCAGGGGGCACTTTTCACTTTCAACAGGAGGAAAATAATATAATAAATCTCACATCAAGGGTGAACTTCCTCCAATGGTCCAGCAGGGGGCACTTTTCACTTTAAACAGGAGAGTAAATTATATAATAAATATCACATCAAGGGTGAACTTCTTCCAATGGTCCACCAGGGGGCACTTTTCACTTTAAACAGCAGAGTCAAATAATATAATAAATCTCACATCAAAGGTGAACTTCCTCCAATGGTCCAGCAGGGGGCACTTTTCACTTTAAACAGGAGAGTCAATTATATAATAAATCTCACATCAAAGGTGAACTTCCTCCAATGGTCCAGCAGGGGGCACTTTTCACTTTAAACAGGAGTAAATAATATAATAAATCTCACATCGAAGGTGAACTTCCTCCAATGGTCCAGCAGGGGGCACTTTTCACTTTAAACAGGAGAAAATAATAGAATAAATCTCACATTTAGGGTGAACTTCCTCCAATGGTCCAGCAGGGGCACTTTTCACTTTAAACAGGAGTAAATTATATAATAAATATCACATCAAGGGTGAACTTCCTCCAATGGTCCATCAGGGGGCACTTTTCACTTTAAAGAGGAGAGTAAATTATACAATAAATATCAAATCAAGGGTGAACTTCCTCCAATGGTCCAGCAGGGGGCACTTTTCACTTTAAACAGGAGAGAAAATAATAAATTAAATCTCACATCAAGGGTGAACTTCCTCCAATGGTCCAGCAGGGGGCACTTTTCACTTTAAACAGGGGGAAAATAATTTTATAAATCTCACATCAAGGGTGAACTTCCTCCAATGGTCCAGCAGGGGGCACTTTTCACTTTAAACAGGAGTAAATTATATAATAAATATCACATCAAGGGTGAACTTCCTCCAATGGTCCAGCAGGGGGGCACTTTTCATTTTAAACAGGAGAGTTAATAATATAATAAATCTCACATCAAGGATGAACTTCTTCCAATGGTCCAGCAGGGGGCACTTTTCACTTTAAACAGGAGAGTAAATTATATAATAAATCTCACATCAAAGGTGAACTTCCTCCAATGGTCCACCAGGGGGCACTTTTCACTTTAAACAGGATAGTCAATTATATAATAAATATCACATCAAAGGTGAACTTCCTCCAATGGTCCAGCAGGGGGCACTTTTCACTTTAAACAGGAGTAAATTATATAATAAATATCACATCAAGGGTGAACTTCCTCCAATGGTCCAGCAGGGGGCACTTTTCACTTTTAACAGGAGAGAAAATAATATAATAAATCTCACATCAAAGGTGAACTTCCTCCAATGGTCCACCAGGGGGCACTTTTCACTTTAAACAGGAGAGTAAATAATAAAATAAATCTCACATCAAAGGTGAACTTCCTCCAATGGTCCACCAGAGGGCACTTTTCACTTCAAACAGGAGAGTAAATCATATAATAAATCTCACATCAAAGGTGAACTTCCTCCAATGGTCCAGCAGGGGGCACTTTTCACTTTAAACAGGAGAGTAATTAAGGTAATAAATTTCACATCAAAGGTGAACTTCCTCCAATGGTCCACCAGGGGGCACTTTTCACTTTAAACAGGAGAGTAAATAATATAATAAATCTCACATCAAGGGTGAACTTCCTCCAATAGTCCAGCAGGGGGCACTTTTCACTTTAAACAGGAGAGTAAATTATATTATAAATATCAAATCAAGGGTGAACTTCCTCCAATGGTCCAGCAGGGGGCACTTTTCACTTTAATCAGGAGGAAAATAATAAAATAAATCTCACATCAAGGGTGAAGTTCCTCCAATGGTCCAGCAGGGGGCACTTTTCACTTTCAACAGGAGGAAGATAATATAATAAATCTCACATCAAGGGTGAACTTCCTCCAATGGTCCACCAGGGGGCACTTTTCACTTTAAACAGGAGAGCAAATTATATAATAAATATCACATCAAAGGTGAACTTCCTCCAATGGTCCAGCAGGGGGCACTTTTCACTTTAAACAGGAGAGTAAATAATATAATAAATCTCACATCAAGGGTAAACTTCCTCCAATGGTCCACCAGGGGGCACTTTTCACTTTTAACAGGAGAGAAAATAATATAATAAATCTCACATCAAGGGTGAACTTCCTCCAATGGTCCAGCAGGGGGCACTTTTCACTTTAAACAGGAGTAAATAATAAAATAAATCTCACATCAAGGGTGAACTTCCTCCAATGGTCCAGCAGGGGGCACTTTTCACTTTAAACAGGAGAGTAAATTATATAATAAATATCACATCAAGGGTGAACTTCCTCCAATGGTCCAGCAGGGGGCACTTTTCACTTTTAACAGGAGAGAAAATAATATAATAAATCTCACATCAAGGGTGAACTTCCTCCAATGGTCCAGCAGGGGGCACTTTTCACTTTAAACAGGAGTAAATAATCAAATAAATCTCACATCAAGGGTGAACTTCCTCCAATGGTCCAGCAGGGGGCACTTTTCACTTTAAACAGGAGAGTAAATTATATAATAAATATCACATCAAGGGTGAACTTCCTCCAATGGTCCAGCAGGGGGCACTTTTCACTTTTAACAGGAGAGAAAATAATATAATAAATCTCACATCAAAGGTGAACTTCCTCCAATGGTCCAGCAGGGGGCACTTTTCACTTTAAACAGGAGGAAAATAATAAAATAAATATCACATCAAGGGTGAACTTCCTCCAATGGTCCAGCAGGGGGCACTTTTCACTTAAAACAGGAGAGAAAATAATATAACAAATCTCACATCAAGGGTGAACTTCCTCCAATGGTCCAGCAGGGGGCACTTTTCACTTTAAACAGGAGAGTTAATAATATAATAAATCTCACATCAAGGGTGAACTTCCTCCAATGGTCCAGCAGGGGGCACTTTTCACTTTAAACAGGAGAGTTAATAATATAATAAATCTCACATCAAGGGTGAACTTCCTCCAATGGTCCAGCAGGGGGCACTTTTCACTTTAAACAGAAGAGAAAATAATATAATAAATCTCACATCAAGGGTGAACTTCCTCCAATGGTCCAGCAGGGGGCACTTTTCACTTTAAACAGGAGAGTAAATTATATAATAAATATCACATCAAGGGTGAACTTCCTTCAATGGTCCAGCAGGGGGCACTTTTCACTTTAAACAGGAGAGTAAATTATATAATAAATATCACATGAAGGGTGAACTTCCTCCAATGGTCCAGCAGGGGGCACTTTTCACTTTAAACAGGAGAGAAAATAATATAACAAATCTCACATCAAGGGTGAACTTCCTCCAATGGTCCAGCAGGGGGCACTTTTCACTTTAAACAGGGGGAAAATAATTTTATAAATCTCACATCAAGGGTGAACTTCCTCCAATGGTCCAGCAGGGGGCACTTTTCACTTTAAACAGGAGTAAATTATATAATAAATATCACATCAAGGGTGAACTTCCTCCAATGGTCCAGCAGGGGGGCACTTTTCATTTTAAACAGGAGAGTTAATAATATAATAAATCTCACATCAAGGATGAACTTCTTCCAATGGTCCAGCAGGGGGCACTTTTCACTTTAAACAGGAGAGTAAATTATATAATAAATCTCACATCAAAGGTGAACTTCCTCCAATGGTCCACCAGGGGGCACTTTTCACTTTAAACAGGATAGTCAATTATATAATAAATATCACATCAAAGGTGAACTTCCTCCAATGGTCCATCAGGGGGCACTTTTCACTTTAAACAGGAGAGTAAATTATATAATAAATATCACATCAAAGGTGAACTTCCTCCAATGGTCCACTAGGGGGCACTTTTCACTTTAAACAGGAGAGTAAATTATATTATAAATATCAAATCAAGGGTGAACTTCCTCCAATGGTCCAGCAGGGGGCACTTTTCACTTTAAACAGGAGAGTAAATTATATTATAAATATCAAATCAAGGGTGAACTTCCTCCAATGGTCCAGCAGGGGGCACTTTTCACTTTAAACAGGAGGAAAATAATAAAATAAATCTCACATCAAGGGTGAAGTTCCTCCAATGGTCCAGCAGGGGGCACTTTTCACTTTCAACAGGAGGAAAATAATATAATAAATCTCACATCAAGGGTGAACTTCCTCCAATGGTCCACCAGGGGGCACTTTTCACTTTAAACAGGAGAGTAAATTATATAATAAATATCACATCAAGGGTGAACTTCTTCCAATGGTCCACCAGGGGGCACTTTTCACTTTAAACAGAAGAGAAAATAATAAATTAAATCTCACATCAAGGGTGAACTTCCTCCAATGGTCCAGCAGGGGGCACTTTTCACTTTAAACAGGAGAGTAAATAATATAATAAATCTCACATCAAGGGTAAACTTCCTCCAATGGTCCACCAGGGGGCACTTTTCACTTTTAACAGGAGAGAAAATAATATCATAAATCTCACATCAAGGGTGAACTTCCTCCAATGGTCCAGCAGGGGGCACTTTTCACTTTAAACAGGAGTAAATTATATAATAAATCTCACATCAAGGGTGAAGTTCCTCCAATGGTCCAGCAGGGGGCACTTTTCACTTTCAACAGGAGGAAAATAATATAATAAATCTCACATCAAGGGTGAACTTCCTTCAATGGTCCAGCAGGGGGCACTTTTCACTTTAAACAGGAGAGTAAATTATATTGTAAATATCAAATCAAGGGTGAACTTCCTCCAATGGTCCAGCAGGGGGCACTTTTCACTTTAAACAGGAGGAAAATAATAAAATAAATCTCACATCAAGGGTGAAGTTCCTCAAATGGTCCAGCAGGGGGCACTTTTCACTTTCAACAGGAGGAAAATAATATAATAAATCTCACATCAAGGGTGAACTTCCTCCAATGGTCCACCAGGGGGCACTTTTCACTTTAAACAGGAGAGTAAATTATATAATAAATATCACATCAAGGGTGAACTTCTTCCAATGGTCCACCAGGGGGCACTTTTCACTTTAAACAGAAGAGAAAATAATAAATTAAATCTCACATCAAGGGTGAACTTCCTCCAATGGTCCAGCAGGGGGCACTTTTCACTTTAAACAGGAGAGTAAATAATATAATAAATCTCACATCAAGGGTAAACTTCCTCCAATGGTCCACCAGGGGGCACTTTTCACTTTTAACAGGAGAGAAAATAATATAATAAATCTCACATCAAGGGTGAACTTCCTCCAATGGTCCAGCAGGGGGCACTTTTCACTTTAAACAGGAGTAAATAATAAAATAAATCTCACATCAAGGGTGAACTTCCTCCAATGGTCCAGCAGGGGGCACTTTTCACTTTAAACAGGAGAGTAAATTATATAATAAATATCACATCAAGGGTGAACTTCCTCCAATGGTCCAGCAGGGGGCACTTTTCACTTTTAACAGGAGAGAAAATAATATAATAAATCTCACATCAAGGGTGAACTTCCTCCAATGGTCCAGCAGGGGGCACTTTTCACTTTAAACAGGAGTAAATAATAAAATAAATCTCACATCAAGGGTGAACTTCCTCCAATGGTCCAGCAGGGGGCACTTTTCACTTTAAACAGGAGACTAAAGGAAATAATAAATATCACATCAAAGCTGAACTTCCTCCAATGGTCCAGCAGGGGGCACTTTTCACTTTAAACAGGAGAGAAAATTCAATAATAAATATCACATCAAGGGTGAACTTCCTCCAATGGTCCAGCAGGGGGCACTTTTCACTTTAAACAGGAGAGTAAATAATATAATAAATATCACATCAAGGGTGAACTTCCTCCAATGGTCCAGCAGGGGGCACTTTTCAATTTAAACAGGAGAGTAAATAATATAATAAATATCACATCAAAGCTGAACTTCCTCCAATGGTCCAGCAGGGGGCACTTTTCACTTTAAACAGGAGAGAAAATTATATAATAAATATCACATCAAGGGTGAACTTCCTCCAATGGTCCACCAGGGGGCACTTTTCACTTTAAACAGGAGAGAAAATAATATAATAAATCTCACATCAAGGGTGAACTTCCTCCAATGGTCCAGCAGGGGGCACTTTTCACTTTAAACAGGAGAGTTAATAATATAATAAATCTCACATCAAGGGTGAACTTCCTCCAATGGTCCAGCAGGGGGCACTTTTCACTTTAAACAGGAGAGTTAATAATATAATAAATCTCACATCAAGGGTGAACTTCCTCCAATGGTCCAGCAGGGGGCACTTTTCACTTTAAACAGAAGAGAAAATAATATAATAAATCTCACATCAAGGGTGAACTTCCTCCAATGGTCCAGCAGGGGGCACTTTTCACTTTAAACAGGAGAGTAAATTATATAATAAATATCACATCAAGGGTGAACTTCCTTCATTGGTCCAGCAGGGGGCACTTTTCACTTTAAACAAGGGGAAAATAATTTTATAAATCTCACATCAAGGGTGAACTTCCTCCAATGGTCCAGCAGGGGGCACTTTTCACTTTAAACAGGAGTAAATTATATAATAAATATCACATTAAGGGTGAACTTCCTCCAATGGTCCAGCAGGGGGGCACTTTTCATTTTAAACAGGAGAGTTAATAATATAATAAATCTCACATCAAGGATGAACTTCTTCCAATGGTCCAGCAGGGGGCACTTTTCACTTTAAACAGGAGAGTAAATAATAAAATAAATCTCACATCAAGGGTGAACTTCCTCCAATGGTCCAGCAGGGGGCACTTTTCACTTTAAACAGGAGGAAAATAATAAAATAAATCTCACATCAAGGGTGAAGTTCCTCCAATGGTCCAGCAGGGGGCACTTTTCACTTTCAACAGGAGGAAAATAATATAATAAATCTCACATTTAGGGTGAACTTCCTCCAATGGTCCAGCAGGGGCACTTTTCACTTTAAACAGGAGTAAATTATATAATAAATATCACATCAAGGGTGAACTTCCTCCAATGGTCCAGCAGGGGGGCACTTTTCATTTTAAACAGTGGAGAAAATAATAAAATAAATCTCACATCAAGGGTGAACTTCCTCCAATGGTCCAGCAGGGGGCACTTTTCACTTTAAACAGGAGAGTAAATTATAGAATAAATCTCACATCAAGGGTGAACTTCCTCCAATGGTCCACCAGGGGGCACTTTTCAATTTAAACAGGAGAGAAAATAATATAATAAATCTCACATCAAGGGTGAACTTCCTCCAATGGTCCAGCAGGGGGCACTTTTCACTTTAAACAGGAGTAAATAATAAAATAAATCTCACATCAAGGGTGAACTTCCTCCAATGGTCCAGCAGGGGGCACTTTTCACTTTAAACAGGAGAGTAAATTATATAATAAATATCACATCAAGGGTGAACTTCCTCCAATGGTCCAGCAGGGGGCACTTTTCACTTTTAACAGGAGAGAAAATAATATAATAAATCTCACATCAAGGGTGAACTTCCTCCAATGGTCCAGCAGGGGGCACTTTTCACTTTAAACAGGAGTAAATAATAAAATAAATCTCACATCAAGGGTGAACTTCCTCCAATGGTCCAGCAGGGGGCACTTTTCACTTTAAACAGGAGAGTAAATTATATAATAAATATCACATGAAGGGTGAACTTCCTCCAATGGTCCAGCAGGGGGCACTTTTCACTTTAAACAGGAGAGTTAATAATATAATAAATCTCACATCAAGGATGAACTTCTTCCAATGGTCCAGCAGGGGGCACTTTTCACTTTAAACAGGAGAGTAAATAATAAAATAAATCTCACATCAAGGGTGAACTTCCTCCAATGGTCCAGCAGGGGGCACTTTTCACTTTAAACAGGAGTAAATTATATAATAAATCTCACATCAAGGGTGAAGTTCCTCCAATGGTCCAGCAGGGGGCACTTTTCACTTTCAACAGGAGGAAAATAATATAATAAATCTCACATCAAGGGTGAACTTCCTTCAATGGTCCAGCAGGGGGCACTTTTCACTTTAAACAGGAGAGTAAATTATATTGTAAATATCAAATCAAGGGTGAACTTCCTCCAATGGTCCAGCAGGGGGCACTTTTCACTTTAAACAGGAGGAAAATAATAAAATAAATCTCACATCAAGGGTGAAGTTCCTCCAATGGTCCAGCAGGGGGCACTTTTCACTTTCAACAGGAGGAAAATAATATAATAAATCTCACATCAAGGGTGAACTTCCTCCAATGGTCCACCAGGGGGCACTTTTCACTTTAAACAGGAGAGTAAATTATATAATAAATATCACATCAAGGGTGAACTTCTTCCAATGGTCCACCAGGGGGCACTTTTCACTTTAAACAGAAGAGAAAATAATAAATTAAATCTCACATCAAGGGTGAACTTCCTCCAATGGTCCAGCAGGGGGCACTTTTCACTTTAAACAGGAGAGTAAATAATATAATAAATCTCACATCAAGGGTAAACTTCCTCCAATGGTCCACCAGGGGGCACTTTTCACTTTTAACAGGAGAGAAAATAATATCATAAATCTCACATCAAGGGTGAACTTCCTCCAATGGTCCAGCAGGGGGCACTTTTCACTTTAAACAGGAGTAAATTATATAATAAATCTCACATCAAGGGTGAAGTTCCTCCAATGGTCCAGCAGGGGGCACTTTTCACTTTCAACAGGAGGAAAATAATATAATAAATCTCACATCAAGGGTGAACTTCCTTCAATGGTCCAGCAGGGGGCACTTTTCACTTTAAACAGGAGAGTAAATTATATTGTAAATATCAAATCAAGGGTGAACTTCCTCCAATGGTCCAGCAGGGGGCACTTTTCACTTTAAACAGGAGGAAAATAATAAAATAAATCTCACATCAAGGGTGAAGTTCCTCCAATGGTCCAGCAGGGGGCACTTTTCACTTTCAACAGGAGGAAAATAATATAATAAATCTCACATCAAGGGTGAACTTCCTCCAATGGTCCACCAGGGGGCACTTTTCACTTTAAACAGGAGAGTAAATTATATAATAAATATCACATCAAGGGTGAACTTCTTCCAATGGTCCACCAGGGGGCACTTTTCACTTTAAACAGAAGAGAAAATAATAAATTAAATCTCACATCAAGGGTGAACTTCCTCCAATGGTCCAGCAGGGGGCACTTTTCACTTTAAACAGGAGAGTAAATAATATCATAAATCTCACATCAAGGGTAAACTTCCTCCAATGGTCCACCAGGGGGCACTTTTCACTTTTAACAGGAGAGAAAATAATATAATAAATCTCACATCAAGGGTGAACTTCCTCCAATGGTCCAGCAGGGGGCACTTTTCACTTTAAACAGGAGTAAATAATAAAATAAATCTCACATCAAGGGTGAACTTCCTCCAATGGTCCAGCAGGGGGCACTTTTCACTTTAAACAGGAGAGTAAATTATATAATAAATATCACATCAAGGGTGAACTTCCTCCAATGGTCCAGCAGGGGGCACTTTTCACTTTTAACAGGAGAGAAAATAATATAATAAATCTCACATCAAGGGTGAACTTCCTCCAATGGTCCAGCAGGGGGCACTTTTCACTTTAAACAGGAGTAAATAATAAAATAAATCTCACATCAAGGGTGAACTTCCTCCAATGGTCCAGCAGGGGGCACTTTTCACTTTAAACAGGAGAGTAAATTATATAATAAATATCACATCAAGGGTGAACTTCCTCCAATGGTCCAGCAGGGGGCACTTTTCACTTTTAACAGGAGAGAAAATAATATAATAAATCTCACATCAAAGGTGAACTTCCTCCAATGGTCCAGCAGGGGGCACTTTTCACTTTAAACAGGAGGAAAATAATAAAATAAATATCACATCAAGGGTGAACTTCCTCCAATGGTCCAGCAGGGGGCACTTTTCACTTAAAACAGGAGAGAAAATAATATAACAAATCTCACATCAAGGGTGAACTTCCTCCAATGGTCCAGCAGGGGGCACTTTTCACTTTAAACAGGAGAGTAAATAATAAAATAAATCTCACATCAAAGGTGAACTTCCTCCAATGGTCCAGCAGGGGGCACTTTTCACTTTAAACAGGAGAGTAAATTATATAATAAATATCACATCAAGGGTGAACTTCCTTCAATGGTCTAGCAGGGGGCACTTTTCACTTTAAACAGGAGAGTTAATAATATAATAAATCTCACATCAAGGGTGAACTTCCTCCAATGGTCCAGCAGGGGGCACTTTTCACTTTAAACAGGAGAGTTAATAATATAATAAATCTCACATCAAGGGTGAACTTCCTCCAATGGTCCAGCAGGGGGCACTTTTCACTTTAAACAGAAGAGAAAATAATATAATAAATCTCACATCAAGGGTGAACTTCCTCCAATGGTCCAGCAGGGGGCACTTTTCACTTTAAACAGGAGAGTAAATTATATAATAAATATCACATCAAGGGTGAACTTCCTTCATTGGTCCAGCAGGGGGCACTTTTCACTTTAAACAGGAGAGTAAATTATATAATAAATATCACATGAAGGGTGAACTTCCTCCAATGGTCCAGCAGGGGGCACTTTTCACTTTAAACAGGAGAGAAAATAATAAATTAAATCTCACATCAAGGGTGAACTTCCTCCAATGGTCCAGCAGGGGGCACTTTTCACTTTAAACAAGGGGAAAATAATTTTATAAATCTCACATCAAGGGTGAACTTCCTCCAATGGTCCAGCAGGGGGCACTTTTCACTTTAAACAGGAGTAAATTATATAATAAATATCACATCAAGGGTGAACTTCCTCCAATGGTCCAGCAGGGGGGCACTTTTCATTTTAAACAGGAGAGTTAATAATATAATAAATCTCACATCAAGGATGAACTTCTTCCAATGGTCCAGCAGGGGGCACTTTTCACTTTAAACAGGAGAGTAAATTATATAATAAATATCACATCAAGGGTGAACTTCCTTCAATGGTCCAGCAGGGGGCACTTTTCACTTTAAACAGGAGAGTAAATTATATAATAAATATCACATGAAGGGTGAACTTCCTCCAATGGTCCAGCAGGGGGCACTTTTCACTTTAAACAGGAGAGAAAATAATAAATTAAATCTCACATCAAGGGTGAACTTCCTCCAATGGTCCAGCAGGGGGCACTTTTCACTTTAAACAGGGGGAAAATAATTTTATAAATCTCACATCAAGGGTGAACTTCCTCCAATGGTCCAGCAGGGGGCACTTTTCACTTTAAACAGGAGTAAATTATATAATAAATATCACATCAAGGGTGAACTTCCTCCAATGGTCCAGCAGGGGGGCACTTTTCATTTTAAACAGGAGAGTTAATAATATAATAAATCTCACATCAAGGATGAACTTCTTCCAATGGTCCAGCAGGGGGCACTTTTCACTTTAAACAGGAGAGTAAATTATATAATAAATCTCACATCAAAGGTGAACTTCCTCCAATGGTCCACCAGGGCGCACTTTTCACTTTAAACAGGATAGTCAATTATATAATAAATATCACATCAAAGGTGAACTTCCTCCAATGGTCCATCAGGGGGCACTTTTCACTTTAAACAGGAGAGTAAATTATATAATAAATATCACATCAAAGGTGAACTTCCTCCAATGGTCCAGCAGGGGGCACTTTTCACTTTTAACAGGAGAGAAAATAATATAATAAATCTCACATCAAAGGTGAACTTCCTCCAATGGTCCACCAGGGGGCACTTTTCACTTTAAACAGGAGAGTAAATAATAAAATAAATCTCACATCAAAGGTGAACTTCCTCCAATGGTCCACCAGGGGGCACTTTTCACTTTAAACAGGAGAGTAAATAATATAATAAATCTCACATCAAGGGTGAACTTCCTCCAATAGTCCAGCAGGGGGCACTTTTCACTTTAAACAGGAGAGTAAATTATATTATAAATATCAAATCAAGGGTGAACTTCCTCCAATGGTCCAGCAGGGGGCACTTTTCACTTTAAACAGGAGAGTAAATTATATAATAAATATCACATCAAGGGTGAACTTCCTCCAATGGTCCAGCAGGGGGCACTTTTCACTTTAAACAGGAGGAAAATAATAAAATAAATATCACATCAAGGGTGAACTTCCTCCAATGGTCCAGCAGGGGGCACTTTTCACTTAAAACAGGAGAGAAAATAATATAACAAATCTCACATCAAGGGTGAACTTCCTCCAATGGTCCAGCAGGGGGCACTTTTCACTTTAAACAGGAGAGTAAATAATAAAATAAATCTCACATCAAAGGTGAACTTCCTCCAATGGTCCAGCAGGGGGCACTTTTCACTTTAAACAGGAGAGTAAATTATATAATAAATATCACATCAAGGGTGAACTTCCTTCAATGGTCCAGCAGGGGGCACTTTTCACTTTAAACAGGAGAGTTAATAATATAATAAATCTCACATCAAGGGTGAACTTCCTCCAATGGTCCAGCAGGGGGCACTTTTCACTTTAAACAGGAGAGTTAATAATATAATAAATCTCACATCAAGGGTGAACTTCCTCCAATGGTCCAGCAGGGGGCACTTTTCACTTTAAACAGGAGAGTAAATTATATAATAAATATCACATCAAGGGTGAACTTCCTTCAATGGTCCAGCAGGGGGCACTTTTCACTTTAAACAGGAGAGTAAATTATATAATAATAATAATTCCAACTGGTCCAACACGTGGAACATGTCTTTCAATCCACACAAATCTCACACTCTCACTATGTCTCTTCGAAAGGACCGTTTACAAAACCCCCCCATCCACTTTCTCAACAATCCTCTGGAAGAAGTCTTTTCTTTCAAGCTTCTGGGTCTCACTATCTGCCATGACCTTTCCTGGGAAAGTCACATTTCCAACCTTGCCTCAAAAGCCAGTCGCCGACTGGGAATCCTCCGTCGTGCAAAGTCCTTCCTCGGCCCTCTTGAGCTCCTGACTACTTACAAAGCTTTTGTCCGTAGCCTGATGGAGTACTGCTCTCCCCTCTGGGCTGGTGCTCCTGCCTCCCACCTTTCTCGACTTCACGCTGTCGAAACCAGGGCTTTTAAGATCATTGGCATCTCCCGCAATGAAGCTGAGTCTTTGGGCCTCTCACTCAATCACCGCAGGTTGGTCGGTGGTCTTTCTGTCTTCTACCGACTCCTCTCCAGCCTTGCCCCCCCTGCTCTCTCTGCGATTTGTCCCAACCACATTTCCACAGGGCGCTCAAGGTCCGCCAACAACCCCCTTCTGGTAAAACTACCAAAATCACGAATCACTGCTCATCTTCACTCTTTCATTCCTCTTTTTTCCCGCCTTTGGAATAAACTTCCTCACTCTATTCTTTCCCATTCTTCCCTCCAGGCTTTCAAAACAGCTGTTCACCACCACCTCTTATCTTCCCCCATCCAAATCCTCGATCTTTTCTACCCCGATAATCCACCCAAGCCCACTTCCTTCAATTCTCCTGCTTTCCTTCCTGAAAGTCCCTGTAATGTCCATCTTCTCCTCGCCATGTTCCCCGTCCCATCCCCATCCCTCTCCCTTCCATAGTTCACCTGTGTCTGTTCCCCAATGTTTTGTCCCTTCCACTCCCACCCCTCTTGTCTCATGCCTCCTTGCTGTGAGTTGTGTGTTAGCTCTCATACGAGCCTCGACCAAGGTATACAAAAAAAAAAAAAAAAAAATAAATAATAAAAAAAAAAATAATATAATAAATATCACATCAAGGGTGAACTTCCTCCAATTGTCCAGCAGGGGGCACTTTTCACTTTATACAGAAGAGAAAATAATAAAATAAATCTCACATCAAGGGTGAACTTCCTCCAATGGTCCAGCAGGGGGCACTTTTCACTTTAAACAGGAGAGTTAATAATATAATAAATCTCACATCAAGGGTGAACTTCCTCCAATGGTCCAGCAGGGGGCACTTTTCACTTTAAACAGGAGAGTTAATTATATAATAAATCTCACATCAAGGGTGAACTTCCTCCAATGGTCCACCAGGGGGCACTTTTCACTTTAAACAGGAGAGTTAATAATATAATAAATCTCACATCAAGGGTGAACTTCCTCCAATGGTCCAGCAGGGGGCACTTTTCACTTTAAACAGGAGAGTTAATTATATAATAAATATCACATCAAAGGTGAACTTCTTCCAATGGTCCAGCAGGGGGCACTTTTCACTTTTAACAGGAGAGAAAATAATAAAATAAATCTCACATCAAGGGTGAACTTCCTCCAATGGTCCAGCAGGGGGCACTTTTCACTTTAAACAGGAGAGTAAATAATAAAATAAATCTCACATCAAGGGTGAACTTCCTCCAATGGTCCAGCAGGGGGCACTTTTCACTTTAAACAGGGGAGAAAATAATTTCATAAATCTCACATCAAAGGTGAACTTCCTCCAATGGTCCAGCAGGGGGCACTTTTCACTTTAAACAGGAGAGTTAATAATATAATAAATCTCACATCAAGGGTGAACTTCTTCCAATGGTCCAGCAGGGGGCACTTTTCACTTTTAACAGGAGAGAAAATAATAAAATAAATCTCACATCTAGGGTGAACTTCCTCCAATGGTCCAGCAGGGGGCACTTTTCACTTTAAACAAGAGAGTAAATAATAAAATAAATCTCACATCAAGGGTGAACTTCCTCCAATGGTCCACCGGGGGGCACTTTTCACTTTAAACAGGAGAGTAAATAATAAAATAAATCTCACATCAAAGGTGAACTTCCTCCAATGGTCCAGCAGGGGGCACTTTTCACTTTAAACAGGAGAGTAAATTATATAATAAATATTACATCCAGGGTGAACTTCCTCCAATGGTCCAGCAGGGGGCACTTTTCACTTTAAACAGGAGAGTAAATAATAAAATAAATCTCACATCAAAGGTGAACTTCCTCCAATGGTCCAGCAGGGGGCACTTTTCACTTTAAACAGGAGAGTAAATAATAAAATAAATCTCACATCAAAGGTGAACTTCCTCCAATGGTCCAGCAGGGGGCACTTTTCACTTTAAACAGGAGAGTAAATAATATAATAAATCTCACATCAAGGGTGAACTTCCTCCAATAGTCCAGCAGGGGGCACTTTTCACCTTAAACAGGAGAGTAAATTATATAATAAATATCACATCAAGGGTGAACTTCCTCCAATGGTCCAGCAGGGGGCACTTTTCACTTTAAACAGGAGAGTAAATTATATAATAAATATCACATCAAGGGTGAACTTCTTCCAATGGTCCAGCAGGGGGCACTTTTAACAGGAGAGAAAATAATATAATAAATCTCACATCAAGGGTAAACTTCCTCCAATGGTCCAGCAGGGGGCACTTTTCACTTTAAACAGGAGAGTAAATAATAAAATAAATCTCACATCAAGGGTGAACTTCCTCCAATGGTCCAGCAGGGGGCACTTTTCACTTTAAACAGGAGAGTAAATTATATAATAAATATCACATCAAAGGTGAACTTCCTCCAATGGTCCAGCAGGGGGCACTTTTCACTTTTAACAGGAGAGAAAATAATATAATAAATCTCACATCAAGGGTGAACTTCCTCCAATGGTCCAGCAGGGGGCACTTTTCACTTTAAACAGGAGGAAAATAATATAATAAATCTCACATCAAGGGTGAACTTCCTCCAATGGTCCACCAGGGGGCACTTTTCACTTTAAACAGGAGAAAATAATAAAATAAATCTCACATCAAGGGTGAACTTCCTCCAATGGTCCAGCAGGGGGCACTTTTCACTTTAAACAGGAGAGTAAATTATATAATAAATATCACATCAAAGGTGAACTTCCTCCAATGGTCCAGCAGGGGGCACTTTTCACTTTTAACAGGAGAGAAAATAATATAATAAATCTCACATCAAGGGTGAACTTCCTCCAATGGTCCAGCAGGGGGCACTTTTCACTTTTAACAGGAGAGAAAATAATACAATAAATCTCACATCAAAGGTGAACTTCCTCCAATGGTCCAGCAGGGGGCACTTTTCACTTAAAACAGGAGAGAAAATAATATAACAAATCTCACATCAAGGGTGAACTTCCTCCAATGGTCCAGCAGGGGGCACTTTTCACTTTAAACAGGAGAGTAAATAATAAAATAAATCTCACATCAAAGGTGAACTTCCTCCAATGGTCCAGCAGGGGGCACTTTTCACTTTAAACAGAAGAGAAAATAATAAAATAAATCTCACATCAAGGGTGAACTTCCTCCAATGGTCCAGCAGGGGGCACTTTTCACTTTAAACAGGAGAGTTAATTATATAATAAATATCACATCAAGGGTGAACTTCCTCCAATGGTCCAGCAGGGGGCACTTTTCACTTTAAACAGAAGAGAAAATAATAAAATAAATCTCACATCAAGGGTGAACTTCCTCCAATGGTCCAGCAGGGGGCACTTTTCACTTTAAACAGGAGAGTAAATAATAAAATAAATCTCACATCAAGGGTGAACTTCCTCCAATGGTCCAGCAGGGGGAACTTTTCACTTTAAACAGGAGAGAAAATAATTTCATAAATCTCACATCAAAGGTGAACTTCCTCCAATGGTCCAGCAGGGGGCACTTTTCACTTTAAACAGGAGAGTTAATAATATAATAAATCTCACATCAAGGGTGAACTTCTTCCAATGGTCCAGCAGGGGGCACTTTTCACTTTTAACAGGAGAGAAAATAATAAAATAAATCTCACATCAAGGGTGAACTTCCTCCAATGGTCCAGCAGGGGGCACTTTTCACTTTAAACAGGAGAGTACATAATAAAATAAATCTCACATCAAAGGTGAACTTCCTCCAATGGTCCAGCAGGGGGCACTTTTCACTTTAAACAGGAGAGTACATAATAAAATAAATCTCACATCAAGGGTGAACTTCCTCCAATGGTCCAGCAGGGGGCACTTTTCACTTCAAACAGGAGAGAAAATAATAAAATAAATCTCACATCAAGGGTGAACTTCCTCCAATGGTCCAGTAGGGGGCACTTTTCACTTTAAACAGGAGAGTACATAATAAAATAAATCTCACATCAAGGGTGAACTTCCTCCAATGGTCCAGCAGGGGGCACTTTTCACTTTAAACAGGAGAGTAAATTATATAATAAATATCACATCAAGGGTGAACTTCCTCCAATGGTCCAGCAGGGGGTACTTTTCACTTTAAACAGGAGAGTAAATAATATAATAAATCTCACATCAAGGGTGAACTTCCTCCAATGGTCCAGCAGGGGGCACTTTTCACTTTAAACAGGAGAGTAAATAATAAAATAAATCTCACATCAAAGGTGAACTTCCTCCAATGGTCCAGCAGGGGGCACTTTTCACTTTAAACAGAAGAGAAAATAATAAAATAAATCTCACATCAAGGGTGAACTTCCTCCAATGGTCCAGCAGGGGGCACTTTTCACTTTAAACAGGAGAGTTAATTATATAATAAATATCACATCAAGGGTGAACTTCCTCCAATGGTCCAGCAGGGGGCACTTTTCACTTTAAACAGAAGAGAAAATAATAAAATAAATCTCACATCAAGGGTGAACTTCCTCCAATGGTCCAGCAGGGGGCACTTTTCACTTTAAACAGGAGAGTAAATAATAAAATAAATCTCACATCAAGGGTGAACTTCCTCCAATGGTCCAGCAGGGGGAACTTTTCACTTTAAACAGGAGAGAAAATAATTTCATAAATCTCACATCAAAGGTGAACTTCCTCCAATGGTCCAGCAGGGGGCACTTTTCACTTTAAACAGGAGAGTTAATAATAAAATAAATCTCACATCAAAGGTGAACTTCCTCCAATGGTCCAGCAGGGGGCACTTTTCACTTTAAACAGGAGAGTACATAATAAAATAAATCTCACATCAAGGGTGAACTTCCTCCAATGGTCCAGCAGGGGGCACTTTTCACTTCAAACAGGAGAGAAAATAATAAAATAAATCTCACATCAAGGGTGAACTTCCTCCAATGGTCCAGCAGGGGGCACTTTTCACTTTAAACAGGAGAGTACATAATAAAATAAATCTCACATCAAGGGTGAACTTCCTCCAATGGTCCAGCAGGGGGCACTTTTCACTTTAAACAGGAGAGTAAATAATATAATAAATCTCACATCAAAGGTGAACTTCCTCCAATGGTCCAGCAGGGGGCACTTTTCACTTTAAACAGGAGAGTACATAATAAAATAAATCTCACATCAAAGGTGAACTTCCTCCAATGGTCCAGCAGGGGGCACTTTTCACTTTAAACAGGAGAGTACATAATGAAATAAATCTCACATCAAGGGTGAACTTCCTCCAATGGTCCAGCAGGGGGCACTTTTCACTTCAAACAGGAGAGTAAATTATATAATAAATATCACATCAAGGGTGAACTTCCTTCAATGGTCCAGCAGGGGGCACTTTTCACTTTAAACAGGAGAGTACATAATAAAATAAATCTCACATCAAAGGTGAACTTCCTCCAATGGTCCAGCAGGGGGCACTTTTCACTTTAAACAGGAGAGTAAATAATAAAATAAATCTCACATCAAGGGTGAACTTCCTCCAATGGTCCAGCAGGGGGCACTTTTCACTTTAAACAGGAGAGAAAATAATTTCATAAATCTCACATCAAAGGTGAACTTCCTCCAATGGTCCAGCAGGGGGCACTTTTCACTTTAAACAGGAGAGTTAATAATATAATAAATCTCACATCAAGGGTGAACTTCTTCCAATGGTCCAGCAGGGGGCACTTTTCACTTTAAACAGGAGAGCACATAATAAAATAAATCTCACATCAAAGGTGAACTTCCTCCAATGGTCCAGCAGGGGGCACTTTTCACTTTAAACAGGAGAGTTAATAATATAATAAATCTCACATCAAGGGTGAACTTCCTCCAATGGTCCACCAGGGGGCACACGGTGAGATCCATTTTGTATTTGTTTCAATGACTTGTCGTTCCTATCATGTTGTGAGTACCCGGTCGACCTTCAAACTCTAATATCTCCTGAAGGAAACGTTCCACAAGGTTGAGTGACGATGGTTTTCAATCATTCTGTTACTTTCATTCATTCCTCCTTGTCCTTGTCACGCACCCATCCTGCCCATCAAAATTCATCAGAATCCGTCCACAACTTTTTGAGATATCAAACACACAAACAAACCACTTTTGGTGCTGGAGTTAAACAGTTTGTTTGTGCGTTGTTCGTCATTCTTCAGTCACACCTTGGGGCCCTGACCTTTGGGTGAAGGGATTTCAGAATCTGGACAAGGTGTGAAATTCCACCCCCAACAGGGAAACATTCTGTCTGTATTGTTGTGGTTTTGGAAAACTTACCTCTGGGGGCTGGTGGGGGGCGGGGGAGCAGGGAGCATACACGGACACCGCGGTGACCCGAGGATTAGTTATTTCATGTGTTTATGTAGGTAATCCTTGGCCCCTTGTCGAGGGGTTGTTCAGTGGACACGCGTTGGCTCGGTTGTATTTTCCAGGTGTAATGTCTATCCCCCCTCCCCTCCTCCCCTGTTACTTCCAATCATCCCTCCTTCACCCCCTGTGTGTCCCCTCACCCGAATGATTCCAGTGGTTCTGCTCGACCGAAGTTCTGTTCTTCATTGTGTTTGCTCCTCTCGCACCATCACGTGACGGTGTGAAAGCAGCACAACCTTGAATAGCAAGTGGTGAAATGACTTGCTGAATGCGAATCCGCTTCACTTCCCTCATCTCCATTCAATGCACATTTCCGGTGTGTCGGGTTCCTCTGCAAACAACACAGGTGTTTCCCAAAGGGACCCGGTGGTCACCTGGGACACCTGCTGGGCAGACATCTTCTCTCAGAGGTTTTACACATGACCGTGACTGTAAGAACTTTCAACACAAACACACAAACACACGAGACTTTAATTCTTGTTCACTTTAATAACATGAAGAGGTTGATCAAACTCCTGAAGCTCTGACAAACAGACGAGTTTCCGATCGTTTACTCTGCTACTATCGGCCACGTCGGTGTTGTGCACACCAGTTCGGGCGGTGTGCCCCATCGAGGTCAGAACGTCAATGTGACACAAACGATCACTTGGAACAAAACTCGCGAACACAGCCCTTCGTGCCTCGGTGTGGTGAAGACTATCCGAGTGCGGCGTAGACCTTGGTTCCCTTGGACCCGGCACCTTCTTCCCCAGTTTAAGTTAAGTCCACCATTTTGAGTTCAAAGGTCGTGCAAAACAGGTCGGCAACAGATGGTGGTGCACAACCGGAAGTCGCTCCAAGACTTCAAATTCGGAACAAGAGAAATGGTGAGGCATCGTACGCTGATCCTCGTGTCGCTACCACGACCCGAAGGACAACGGAAAGGGAACTAAGTGCGCTCTTCGCTCTCAACGGCCGCCGGAGCGACCCCTGGCTTCTTGTGCGAGAGCACGCCGCACAGGTAGAACATCCAGGTGAAGGGGCGGCCAGCACCGTCGCACCCAGCACACGAAACGGTCAGTCTGCCCGGAAGCTGCTGCACCTTGCTGGTCGGAGCCTTGTAGGAAACGACCGTGTCGAATGGCTGCCGCCCGTGTATCGTCATCGTTTTCTTGGGCACGGTGAACGCCGGGTTGTCGATCGCAAGGGAGAAGGTGGTGGTTTGTTTAAAAACGTTGTGGAAAGCCACGGTGACGCTGGACCCGGCTTGTACTTTGTACGGCCCTTGGGGTTGCGGTGATGTGCACACACCGACCAAGGGTGTCACGTACTCGCCACCCTGCCGGAGAGAGAGCGCACAGGTAAAATGTTACCGGCACAGGTAATAACTGTCCAAACGTCACACAGGTGCGAGGCGGTGGGCAAAGGACTCGATCCTTAAAATAAGGAATCGACGTTCAGGACCTCGAACCGGCTGAGCACTGCGACGACTCGGCGACGAGTGTGCACACCTGGGGGGAGGTGATCAAGAGAGTGGTGCAGGTTTGTCCGACGTCACAAGGCATGTACGACACGTCCACTGCGAACTCGGAACCGGTGAACATGCCACCCGCTGCCGTGACCACCGGCTGAACACGGAACACCGGACTGTCGATCTGTCGAAAGGCGTGGACAAGAGAAACGCACGAACAGGCACGTGTAAACCCGAACAACAACAACAACAAACGGCTATGAAAGGTTGTCTTGGGGCTCGCTTGTCGATCGGTCGGTTTTTCACAGCGTCACACCTCATGTGCGTGAAGATACCGTCACGCCGTCACTAATTTGTACACACAAACACACATATCTCTAATTAGGTGTGAGTCTTTTTACCAAATTCACTTTCACATGACATCATAACGTTGAAAATGTTCAACTGCAGATGTCTTGACTGATTAAAAAATAATAATAATAATAATAATTGGATACATTGTCGAGGCTCACATGAGAGCTGACACAAAACGCACAACAAGGGGGGCAGGAGACAAGAGGGGCGGGAGAGGGAAGGACGAAACAGCGGGGAACAGAGACATCAGGAGATGTGTGGAAGGGAGAGGGATGGGGGCGGGGAACACGGGGAATACAAGATGGACACCACAGGGACATTTACCTTGCAGGTGTACTCTGTTCTTTGAGAAAGGTAGTGCAGGAAACTAGCAGACTGCACATGAACGCAACCCAGTGCGGCTTTGAAGTGCAATGTACGTTCAGGAGGTGCGGCCCGTGCATCCAGTTGCAGGGCATAGTTGATGGGGCAGAGATGATGGCTGTGGAAGCGCAACTCTCCGTCGGCATTTCCAACATGTATCGGCCGGTACTCAAGTGATATCGATGCCTAATGTGGGAGGAAGCAAGAGTGAAACAAAGCGAGGTTGGGATGGAACCAAAGGGCAAGGAAACAGCGCTTGGTACAATCACGTCTGAGCAAGTCTTGAAACCTGTACGAATCTATAAGCAAGTCTTGAAACCTGTACGAATCTATGAGCAAGTCTTGAAACCTGTACGAGTCTATGAGCAAGTCTTGAAACCTGTACGAATCTATGAGCAAGTCTTGAAACCTGTACGAGTCTATGAGCAAGTCTTGAAACCTGTACGAGTCTATGAGCAAGTCTTGAAACCTGTACGAGTCTATGAGCAAGTCTTGAAACCTGTACGAGTCTATAAGCAAGTCTTGAAACCTGTACGAGTCTATAAGCAAGTCTTGAAACCTGTACGAGTCTATGAGCAAGTCTTGAAACCTGCACGAGTCTATGAGCAAGTCTTGAAACCTGCACGAGTCTATGAGCAAGTCTTGAAACCTGCACGAGTCTATGAGCAAGTCTTGAAACCTGTACGAGTCTATGAGCAAGTCTTGAAACCTGTACGAGTCTATTGAGCAACTCTTCAAATCTGTACGAGTCTATGAGCAAGTCTTGAAACCTGCACGAGTCTATGAGCAAGTCTTGAAACCTGTACGAGTCTATGAGCAAGTCTTGAAACCTGTACGAGTCTATGAGCAAGTCTTGAAACCTGCACGAGTCTATGAGCAAGTCTTCAAACCTGTACGAGTCTATGAGCAAGTCTTGAAACCTGCACGAGTCTATGAGCAAGTCTTGAAACCTGCACGAGTCTATGAGCAAGTCTTGAAACCTGTACGAGTCTATGAGCAAGTCTTGAAACCTGTACGAGTCTATGAGCAAGTCTTGAAACCTGTACGAGTCTATAAGCAAGTCTTGAAACCTGTACGAGTCTATAAGCAAGTCTTGAAACCTGTACGAATCTATGAGCAAGTCTTGAAACCTGTACGAATCTATGAGCAAGTCTTGAAACCTGTACGAATCTATGAGCAAGTCTTGAAACCTGCACGAGTCTATGAGCAAGTCTTGAAACCTGTACGAGTCTATGAGCAAGTCTTGAAACCTGCACGAGTCTATGAGCAAGTCTTGAAACCTGCACGAGTCTATGAGCAAGTCTTGAAACCTGTACGAGTCTATGAGCAAGTCTTGAAACCTGTACGAGTCTATTGAGCAACTCTTCAAATCTGTACGAGTCTATGAGGAAGTCTTGAAACCTGTACGAGTCTATGAGGAAGTCTTCAAGTTTGTATGAATCGACGAGGAAATCTTCAAGTCTGTATGAGTCTATGAGCAACTCTTCAAACCTGTACGAGTCTATGAACAACTCTCCAAACCTGTACGAGTCTATGAGCAAGTCTTCAAATCTGTACGAGTCTATGAGCAAGTCTTGAAACTAGTACGAGTCTATGAGCAAGTCTTCAAATCTGTACGAGTCTATGAGCAAGTCTTGAAACCTGCACGAGTCTATGAGCAAGTCTTCAAACCTGTACGAGTCTATGAGCAAGTCTTGAAACCTGCACGAGTCTATGAGCAAGTCTTGAAACCTGTACGAGTCTATGAGCAAGTCTTGAAACCTGCACGAGTCTATGAGCAAGTCTTCAAACCTGTACGAGTCTATGAGCAAGTCTTGAAACCTGCACGAGTCTATGAGCAAGTCTTGAAACCTGCACGAGTCTATGAGCAAGTCTTGAAACCTGCACGAGTCTATGAGCAAGTCTTGAAACCTGTACGAGTCTATGAGCAAGTCTTGAAACCTGTACGAGTCTATTGAGCAACTCTTCAAATCTGTACGAGTCTATGAGCAAGTCTTGAAACCTGCACGAGTCTATGAGCAAGTCTTGAAACCTGTACGAGTCTATGAGCAAGTCTTGAAACCTGTACGAGTCTATGAGCAAGTCTTGAAACCTGCACGAGTCTATGAGCAAGTCTTGAAACCTGTACGAGTCTATGAGCAAGTCTTGAAACCTGTACGAGTCTATTGAGCAACTCTTCAAATCTGTACGAGTCTATGAGGAAGTCTTGAAACCTGTACGAGTCTATGAGGAAGTCTTCAAGTTTGTATGAATCGACGAGGAAATCTTCAAGTCTGTATGAGTCTATGAGCAACTCTTCAAACCTGTACGAGTCTATGAACAACTCTCCAAACCTGTACGAGTCTATGAGCAAGTCTTCAAATCTGTACGAGTCTATGAGCAAGTCTTGAAACTAGTACGAGTCTATGAGCAAGTCTTCAAATCTGTACGAGTCTATGAGCAAGTCTTGAAACCTGCACGAGTCTATGAGCAAGTCTTGAAACCTGCACGAGTCTATGAGCAAGTCTTCAAACCTGTACGAGTCTATGAGCAAGTCTTGAAACCTGCACGAGTCTATGAGCAAGTCTTGAAACCTGCACGAGTCTATGAGCAAGTCTTGAAACCTGCACGAGTCTATGAGCAAGTCTTGAAACCTGCACGAGTCTATGAGCAAGTCTTGAAACCTGTACGAGTCTATGAGCAAGTCTTGAAACCTGTACGAGTCTATTGAGCAACTCTTCAAATCTGTACGAGTCTATGAGCAAGTCTTGAAACCTGCACGAGTCTATGAGCAAGTCTTGAAACCTGTACGAGTCTATGAGCAAGTCTTGAAACCTGTACGAGTCTATGAGCAAGTCTTGAAACCTGCACGAGTCTATGAGCAAGTCTTGAAACCTGTACGAGTCTATGAGCAAGTCTTGAAACCTGTACGAGTCTATTGAGCAACTCTTCAAATCTGTACGAGTCTATGAGGAAGTCTTGAAACCTGTACGAGTCTATGAGGAAGTCTTCAAGTTTGTATGAATCGACGAGGAAATCTTCAAGTCTGTATGAGTCTATGAGCAACTCTTCAAACCTGTACGAGTCTATGAACAACTCTCCAAACCTGTACGAGTCTATGAGCAAGTCTTCAAATCTGTACGAGTCTATGAGCAAGTCTTGAAACTAGTACGAGTCTATGAGCAAGTCTTCAAATCTGTACGAGTCTCTGAGCAAGTCTTCAAACCTGTACGAGTCTATGAGCAAGTCTTCAAATCTGTACGAGTCTATGAGCAAGTCTTCAAATCTGTACGAGTCTATGAGCAAGTCTTCAAATCTGTACGAGTCTATGAGCAAGTCTTGAAACTTGTACGAGTCTATGAGCAAGTCTTCAAACCTGTACGAGTCTATGAGCAAGTCTTCAAACCTGTACGAGTCTATGAGCAACTCTTCAAGTCTGTTTGAGTCGACGAGGAAATCTTCAAACCTGTACGAGTCTATGAGCAACTCTTCAAGTCTGTATGAGTCGACGAGGAAATCTTCAAACCTGTACGAGTCTATGAGCAACTCTTCAAGTCTGTATGAGTCGACGAGGAAATCTTCAAACCTGTACGAGTCTATGAGCAACTCTTCAAGTCTGTATGAGTCGACGAGGAAATCTTCAAACCTGTACGAGTCTATGAGAAACTCTTCAAGTCTGTACGAGTCTATGAGGAAATCTTCAAACCTGTACGAGTCTATGAGCAAGTCTTCAAGTCTGTACGAGTCTATGAGGAAATCTTCAAACCTGTACGAGTCTATGAGCAAGTCTTCAAGTCTGTACGAGTCTATGAGGAAATCTTCAAACCTGTACGAGTCTATGAGCAAGTCTTCAAGTCTGTATGAGTCGACGAGGAAATCTTCAAACCCGTATTTAGACTTTAAAATCTTCTTTCAAAGGAACGGTTTATAGCTTGAGATTGTGAAAAAAGTGTTGTGGTTGGAGTGGATTGTGGTTCGAATGGATTGTGGTTAGAGTGGATTGTGGTTAGAATGGATTGTGGTTCGAGTGAATTGTTGTTTGAATGCATTGTGGTTCGAGTGGATTGTGGTTTCAGTGGATTGTGGTTAGAGTTCATGTCTGATTCGAGTGGACTGTTGTTAGAGTTGATGTATGATTCAAGTGGATTGTGGTTTCATTGGACTGTGGTTAAAGTGGATTTGTGGTTAGAGTGGGTTGTGGTTGGAGTGAATTGTGGTTAGAATGGATTGTGGTTCGAGTGGATGTGGTTCGAGTGGGTTGTGGTTGAAGTGGTATTGCGGTAAGACCGTCTGCTCTGAGCGTGGGAGGTCTGCAGTCCAAACCCCGGCCGAGTCATCCCAAAGACCTTTTTTTAAATGGTGCGTGCTGCTTCCTTGCTTGACGCTCAACAATGAGACTTAAAGAGGATCGAGAACCTCCTCAAACATCAGCATTGGAGTGAGAGTGCAGTCGGTGCAGCCTGGACGAGTTTGCTTGCCTGTGGCTGAAGGTGGTCACATGATATATATATATATATATATATATATATATATATATATATATATATATATATATATATATATATATATATATATATATATATATATATATATATGTTTGGTTCGACAGAACTTTAATATGGATACAAATAAACACGACATAGTGACCGAAGCTTTTCGTGCTGCATTGTTCAGGGTAAAAATCGCAGCAAGTGAAGAAGGAAGTGAAGCCGTGTGCTTTATACGCAGGTCTCAATAAGGTAGACGCTGATTGGTTCGGCCGTAATGACGTCACGGTTAATCCGAACGCCCATTGGTCGGCTCATCCTTTTCTCCCACCGATCCTTTATGACGTCAGACAATCGACGTCATCCAAAATGGTGGCTGCTCAGTTTTCCATCTTTTAACTCCAAGGAGTTGAGAATTTATTTCCTGATCCCC
>NC_140983.1:1333027-1338027 GCF_056783735.1 Eptatretus burgeri | reverse complement strand
CATATGCCTTTGCTCTCAATCCAATAAACTCACTCATTACTTTTCCACCCAACTCATCCTTAAACTTACCAATAACCTTTTCATTCTTTTTGGAAAATAACTCACTCTTCTTGCTGAAATTACTTGTATCATATACTCCAATATTTTTCTTCATATCTTTATAAACATCATCAGTTTTTATATCTAGGATAAAACTATCAGTGTCCATATACAACAATGAAACATTTTCACCATACTCTTTCTTTAAGTCATTATACAAATAATCATACATCAATATCTTTGATAAATCAAGAACTGCTGTTCCAATATAAATTGGTTTATCCATTACAATACTTTCCTTTTTCATATGAATTGCAGAAAAGTTCTCTGAAAAAACCTCTTCTCTCTCAAAACTTGGTTTATTTATCAATCTCGAAGCTTCTTTCCAAGATGTTGCGAATCTAATGTTTTGCCTGTTTCTAACATTTTCCATAGTCTTTCCAAATACAGCATTATTCATTAATTTATAAAAGTCCCCTTCAAATTTTACTTTTGTATTTGCTCTCATATCTGTATTGAATTGAATATACTTTTTCACCCAAGGACTTTGTTTAAATTTTAAAACTTTATGAATTTTAGCTACTCTCAATCCTTCTCTCAAAAACTGTTTTAAGCTTCTCTGATGCAAAACATATCCCTCTTTATCATAGAATGTTGTTAATAACTTTTCTGTTGATTTGCATTTAATATTAAAACTTTTATGATAATCACTGAAACATTCTTTCTTTGGGGTTTCTTTCTCACATGCAAAAGGAAGGTCTTTATGCTTATTATGAAGATCACTCGGGTACCTCAAATCAACTTCAAAATAATAACCTTCTTCTTCGTCATTCAATTCCTCTTGAGAAGAAATAACAATATTCATCAAAGCCTTTTCATAATCCTTTTCTTCCACCCACTCTAATTTACCATAAGGCAGAGATTGAGACATTGCCCATCCATACAAATTATTAGCATCAAAATACATCAAATAATTACTGTCTTTTTCACTATCATAATTTGGAAGATATTTATTATTTGCTTTAGCATATCTTTTTGAACATACTTGTGATATTCCACCTCTCTTGGACTTCTCAATCATCAAAAGCATATCAACATCACTGATTAAATCTATATCTTGTTTTGTCATTTTCAACATTGCACTCCAAGCTAAACCAGGAGCTGTGAAATAGTGGGCAGGATCTAATCCATAACAATTTTTATTATGACAGAGTGATCTAAAAGCTTCAAACACATCAGCTAACAATAAAACATCTGTTTTTAGATATAAATCATGATATTCTCCAAGGTTCTTTATCTTAAATATTTTCCATATTTCTTGTGCGTGTTTATATTCCTTATCACTTATCTCTTCTTCATAAAGGTTATTATAGAAACTTTCTTTTGAAGGAAGTTGTGTTTCTTTAAATCTCATAAATGAATCCATATAATCATAAGGATAAATTCCCTTACTTGTAAGAATTTTCTCTTTGCTTTGAATTTCATTCCTTGTTTGAATTTCCTCTCTCGTGAGAATTCCTTCTTTAATCAGAATTTCATCTTTAATCAGAATTTCCTCTTTAGTTAGAATTTCATTCATTGTTCGAATTTTCTTTATAATTAGAATTTCATCTTCAGTTAGAATTTCTTCATTAATTTCCTCATTAATTAGAATTTCCTCTTTACTTTGAATTCTCTCTTTAATCTGAATTTCCTCTTTAGTGAGAATTTCCTCTTTTGGAAAGAATGAATTAAGATTTGGAAAAGAGTCCGTGGAGCTTAGATTTGATGCGAGGTAGGCTAGTGGTGTTCCCATAAACTTGTAAGAATCTAGAAACCTAATACGAGTTAAAGGTTTTGTGAATATCATTTTTGTAAGTGAAATATACTTTTGACTTGTGTTTGTTATGGCAGAAATATTCCCTGGTGTTTTTGAAAGTTCATTTATAAATAGATGTGTATCATAGTTGGCGCTGTTGTGAAGAAAGACTGGAATAAAAGAAGGTAATTTATAATTAAGATTACAACAGGAATGAGCGGGACCTCTATATTTACCAGTAAGATGACAATGATCCCTAACTTTAGACTCCTTAATTTCCCCCTCACAAATATGACAGATATTGTTCTTTCTAAATTCTAATTTTTCTTCTTTGGTTAATTTCATCGGTTCATTTGTTTCTTTCATTAATTTAGTGAGTCTTATACAATCCTTTTCTAATCGTTTTACAAACTCTTGTGAAGCTTTTTTTCCACTATAATGTTCAAGTTTGTTATACTTTTCTCCAACAGATGATTTGACATAATAACAGAAACCACAAGGAATATGTTTTTGATATTTATTTGTATATGATTCTTTTGGATTAGGAGAAGCAGTATTTATCTTTTTAAGGATACACTCAAAATCAGCGTACATCACAAATGGGTGCATGATAGATTTATTATAATCTTCAAAAGAAATCTTTTCACCAGGTTTAGGCATTGTAATTACAGCTGATTTCTGATTACGACAATATTTTGAATGTTGTTCCAATCGTTCTTTTGTATGAAATGAATTAAGACATCGCTTACAAGGATATATTTTGTTTGCTGCTCTGAATACCTGAGAAGATATTAATCTTGATAAATTATTGATGTATGTGTAATGTGAATTATTTCCAACACTAAAATATAAAAGATCAATGTGTTTCTTCATTTTTATAGTTGTTTGAAATTTTTAATATTTGAACTTTGTTTGTATCCGTTAATCCATATACATTAATAGAAAGATTATTCTTTTTCTCAAATTTAGGAATATCTGTTAGTGGCATTGGGAATTTAAAATCTTTAATGTCCAAGGTATTCTCATATTTCATATATTGTTTTACTCTTTCTGAATTACATTTTGGTGGATGAAAGTGAGCAAGAACAGACCAGAGAAAACATTTATTATCATTGTTCTTAATATTAACAACTGCCTTCTTTAGTTTTATTTCTTTTGGTAATTCAATATAAGAAGAAGCTTTAAGAGGGTTTGATTTTAGAATGTGTATATCTAAAAAGATGATTTTTTTAATATTGAATCCACTTCCTACCACTGTATTATCAACATCCTCCTCTTGTTCTGATAGTTCTTCATAAACCCCACTATTTAAAAAATCTTGAAATGATGTTATAAAATGAAGATCTGTTCTCATATAAGGAGTTTGTTCTTCATCTTGTCTTTTCATATTCATTTTCACTCCTATATAAAACTTTAAAGTTTTCATTTCTTTTAATGTCTTTTTAATAACCTTTTCAACATCAGGTTTCACTATTTCAATTGATTCAGCTATTGATGATGGACCGGGTTCTCCAAATTGAAAAATCCTTATTTTTATATGCCCTTTAAATGCCCCATCAGTGTTTTCAATATAATAGTCTCCCTTTACTTTAAACTCATTTTTCTTGTGTTTTTGTGATTGAAGATGTTTATTATAACTTCTCTTCAAAACATCCTTTGAACAGATATCACAATGTTTTCTTTCCAACTCAAGAGGAGATATTTTATGAAATAGATTAAATGTGTGTTTGTTGGTTCGGAGGTGTTTTCTATAATGTTTATATTTGTGATTACAAACATCGCAGTATGTTGTATTCACCATATTTATATAATAAATCTTTGCTTAAACTAAAATTTTCTTGATGAAAATTTCATTTATTTTACAGGTTTATTTACTGTGCTTAAAACCATTTTATCCTCCAACTTTTACACTTAATAAATACAATGTTTCAAGACACAAAAGACAAGTTTCAATCAATCTCTTCATTTGTTAAAGATACTGAGAAATATGTCAAGGATGTAAAATTGAACAAAGATAAATATAACAGCTATTGGATAAAAACAATTATGGTAAATAATATGAGTTCTTCATTTTCCTTCAGTGGAAGGGCTTTTAGTATACCTGGTAGAACATCAATTAAAGTATCTCTAACAAAAGTTTCTCCTCTCCTTCTGGTAATATATTCAAAACTAGAAAAAGCAATGAAACAAGAAAAAGTATCAAAAAACAAAAACCTTATGGATGAAGCTTTAGAAAGAAAAGATAAGACCATCTGTAATATGCAAGGAGAAATTTGTATTTTTTCAACAACCCTAAAGATGTAAATCCTGATGAAATAAAGGATGTTAATATATCAGGTGAAATGACATTTCGTTCAATAGTAGTTAACGATCATTTTAAAATTACCTTTAATATAAAAAATGTTGTCGTTGAATCTGGTAATGAAAAAAAGTATATTGATATCGATGGTAATATTATTAAATATGAGTCAATATACAACTGAAAGTATAGATGAATTTCAGTTTAAGTAAAGTTTTACTTTATAAATATGCTAGACTTTCCTGATTCTCCATATGACAAATTTGAGAATTTTCGTGCGTGTGAAATACGGGGATTAAACACAGAGTCAAAAGCCTATAAACAATGTATATTCTGTGATTATCTTCTAATTAATGATAATAAAAAATATAAAAAGGAAAATAATTCTTTTAGATTTACACCAAAAATGAATTACTTTACAAGATTGATTAGAGAAATGAATGTAAAGTACGAGGGTGATAACACACCTTTCCTTACAAGGGAAGAAACTGAACGTATAAGAGAAATGTTCAAAGGATTGTTGTTATATATTATTCATGGATGTAATTTTCAAGGAAATATCAACACAAGATATTGTATAAATAAAATAATGGATTATCTTGAAATTAAACCTGAACTTAGGATAAAATATAGAGTTTCTAAAAAAGCCAATAATAAATTAAATAACCTGTTTTCCAAATATATAAATGAATGATTTTTTACCCATTTGGGAAAATAAGATAAAATTTAACAACCATAAAAATCTCCCAAATTCATTAAGATGTCTCATAGTTGGTTCAAGTGGATGTGGAAAAACCTGCTTACTTTTAAAGATGCTCCTCACTCCCAACTTTTTAGATTATGATAATTTAATAAATTCACAAA
>NC_140983.1:1325527-1328027 GCF_056783735.1 Eptatretus burgeri | reverse complement strand
AGGGAGGAGAGGTAGAGGGAGGAAGTGGAGGTGGAGAGATGAGGGAGAGGATGTAGAGAGATGAAGGAGGGGACGTAAAGAGATGAGGGAGGGGACCTTGAGAGGATGGAGAGAGATAAGGAAGGAGAGGCAGAGAGGAGGGAGGGAGAGAGATGAGGGAGGAGAGGAAGAGAGATGAGAGTGGGGAGGGAGAGAGAGAGGAGGGAGGGGAGGTAGAGAGGAAGGAGTGGAGGTAGAGAGATGAAGGAGGGGACATAGAGAGATGAGGGAGGGAAGTAGAGAGGAGGGAGTGGAGGTGGAGAGATGAAGGAGGGGACGTGGAGAGATGAGGGAGGAGAGATGGAGAGGAGGGAGGGAGAGAGATGAGGGAGGAGAGGGTGAGAGAGGGGAGGGAGATAGCGGAGGGAGGAGAGGGAGAGAGACGAAGGAGGGGAAGGAGAGAGAGGAAGGAGCAGAGAGAGAGTGAGGGGAGGGAAAGGGGAGGGGTGGGAGAGAGGAGGGAGGGGCAAGGAGGGGTGGGTGAGTGAGGTGGGAGCTTGGAAGGGGGAAGAGTGAGGAAGGGGGGTGGGAGAGCAACGCCTCACCAAACATCATAAAACACTCCAGGAAGAGGGGGGGGTTGGTAATGGTTGGAAGGGTCAGAGAGAGAGCGAGAGGGTTTGGAGAGAGGGAGAGGGGTGGGATAGGGAAAGGGGAGAGAGAAGGGAGGATGGGGGAGAGTGAGAGAGAAAAAAGGGAGAGTGCAGAGAGGGAGAGTAGAGGGGGAAGAGATTCTGACAGATGTGATAGTCAGTTTAACATCCATCCAAGAGAGGGCATACACATTGATGAATCACCCTGCTTTATGAAATGTGAAACACTGGGATGGCAGTTTTTAGCTGGATAGTGATTCGAACCCAGGCTAGACAGCCTCGAGCGAGCGTACGTACCTCTCAGCTATCCTGTTGTGATGTGGAGATTCATTGCTTTGTGACGGAAAACATTTTTCACTCAATGTAATCATCGAAATTATTTTGCCTTCTTCAGGCCGGAGATGTCCACACCGCCAATAGCGCTGTGATATCACCATGGAAACTTGTCGAGATCGAAGCTTGAAGAGTGCTACAAGCAAGCACTCCACAAAACAGTTAAAAAAACTTTTTAAAAGGAAACGTTTAATTATTTAATAAGCATTTATTTATGCGTAATTGATGGGTCATATTGTTACGGTGCCGGGGTCAGCCGCCAACCGACCACTCTGACGGAGCCGCAAGTCGAGTCGGCCCGACCGATCGCCCGGAATATAGATCGCTGCCCGGATAACTCCGAGGCCGACGGGTCCTTGTGCAAGAACCGAAATACGCCAATGGGCAGACCACGTGCGGTAGGGTCGATTGCCAATCTTCAATTTATCTAAATACCCACGTGATCCAACTACCGGGGTATTCCACCCTCGACGGAACTCGTACTGAACAAGCCACTTAAGTGAGCCTGTCCCGTGCGCGATTCCGAGCGGCTTAATCACCGAGAACCGTGGGTCCGAATGTCCCCCTTTTTCGGCAAACCAACGGCTAAATCCCAACACACGAAATGCTCAGTCAATGAAAGAATCGACGCTACGAGCTGAAAACATTTAACAATTGGGGTATTTATTAATAACTAGTGCGGGCCCGTAGGTGCGTGCCCGTAGGTGCGTGTCAGTATGTGCAGCTTCATTCCTTCGCTCTCGTAAACGACGACTGGATTGGGGCATTTTTTCAATTAGATCGGACCAACTGTATCATAAGTGGCCATAACTTGGGAAACACCTGGGAAACAAACTCAGATCCCCAGCGTCAATTGTGACTTCATATCAAACGAAGAAGAAGACTTGTGACGCCCCCTCTCTCTCGCCCCCCCTCTCTCCCCCCTAGTCTCGCCCCTCCTCTCTCGCCCCTCTCTCTTTCCCCCACTCTCACCCCTCCTCTCTCGCCCCCTTCTTTCTCCCCCTCTCTTGAATTGTGCTGCCCCCTCTCTCTCTCGCCCCCCTCTCTTGCATTGTAACACCCCCTCTCTCTCGCCGCTCTCTCTCGCCTCCCCCTCTCTCGCCCCCTCTCTCGCCCCTCCTCTCTTGCCCCTCGCTCTCTTAATGTATTCACAAATGTCTACCAAGCACAACAATTAATTCAAACCTTGGGAAAAAAACAGCTTTCAAACCCTTGGGAAACAGCTGTTTCCCTTGGGAAAATTCAAACCTTGGGATTAATTAATAATTTGAACAATTAATTTAAACCTTGGGAAAAAACAGCTTTCAAAACTTGGGAAACACTTGGGAAACAGCTGAAATGGATGAATAACGATATCAAACCTTGAAAAGGCACATACTCAGGTCCCCAGCATCGATTGTGACGTCATACCAAACGAAGAAGAAGAAGAATTGTGACGTCAATCGTGCAAAAAATAATAATAACAAATAAACATTAATTGTGACGTCATTCGTGACGTCATAGCACCGTGTCTTGTCATTGGTTGACAGATAAAT
>NC_140983.1:1268119-1325027 GCF_056783735.1 Eptatretus burgeri | reverse complement strand
AAGCCGGTAGGTGGACATGGGTAGTCGACTACCCAATAGAACCTGACGCGATGGGCCCGTTCGATGGGGAATGACCTGAGGATTAAGCACAAGAAAATTCATGATTATCGCTTCAAGGGTTAATGCTGCAGATTGTTTTTTTCGTTAAAATACCCCCACATTTAGAGGTTTTTCGGCCGTTGCTAGGCAACGGAGGGGTCCAGAGCAACGGTTCTTTCTCACACAGTCTCTGAGATAAAACGAACTTCGTTTTTTTATTGTTTTCGACCAGGGTTCATTCAAAGTCTATCTTCTCCGACAGTTTTCATAGGATCCGGCTGGAAATTTTTGACAAAGAGGTTGAGTATAGTGCGCATAAAAGCCTGGAAGCCGATTTTTGATTTTCGAAAAAATAAATCTTTTATGATTTTTCAAAAATTTCAAAGTCCCGTTGCTAGGCAACGGTGGTGTCCATAGCAACGGTTCTCATTTGCACACAACTTGGTCATGGTATGAACCTACCAACCAAGTTTCATCGAAATCGCCATTGTATTGACGGAGCACTTGACCGAACAGAGGGACAGACAGACAGACAAACATATCCACGGAAATACTGATAATAAGGGAAGAAAAAAAAAAAATCTCAATATTTTTTTTTTTTTGAGATTTTTTTTTTCGACGAGATCGACTACCCAACATATATATATATATATATATATATATATATATATATATATATATATATATATATATATATATATATATATATATATATATATATATATATATATATATATATATATATATATATGTATGGACAATAGACCCCTCCCACACTCTTCCAGCCGAAGAAGCTGCATGAAGCAACTCAAGAAGACCTACACAAGGTAAGTGCTATGCTGTTTCAAACCTTTCCCAGAGTTCCTCAACAACTATAAAGACGTTTACACAGAGTACACACATGAGAATCCCAATGTCATACACCCCCTCAGCTATCGGACCGGTTTCATCACTTATTGGCGAATCATCAGCGACAGCGCAGATAGCAATGCATACCAATGAGGCTCTCAAGCATGTACTACGTGCAAACGTCAGAAGCAGTCAATAAATAAAGAAAGACCCACTCACATCTCTCACCTGTGAATGGAGGGAATAGCCAATCAGCTCTCACCTAATCAACTAAACCGAGTTGCTGGGATTATACTGAATAAACAATTGATCCACTTTGATCACTCCAGTCGTGTTGTTGGCTGTCTGCATGTTGAAAACACTGATGTAGTCTGATTCTCACCGACCCTACTCCATTTTTATTCTGACATTGTTTCTTATTTGTAACTTTTTTAACGACAGCTTCACAAAATCTTTCTAATTTTTGCAGGAGTGCTGAGCCTCCACTGACAGAACAACCTCTTGAGGAAGAGCTGATAACTGGTGCAGAAAAACCTCTTGAGGAAGAGCTGATAACCGGTGGAGAGCAACCTCTTCAGGAAGAGCAGCTAACTGGTGCAGAACAACCTCTTGAGGAAGAGCTGATAACTGGTGGAGAGCAACCTCTTGAGGAAGAGCTGATAACCAGTGGAGAGCAACCTCTTGAGGAAGAGCTGATAACCGGTGGAGAGCAACCTCTTGAGGAAGAGCTGATAACCGGTGGAGAGCAACCTCTTCAGGAAGAGCAGCTAACTGGTGCAGAACAACCTCTTGAGGAAGAGCTGATAACCGGTGGAGAGCAACCTCTTGAGGAAGAGCTGATAACCGGTGGAGAGCAACCTCTTCAGGAAGAGCAGCTAACTGGTGCAGAACAACCTCTTGAGGAAGAGCTGATAACCGGTGGAGAGCAACCTCTTGAGGAAGAGCTGATAACCGGTGGAGAGCAACCTCTTGAGGAAGAGCTGATAACCGGTGGAGAGCAACCTCTTCAGGAAGAGCAGCTAACTGGTGCAGAACAACCTCTTAAGGAAGAGCTGATAACCGGTGGAGAGCAACCTCTTGAGGAAGAGCTGATAACCGGTGGAGAGCAACCTCTTGAGGAAGAGCTGATAACCAGTGGAGAGCAACCTTTTGAGGAAGAGCAGATAACTGGTGCAGAACAACCTCTTGAGGAAGAGCAGATAACTGGTGCAGAACAACCTTTTGAAGAAGAGCTGCAAGTTGGTGAAAAACAACCTCTTCAGGAAGAGCCGCAAGCTGGTGAGTTTTGAAAATGAATCTTTTCTTAAAATAAATTAGTTATCTCGGTTCGTTTGGGTGTTTCGGCACTTGTTGGAGGAAACACCTGAAAATGGTTGTTGTTTTATTTATTTTTCACTGTGCTGGTGGTGGCTGCTTGTTCCTCATGACAATGACACGAGCGACTTTCCTCTCACCGTAGCAACCATTACCGTGCGTGCTCCAAACATTTTGGTTTGATCCTCCATTAATGCCATAGTAGTGTTTGAACAGCTTTTCACCCCTCTCTGTTCATCCTTCCGTCCATCCCGCACTCCTCGGCCTCCAAGTCACCACCAACCTCTGTTGCCCAGCACTGAGCAAAGACCTTGCCCAGCACTGAGAGTTGTTGCAGTCCTGTCGATTACCCAAATGTGCATGCAACGACACGAGTGCAGCATTTCCATCAGCCTTGAGAAATTCAACATGGATGCCACAGATCCCAGGAGCTTTACCCCCTTTCAATTGGTTCACCGCAGCCGGTGTTTCCACAAATGAAGGTGGTTCATAGTTGATGTGATGGTCAGCAATGGGGATAGTTACACCCTGATGTCCAACTCAACATCTGGTAGGTTAGCCTGGTACAGCCGATCAAAGTAATCGGTCCAGCAGGCCTTCACTTCGGACTCCTCTGTCAAGAGCCCAATAACCTCCACTCTATCTGCAGTCCGCCGAGGGACGGGCTTGGAGGAACGCAATGTACAAATTCTTCTGTAAGCAGGATGAGAATCACGTGACCATAGGTGATGCTCTCTCCCTTCACAGATTCCTTGTGCATAGGCCTCCTTGTCCACCCTCAGCGCATGTACAGTTTTACGCCTCAACTCCCTGATCAGCTCAGCTTTGCCATTTAGCCTGGACCTACAGCTCTGGTCAATGATATCCATTGTCCCTTGGGAGACATTTCTTCTTCGCCTGACGGTGGTTCCAAAACATCCATCTGCAACATCAAGGATGGTGTTCTTGAAGGCACTCCACAACTCTTCAGGATTCCCAAAGACACCCAGACTCCCGAAATCCCCACTCAGCCTGTTCTCAAACAACTCAGCCACCCTCCCATCCTTGAGCTTGCCAACATCCAGCCGAGGTTGGGATGGTACCATTCTCCCGGATTTAAGCTGAACCTTCAGAGTTGCAATAACAAGCCTGTGGTTGGTGTTGAGGAACTGAGCACTCCGATCGACCCTGTAGTTCTGAATCATCCTCCAGCGACCATCAACGAGCACATGGTCAATCTCCTTTGCCACACCGCCAGCGTTGGAATACCAAGTCTAGCGATGAGGCTGCGGGCACTGAAACCATGAACCAGCCACCCGAAGTCCATGACTTCTTGCAAAGTCAAGGAACTCAGGGCTATTCTGGTTCTAGTTCACAGTTCTAGATCAATGTGGACCAACACATGTCTCATAACCATCCCTATGAGCTCCAGTCGATGCATTGAAATCCCCCAAGAGAAGAGTATCTCACCTGGGAGATTCAGAGAATGCAACCACAGACTCGAGCGTGGCATGGAATACATCCTTCACGGTGAGATCACTCACCTCAATCGGAGCATATACAGGGACCAGGGACATGACACCCAAGGAGTGACGAATCCTCATTCTCATAATACGCTCATTGACCTGTGTTACCTCAATTATCATGGGAATCAGCTAATTGGACACAACCAGAGCAACCCCTTGGGGATGGTAACCATCAGAGCGACCAGACCAGTAGTAAGTGTAACCACCCGCCACGATCTCGACGCAATCCGGTCTCTGAACCTCAGACAGCGCTGCAATACCAACGTCTAAATGCTGCAGCTCAGATGATAACAGACAGGTGATCATCCTCTCTTAGGGATAGGACATTCCAGGCACTCACCCGAAGGGACCGCCTCAGGTTAACCTGAGATGACCACCTTCTGGTGGACGACACGTCAGCACCTCCCTGACACACATGACCGCAATCCGACCCAGGAAGGTGAACCGTGCTTTTCCTCCAATCATCATGGAGTGGGCGTCCCGAAGGCTTTGCCCCAATCCCGTCATCCGGTGAGCCACCTTGTGAAGGGCAGCTCCACAGGAGGGACTCCCACGGAGTGGGTTTTCAGTTTTCTTTGGGTTTTCTTGATGTATTTCGCGGAATGAAGGGTTTCACTGTGGCCGGAGTGCAAATCCTGCCACCAACCTCCGATGTAAAGGTAACCCAACTGCAGGAAGACGTCCGCAGACACAGTTGGGCACCAGTTCTGGGACACCCAAATTTAATATTGAACTGATGGGACAAAAAAAATGGGAAAAATATTTCACCATTCTCCAAAAATATCACAAATACTGAAATTTTCGTCAATAATTTAAATTGTTACTCACTAACTGTTAATAGAACCAAGTGAAAACCAAATGAAGGAATGGATAAAATCACAACCTTGGTATTTTAATGGGAAACATAACGGATGTGAAAAATATCAAAAATGTCCGGTTGAAGAAATAACCGGAACAACTGTGAACGAGAAAACATCTGAAAACGTAAAACACATTCCCCTTTGTATTCGGACTTCTTCGTCTCCATGTTAAATGGTGGGACCTTTAACCTTTAACCTTTTGACCAAATTATTGCTTTGTCGTCTCCATATTTTCATTCTGTAGCTTTGTTGAAAATTTGAGAACGAAAGCTCAAATAATAAGTAAAATTTCAGGTCAATTGGATGAAAATTGACCATTTTACGTCATGCTCACCTTTGACCTTTCGTCAACATTATTAATTTTTTCTCCAGGTTCTCATCATAAAGCTTTGTTGAAAATTTGATGGACAAAAGCTCAAATGGGGGGGGGGGGAAGTTATGGCCCGGACAGACGTGCGCACGCACGCACACACGTGAGTGCAAAACCGAGTGAAGCACATCGACCGAGAGGTTTAAAAAAAACTTTCATGGATGTCAAATAATTAATCATTAAGGAAACAATATAATACACTCTTACAATGACATGTGGTTCAGGAGCTCAGACGAGAACGTTGAGAGTGGTTTATCATTTTATCTCTGTTAAACAAAGGTATTGTTATGTGGAAAGGGGGAGGGGGGACGATGGGGGGAGATCTTCAGTAATTAATTTGCCTGTGTCGGACCTGGATAATTGATTAATTTAAAACCATTTTTCATATCAACACTTTGCTTTATACTGTTGTAACCACGTGATCGGTCCAGGAATGACTGAATCATGTGGGCCATCAACCGGTCACGACCGCCAGCCAAGTTTGATGTACCAAACCAGGTATGCATGCCGAAAGTCGCAATACCTCGTCAAAGGGCACGAAGCTGACTGAGGGTTGCGCGCTCGCACGGTGTGCCAGTCAGATGTATAAACCGAGCGGCCGGTTATGTGACGTTGCTTCACTTTTAGTCACTTTTAGCCAATTATACAACCTCAAAGGTGTTGATCGTGAAAACTCAACCGCTCGTACAACAAGAATGGAGGCCAGGCAGGACTTCATGGATTGTTATTAAAATATAGACCACAGCAAATCGTCAACAAAAAAATTTCTTCACAGTTCTTTTCTTCGGTCCCGTTCATGCACTCAACAAGAAAACAGTGCAAACAATCAAACCCGGAAGCGAGCTGTGCATGAGTTCTGGAGGCAGAGTTGTACGGAAAACGGAAAACAAACATCTCACTGTACATACACAACGGATATCTATTGCACAAATAGTATGTCATGCTTATCAAAACAAATGATGAGAAATAACTGTCGTTATACTCAACAGTTTTTATTAACCCTTAGAGAACATTCCCACAACAACACCATATTTCTGTTAATCAGCCTGTGCTTTTGTAGAATCTCTCTCTCTCTCTCTCTCTCTCTCTCTCTCTCTCTCTCTCTCTCTCTCTCTCTCTCTCTCTCTCTCTCTGTCTCTCTCTGTCTCTCTCTTTCACTCTCTCTCTCTCCTCTCTCTCTCTCTCTCTCTCTCTCTCTCTCTCTCTCTCTCTCTCTCTCTCTCTCTCTCTCTCTCTCTCTCACTCTCTCTTTCTGTCTGTCTCTCTCTCTCGTCTCTCTCTCTCTCTCTCTCTCTCTCTCTCTCTCTGTCTCTCCTCTCTCTCTCTCTCTCTCTCTCTCTCTCTCACTCTCTCTTTCTGTCTGTCTCTCTCTCTCGTCTCTCTCTCTGGAAATGAAAAAAACAAAACTATTATTATTGTTGTTAATATTATGAGTATTAATAAATGCTTTGTTACAATGTAATCCTTGTTTTTGTTATTTATTTTGGAATTATAATTCCATGGAAGGACCTATTAAACTGCCCGAAACACCTTAACATGGCGCGTGTTTAGAAACATGAGAAATCCTCAGGATTCTTTGTCGTTAATAAGTCGAATCAACTCAGGATATCATATCATAACTAAATCTAAATCTATTCTCATTTTGAACAGCTTCCAGGGCTCTGCTGCTGAGCTCGCTGGTGAAGCTTGGAGTTCTTTCATATCACCCCCCCCCCAATATAAATTCCTGACGACGTCAGTGCCTTCGGGAGCGCTATTATTGACCTTTGACCCCGGGTGACACAAACCCAAACTACGTCACTGTCTATACGGCACTGGTTTCGAGACATTAAACATCCCCGGTGTCTTTAATGAAGAGTTGGCAAGGTATTGTCGACACCAAGAACAAATTACAGATTCTTACCTTCACCAACGGCAACCATGTCAGGCCTAGCCATCCGGTTCCTGAAAGACTCTGGCAAATCGTTCATGGTTTGAGCACGAGACCTCTTACTCGGGGACATGGTATATGAACAGCGAGCTAGCCAAGAAGAAGAAGAAGAAGAAGACTAATTAACAAACCGACATCTCATTTCCACAACACACACACACACACACACACACACACACACACACACACACACACACACACACACACACACACACACACACACACACACACACACACACACACACACACACACACACACACGTCTGAACACGGTGGTATTCTGTCCATTGACATGTCTCTGTTACAATATCTGTTTTATCTTGCTTTTGCTTCATCTTTCCAGGTCTGCTTCTCTGTAAGAGTGAAGATGATGAAGGTGAGAGTGGTGAAGATGATAAGACTGATGACATCGAGAGGAAAAAGGACGAGGAATTTGAGGAGTACGAAGTGGTAAGGAAGACATTGGATAACCTCCAGTGGGGTGTTAAAGTATTGTTTCGGTTGTGGGGGTAGATGGAAGAATTTAATGGAGAATATAGCATTGTGTAGAGTTGCTTGGTCCATGGACGTGTAGGAGGCATCTCGATGTAACTAAGTAGGGAACCTGTGAGCTTAAGTGTTCGTGTCACCACACGAGGGGGTGGTGGTGAGTTAATTAGCTCGGGTTTAAGAATAAGCTTTCCCAGTATGTAATCGCCCCTCTGTAACTTTTCCCTCTGCCTTAATAACCAAATCCATGAGGAGGAGGAACCAGGCGTGCCGGGCAGGCAGAAGCCCCGACTTCCCGGGTTTTGTGCGAGCAGGCCATGCCCCGGAGGCGGAGGGTATAGTCGTGATCAAAGAGGAAGGTTGGCTTGTGCATTTTGTGGAGAGCCGTGATCAGAGTGGAGGCACGAGGTGCATTGATTTTGGAGAGGTGAGAGCGGAGGGTGAGCGCACGCCAAGGAGGACGACACGACCATTGTATTAGTGTTGAGGGAATTTGGCTCGCGTGGTGAAGCAAGACGCTGGCCTTTGGCTCTTGGTTGAGTCGCGAGAAACGAACCCCGAGTCTCGTGCATGTCATAAGCAGCTGCACTGGGGCCCTTCAGCCTTATTGTTGAGTGCCGCTCGTGGATTGTCTGCGTACGTTTGGCCTGCTACGAGAGGACAGCCATTTTGTGAGCCAATACACGTGCTGGTGGAAACGCCTCGATTCCAGTTCTACAAGGACCAGCTCTGGGCCAAGCTAAGTGCAGGACGAGTTAAAAAGGAAGGTTTTTCTTTTCATTTTGAGTCCCCTTTATCTGTATTTGAGTCTGTGTGAGAGGCACCTCGACTGTAGGATTTATTTACTTCATTATTATTATCATTACCTTTTGAATTATTGTTCTTTGTAAATATGTTTATGTTCATTGAATGTGTTCATTTAAATAAACTCTGTTCGTGTATTTGTAGTGGGGTTCGAGGATAAACCCCCCTGTGCATCTGCTTCGTTCCCCGTGTTCCTCCGCCCGTCCGCCATTGTGCCCCATGCCCTTCGAGTACATGTGATAATCTCCGAGGATCAACTTGTCCGCCTCCTATTAATAAGGAACCACTCGGCCGTCCGGGGGGCTGGTGGTGTTGACCGCCCAGCACCACAAATTGGGTCGGGGGGTAAACCTGGGCTGGCCACCCCCGCGACAGGGTGAATGAGTCCACTTCCATCGATGCTACAATTTCTCAAATCACAAATTCAAACACGAATTTGTTATCTTATTGAAGATGTCTACCCATATTATTGAGTATATTATACTGTAGTTATTATTGATCGACAATGTGATGATTACTGAGTTTATGTGAAATAATAATTTAATCATGGCTGTATTATTTCTCTTATATTCCACAAGCGTTGTTGTGAATGTCTGTTTGTGCCTTTATCAGATCGGGAACTGGGAGGTCATCTCCAAAATTGGAGAAGGAAGCCTTGGATTGGTTTACCAAGTAAAGAACATCAACTCTTCAGTGGAGGTACAAGCTTGTGGTGCACTTAATGCCTTCCTTTCACTTTACGGTAGCTGAAACAGCTCTTGGGAGAGCGAGATAGAACACGGTGGAGGGACACAATGGAGGGACACGTGGAAGAAAGGGACGGGAAGATTCTCCTGTATCTGAATTCGTCTCCTTTGTTTCTGTCGAGAAGAAAGATGCTTTTTCTTTAGACTTACAGGCCCCAAGTCATTCCTGCAGAAGATTCCATCATTGATGTCGGTGGAGAGCCTACCTCCACTTGGCTGAACAGTTCATGGTTTGGACATCAGGTCAGGTATGGGAGCATGTCACGGAGCAGCGCGTCGCTGCGTCCACTTTCCGCCGGTACTCCAGGGGCCTCCGTCTGGCCATCCTCAAAACGGATTGCCGGGCCCATCCCCATCTCCTTTCGATGCCGATCAACCTGCTGCAACTACGAGGCACGTGGTCAGCCCATTGGCCTCCTCCACTCACGAGACTCCATCGCTGAGAGAATCTGGTGAGCAGGATCAGCGTCAGGAAAACGAGCCACGTGTCCATACAGCCGCAGCTGACGCTCACGGACTGTGCAGGTAACAAATCTCATTTGAGTCTCTCTCAGCAACCGCTCGTTGGACACAAAGTCTGACCAGCGATAGCCAAGGATTCTCCGAAGAGACCTGGTACCAAAGGAATTAAGTCTCCGTCTCAAATCTCTGGTCAGAGTCCAAGTCTCACATCCATAGAGTAAGACTGGAAGTACCAAGGACCTGAAGGCTCAGACTTTCGTCCTCCTGCATAGGTACCGACAGCACCACACCCCATTATCCAGTGAATCCATGACTCTCCAGGCCTGACCCACACGTCTGTTGACCTCTGGCTCACAGCCAGCAGAGACATGAATATCACTGCCAAGGTAAGGGAATCTCTCCATGACCTCAACATCCTCACCAAAAACAGGTACAGTCAGGATAGCAGCATCCAAGATGTCATTGAAAGCCTGGATCTTCGCCTTGACCCAGGAAACCCGTAAATCCAGCGGCTCCGACTCCTCACTCAGCACATCGAGGACCCCCAAATGGACGTCCAGAGTCTCCACAAAGATGACTGCATCATCTGCGAAATCAAGGTCAGAGATCTTGACATTCCCAAACGATGCACCACAGCTTGATCTCTCTGACATCCTCCCCACAATCCAGTCCATACAAGTGCTGAAAAGTGTGGTGGCCAGTACACACTCCTGACAAACTCCAGTAAATACTGAAAATAAGTCAGAGATGGCACCACCACATCTCACAGTACTCTCAGCACCAGTTCAGACATCAAATCGATCAGTTTTGGTGGCACCCCACGAAGACTAAGAATCCTCCAGGGGGCATACCGTGACCTGATCTGCAAAACCTCTTAAAATTTCAAATCAATTGGATGAAAATTGAGGATTTTAGAAATTTGACCTAAGTTGTTGACCTTTGGCCTGCATAACCTTTTGACCTCAAAAACAGAAGGCTTCCAGCTTGTCACTATTTCTAGCAGGCCGTGAAGTTTCATGGACGGAGTAAAAATGTGCAAGAAGCCCATTGATTTTTGAGGTCAAAAGGTCAACATATTCCAACAATGTCGGTCAACTTTTAAAATCCTCAATTTTCATCTGATTGACTTAAAATTTGAAGAGGATTTGCTTATTTCGTCATTGAATTCAACCACCAATTCTTTTTGAGGTCAACATTGGCCAAAAGATCAACATAGGCCGAAATTCTAAAATTGTCAATTTTCATCCGATTGACTTGAAATTTGAAGAAGATTTGCAGATCAGGCAACTAAATTCAACCACCAATTATTTTATAGATCATGCAAGTATTGTGCTCTGCACGATGTCTTTCTTGTTTGTGTGTTTGTCACACTACTCCTCCTGCAGTCCTCAGCCAATTACACCTCGACTTGCAACAAAGGATCAGCGTGACTCGAATGTGTCGGGTGTTTTTTTTTTTATCTTTGCCGGAGAAAACCGTCTTGAGGAAAAGTCGATGGGGCTTATTAATTCCATTCATTATTTATTTTCCCATTCCTGCCCCCCTTCCCCCTAATTCTCATTGTTATGCTCATCATTGCCTTCCTGCCCTCCTTCCCACTTCTCTCAATTATATTTTTTTTCCTCTTCCAATTGCTGCCACTCAACGAGATTCACTTGTGGTGTGTCCATGTAATCATCCACCTATTCCCCATTTTTATCCTCGGTCGAAACATCTGTACAAATGGATGTAATCATTGTGTGTCACGACACACCAATATCATATCGTTTAATCGTTTTCTCACATTGTATCGAAGTTGTTTTCATATGACCTTTTGTTTTCTCTTTCAGGTTGTTTTGAAGAAGGCAAGATATTTGAAGGATTCCATGAAAGTAAGTTTGTGTGAATGTGGAGACAACTGTGTTTTAATTACTGAACTAATTGTTTAATTTATCTCTGAACTGTCCTGGTGGAACGTTTGTCTGTGATGGATCTTTCTCTTTTGGCCCCTGAGGCTGTGAGTCCCTCTGTATGAGTTACAACTTTGTGGTTACAGCGATGGGGTTAGTTAACCTTTATACTGGTTATAGAATGAATTTGTTTAATTTTCCCTTCTTGTTTTTATTCTTTTTCTAGCTCTGCGATGAAGCTGCCATAATGGTGAAACTTAATAATCCAAACATTGGTAAGTGTGGATTTCACTCAAACTTATCACAGTATGAACAAAACAACTTACAGATGGTATGTTTCTGTGGCATGAATTTATCACCCATCACTCAACTATTAACTTTTCTAAAACTCAATCAAACCATAGTTCAGGTTTGCAAACACCCTTTTGGATCCGTCTCTTTATACTGCGTCACGGAACGTTGGTGCCGCTGAAGCAGCTTCCTGAGAAAGGGTTACACTGGGTAGTTTGCCATTGCCTTCCTTGAAGTAGTTAAGCCAGCAGTTTGTCATTTGTTTAGGGTGGCAGTGATAGCTCGCCTACTCTTCGCGAAGGACACCATGGGATCCTTAACGTACACCAACTAATGTCGGCAGACGGGATGGCGGTTCAACGTCCATCCGAGGGACGGCACACACATTGAACCACCCTGTCTGTGACACACTATGTTGATGACTTGTCATTGGAAGGGTCACACGGAATTTGCTTGTTCATCATGTTGTTTAAAGGTGTTTGGCTTTGGGTGGGTTTCTTATGCCATCTTAACTTGTGCTCCATTATCTTGTTTCCCTACAGTGAAGTTGATTGACATTATTGAAAATCCGATCTCGAACCAAGTGCTCCTCGTCATGGAGTATGCCTCTGGAGGTGAGGTTGCTGAAGTCATTTTACTGAAAATCTACTGTATGTGTCCATCAAGTTCACTTTTACTTGAGCACCTGTGGTGGAGATTTCTAACCAAAAGAGAAAACCCTTTTAATTTAACAGATCGCTTATTATGGAAAAACACATTTCTGTGGAAAGAAGAGCTTGTCTCAAGAGTTCAAGCAGATCTCTGCATCTGAGCCAGAATGCATGGCCTTTTATACAATTGGAAAATCGGGAAGGGTCAGAACATCATAGGGGACGTGGTCAATCGATACCAGACCACAAGAAAGATTTGTTTGCATTCGTTGTCCTTTAAGCAAAGAGAAAATAATCTTGTGAATAATTACAGCAGATAGTGCTGTGAAAGAATGCGTGTCTTCCCTCAAGGGCGTGTATGCACAGAAAACCTTCATTTACTTTAGGCAATGATAAGCATTTATCTCAGCATGCAGATGGAGTATCTGGTTTGCACAGCTTTTGCACAACAGAGGTCCATGACCTCAGCAGTTCGATGAGACTCCTGGTTTGATAAGAGGACCATGGAAAGACAGAGTTCGTGTTTGTACAACTTTGCAATTGAATGGGAGGCCAGAGTTAATGAGACTAATGCCTTTGGGGCCTTGATTCTCCGGTGTCACCAAAGTAGTTCTCCCCAATTTGCGAACCAAGTGAAAGGTAGAAGATTATATTGTTGCAGAGTTAACTATCATACTATATATATATATATATATATATATATATATATATATATATATATATATATATATATATATATATATATATATATATATATATATATTTATTTATAAAACAACCTTCAGTCTGCAATGATTTATGAAGTATATTTTTGAGTAACAAACATAACAGATGTGTTCATTTTTCCTTTAACTAAGCATGGACGAACAACATGATCTCTTACCAGGCCCAGATGTACTTGGGCCAGGATGGGGATTATATATTCGTTGTTATTACATTGGTTAATCAATGATCCTAAGGTTTAATATGGAAAGATATATCAGTTTATAGGGAATTAACAAGACCACAGTGAAGTGAACATTTACTCATGGCCTGTTAGTGTTGACTCTGCAAATTTAATGAGCTCTGACCGTGTCATTGTGAGAGACGTGAAAAGCATAATTATCCTGCAGACCATTGAAATCTTTCATCTCAATTCAGCACACGTGATCCATTCTTTACAGAGTGATTTCAGCCGATACTTTACAACAGATTTTATACTTCCATATTGTTTAAATGCAAAAATAAAGAGAAATGAGTACATAATTTGTGGACAAAAAACACATCTCAACATGAAAAATATTTGTTTCAGTGTGATTAATACAGAAACACCAGTGTTTTCCAATCGTCAAATGATCCAAATAGCTTTCCATGACCAAAATGTCCATGCTCAGAATTCACAAGATGGAATTAATGATTTTACTTCCACACTCGTCTGGGTGTGCAATTTTTCCACATATACACAGAATCCATCATCATTAATTATAATGCTATTTATTCTGTTCTCATTCGGTCTGTTCTTGTTCGTGTTCTGACTTTGCAATTCCACTGAAGTATCATTGTTATGTGTTTATATTACCCGGAATGAATGTCCCAACTAGTCTTGAATAATTGCTTCGGTGGCAAAATCTCTCCGAGTTGAAATGGAAGTGTGGGTCAGAAACTAAGAATCATGCATTTTGTCTCCAAAATCTCTGTCCCAACACACCACGACATTTACTTCGCACCTTCGGCACTCACGATGTCAGGCCATGAGTGAGCGGGTCTCGGGCACAGGTCCCATGGCCTGTTGATATTCCCAATCCACCCCTTGCTGTTTTCTCCCATTTGTGTAACTGCCCTCCGGAAACTATTCAATCACATTCTCCCCTCCAAGACCTCAAGCAGGTGGTGCACCACCATCCCATGACATGCTCCATCCTTTCCTCCTCAATACTTTTTTTGATCCCCATGAACCAGCTTTGCACTCCACCTTCTTACTTCCACTTTCCTGTGTCCACTCCCCTTCTCTCTCCCCTCTTCCTGTTCATTTGCTCCCTTCTTGTGTCCAACTGTGCCATTCTGTGACAATGCTTTTCCATGACCTTCGATTTTTCATTCAAATTTTGTCATTTTTTTTTTTGACAAGTATGTCGATCGCTTCCATTTGTTTGTCTGTCTGCTCACCTTTAATCGCCTCCAGGTCACAGTTTTAAACCGATCTTCATGAAACCACCACATGGTAGGGTTGGTCGTCTGACAGAATCCTATTTCTTTTTGAGGTCAAAAGGTCAAAAGTGGAAGTGAGTAAAAAAATCATCGGCCAAAGGTCCACGTTTGTCAAATTTCTAAAATTGTCAATTTTCATCCCATTGACTTGAAATTTGAAGAGAAGTTGCATATTTTGTCATTGAATTCAACCACCAACTATTTTTGAGGTCAACATTGGCCAAAAGGTCAACATAGGCCAAAGGTCAACAAGGGCCAAATTTCTAAAATTGTCAATTTCCATCCGATTCACTTGAAATTTAAAGAGGATTTCCATATCAGGTCACTCAATTCAACCACCAACTATTTTTGAGGTCAACATCGGCCAAAATTTGTAAAATTGTCGATTTTCTTCCAATTTTCTTGAAATTTGAAAAGGATCTCAGCTCACTGAATTCAACAACCAATTATTTTTCAGGTCAACATGAGCCAAAAGGTCAACATAGGCCAAAGGTGAACAACTTGGGTGGGATTTCTGAAATCCTTATTTTTCATCCGATTGACTTGAAATTTGAACAGGATTTGCATGCCAGGTCATTTCATTCAACCATTAATTATTTTTTCAGGTCAAAAGGTCAACATCGGCCTGATTTCTAAACTTGAGATAAGGCCAAAAACGATATATATAGTCTTTACCGTCTGCCTCTTTAGGCCTCTACAAAACTGCCTCTACAAAACCGTCTGCCTCTTAAGGCAATGGCACCCAACGTACAGTGATCCCCAGGTAGTTATTTCATTAATCTTCGTGTAGTTAGACCTTCCACTCATGTCTGGTGGGTTAATGGGATGAAGTGCATTGCGTGGGTCCAATAGCTCAGTCTATTACCTATATCTCTACCTTCTATTCTGATTTCTAATCCAACCGTTTCCTTTTAGCCATGGTACAAGTCAAGCAAGCAAACAAACACGCCATACAATATGCGATTGAATAGCAAACACACCACGATGCCTCCCGTGGCTTGGAACCACCACCACCAAACTCCCTCCAACAAGCACACCACATACTACACCACACACGCATCGCGCACCATTATTTCATTCAAATCTGCGCACCAATTTCCAACCGGCATCTCACCCTGCTCACATCCTCGCTCACCAAAACTCACCACTTCGGCCACAAACGCTTCCCGCATGCGAGAAAAAATATTTCCACACCCCTTTACACCTCCGCATCGCTACAATTCACCACGATATGGAGGAGGAGTCGCGGGAAGGGCAATCCAGTATTTTTCCCTCCCACCTCTCCCGAAGCGTACTGGGTTGCGTTGCTTGGCCGCCCACGCCAGGTATTGTGAGGCTGTTTGTCCTCATCTGCTCTCTTTCTTTCTCAACTCTATCGGTGTGTGTGTGTGTGTGTGTGTGTGTGTGTGTGTGTGTGTGTGTGTGTGTGTGTGTGTGTGTGTGTGTGTGTACGTGATAGCGCCTGTTGTAGCATGTGAAGATTGTCGAAGTTTTTTAACGGGATAAGTCTGCTCTGTGTCTACTTTTGTAAATTGCTTGCCTTTTGCCGCACCCCACGAATTTCTTGCTCTCCTCTGCTGTACATACGAATAAACCCAATTTACTGTGCCACATACTTCTCCTCGCCATTGTAATTAAATGCTTGTGTGGAGAGGTTCCCAGCTCGTTTTCGTCTTTTCCTTCGTTGGTCCATCATGGTTCGTATCCTCGCCTCGCTGGGACGTTATCCCCCAACGATCTGTTTTTCTAGCTGGTACATCCTTGGGCAGTTATGCTCGGCTGCATCTGATCCGGTAAGGTGATCCGGTTTGAACAAGGCGTACCGATGCTATGTCCTCCGGTAATTAGATCACGTGATCTTTCGGTAAACAGTATCAGCCGGAGGACCCCAAGTCACGTGGTCGAGTTATTGGCGTTCACGGTCGATTAGCGACCCGCCCCATCATGAAGTTATTCGTGTGCGACGGCCTGCGATTCCGGAGAGTCTGGTGGGAACCCAAGGTTGCTTCCCCTCCTCGTGGGCTTCCTCGCTCTGACCCCAGGTCCCCAACAATATCATGATATCTCAAAAAGTTGTTGACGAGTGATGACAAAACGAGGTCGATGAAATCGTCAGGTGACACGAACAAGCCAATTAGATTTTGGTTCAGATCGAGTCCATCGGTGGGAATACAAAACGTAAACTGTTCAACCTGGCGGAGGTATGCGCTCTACCGAGTACCGTTCTACTTTGTTCTGTTTTACCAAGTGTCACTGAATGATTTTTTATTGTTTTGTTTATCATTCCTCCATTTTATCGTTCCTCTACTCGTGTTTTCTCAAAAATGAATAATCTCATTTCTTTGCCCTTGTATGTTTACGTTCGATGTGTGCAGGTTCACTCCAGGACCAACTTATTTTGCAGAAGAAATTTTCTTTACGTAAATCGTGGCATGTCATGAAGCAGGTGAGATGAAAGAGCTTTCATCCTCAGTGTGATGTTGATGTGTTTTGAAACTCAAAATTGTACAATGTTAACAATCACAATCTGTCTCCATGATTTAATATTTTATCTCTTCCTTCCAGATGGTTTCTGCTTTTACATATATGCACAGCAAGAACATTGTGCATCGGGATATCAAGGTAACCCACTTGTGTAACACTGCAATGAAAACCATATTTTGTTCAGCACAGCAAGGATGGAATGGGGGTGGGAAGTGGAGAGGGTGGGAAATAATAAAATTTATATTGTTGGGTGATTATCAACAAGGGGGGAGGTGGTGTTTGGGGGGCTGTCACATATCCACCCTTTTTTGTGCTCATTACACAATTCATTAGACCTCCAAGAAAGCTCGAAAAGATGTCAAAATTAAACATCCATTTCAGTTCGGTTTCAGTGTGTGAGAAACAGAACCACCCACTGTCGGAGTGTGTATTTAATTATTTATGATCAAAAGTTTGATGGTTGTTAATATAATGATTTGTGTTTGCTCTTTAGCTTGACAACGTGCTTTGCGACGATCTGATGACCGTGAAGGTCATCGACTTTGGCTCTGCAACATTTTTAAAACCAGGTGAAAAACTTTATGACGACTGTGGCACACCTGGCTATATGGCCCCAGAGATCTCAGGGGATGGCTATGAAGGTCCCCCAGCCGACGTGTGGTCACTGGGCATCCTGTCCATGAAATTATTTCTTGGACTGGAATTTGATGGATCTGACATTAACAAAGTGAGTATTGTTTATTGTGGTGTCATGATCATCATAACAAAGACATTTCATCATTATTATGTGCTGAGTTGCCTTTTTGAACATGACCTCTCTGATTGTTATTTTGAAAACAGTTTTTGCTGTAGGAAGTGTCACGGATAGGTTGAAAAGTACTTGGCAGGAGATAACGGAATGTGAATAATTTGTTGATAAAAGTGGATTAAGTTTGTGGAGAGAATCTGCACAGGAGATTGACGGTGCTGTGAGTGTCAGGATGTGCTCAGGGTGTGCTAAGTGAGTGTGTGGTGTGAAGGGAATGCTGAAGGTGTGGTGAGTGAAGGGAGTGTTGATGGTTTGGTGCTTGGATGTTGTTGTTTGGCTTGTTCAGCAGACACCATCATGGACATATTGCTCATGGCGATGCTTTTGATGTTCAGATCTGTTCGTTTGATGAGTGCAGCTTCTGCTGGATATTCCGGTTTGTTCGGATTACGTCACAAATGCGTTTGTTTTGATTCTTCACAGGAAATATCAGAAGCCAGCAAGTATGTCAGAGTGATATCCAAACTGTCACCACGTGTCGGTGTAGATTTGGCTTTCCTTCTGACTGGGATGACTCGTCACCATCCTCGGTCAAGATTCACCATGGAGGTGAGGGTTGGACACCGTTTTGAACTGTTTGATTTGCATGAACAAGTATGTTCACACGTGCTGGGGTTGCTGACCTCCTGTTTTGGTGGAGAAAAATGCTGTTGCTCACCGGTGGACGTGTTTCCTGGTCGTGCTTATATTTGATTCCACCATATTCTTTTGCAGGAGCTTTCAAACCACCCATGGTTCGGAAAATGTCCCTCTTTGTAATTTTTAAGGTAAGTAGCACTCTTCTTGTAATCTTAATATATTGCTTTTGTATTTTTTTTTTCTCCAGAAGATGGAGCCTCATGGAAGAGCATGGTGATGGAGAGCATGAACTGATCGTAGGGCAGTAGGGAAACTATTAGACAAAATAAACATTAATCCTTTGAACCCTGAACTCCTTGGACTTTGGGTTCCACCACGCTGGGCTCCCGAGAGAAAAATACAACCGCTCAGGTGTATGGAGGTTTCAATATCAGATGGGAAAACGGCCACGAGGGTTCAAAGGGTTAACTTCGGGTTCTGTATCTGAGTGTGTTAGACTTTGGTGGTGCAGTTCCTCTTTCCAGTTTATCAAAGCTAAGTTTTCAGAACAGATCCGTCGTGTCTCTCCATCTTTTTGTCCCTGTGCTGTTGTTTTCGTGTAATTTTTTCCATGTTTAACCGGATCTTCTTGTGGCGTTTTGTTCCTGTGACTGTCTGGCCTCACCAAGGATAAGATGAAGGTTTTTGATGGAGGATGATCTGAGATCGTGGTGAACAGCACTCTTGAAGATCTCGAGGGAAGGATGAGATTCAAGAGTGAATAAGAAGAACAAGAAGAAGAAAGTGGTACAGGAGTTGACTTCCTGAGGAAATGGAGCAACAGCTCGGTTGGCATCAATTGGGAGGAGGAAATTCCTCCTGAGGAAATGCCCCACTGAGTGATATGAGAAAAATTGCTGTGACGTCACTGGTACCCAGAGGATTCCAGGAAGTGACAGCACCGGAAGTGCTGAACTATACCTGAAAAAGTTTGACTGAACTGGACAAAAACACCCATCAAGCCTTTGAGTTGACTGGAATTGTTGCGAAAGTTCCTTCTGTAAATCATTCCGGTCTACAGTGATGGAACTCCATCCTGTGCAAGTCCGAGGTACATTTGGGCACCTTATCCGAACCTGAACCCAAAGCCCTAACCGAGTTCCGTCTCATAACTACCCCATACCTGTCCCCTTCTTTTCAGAAAACTCTTCCAGTATGTGACATTCTCTCTTCAGATGAAGAAACATTTCACAATCTGTCCTTACTTTCCAGGTGGTTCCAATAATTGACTCCATATTACTGACGCTGAATTCCAAGAAACAAAACTTTTTTACTTCCCTGTCTGGATACTTTCTTGCTTGCCTGTCCTTTTCCAGATATAATACTTTTGTTCCTTGAGCGTCGGTATGATGCAGTCTGGCAGCCTTCAGAGAAATAGCTCCTCAATATGACCTCACCTTTCCCCTCTCAAACGTCTGACAATCTTGCCCGACTTTCCAGGTGACTTCATTAAATGGCTCCACAGCTGCTGATCCGGAACTGCAATAATCCAATCTTCTTGTTCTCTGTTCAACCCTTTTTCTACTCTTTTCTTGATATTTATTTGATGGCCGCCATGATTCAGGCTGGTGGTGGCCTTCAGAGAAATATCTGAACTTTTGTTTGGTATGACAGAACTTTAATATACAAGAAAACAAATATGACAGATCAACCAAAACTTTTCGTGCTGCACTTCTCGAGGTTGAATAACAGCTCAAAAATATTTGGTGAACATGTCGTGTTTCTTTTCTTGTATATTGGAGAAATATCTCCTCAATGTGAACCCCTACCCCCCACGAAATTCACCTTCCGAAGAATAAGCTTAAACTTCACCTTCAATCTTCCTCCTATTTTTCTCTTTCAGTTAAATTTAGTTTGGTGAATGTTTTGGGTTCAGTCTTTCAGACTTTTTTCTGCCCTGTTGTACCTAAGATTTCCCAGTCATTGTGTTGTAGTTCAGAGAGCCGTCCTCCCATTCTGGTTCAGGAGGTCACGGCTCAAGCCGATGAAGCCTTTGTCGCTCCTGTGTGAAGCGGGGCCATCGCCGTGAAATATAAAACACACAGGAAATGGCGCTCTGTGCTGAGGTGCGGCGGTGATAGTCATTGTTAACCCTCGACTAGGTAAAGATCCCCGGGGGGTTAAACAGCATGTTGAGGTCTGCAGCACAGTTGTGTGCTTCACCTGAGTATGAGTTGGATCATCTGGTGGAGATAGTCACCCAACCGGAGATTGTGACCCAATTGACGATAAACATTGGAACACACAGACCACGTGTTCGGCTTCTCCTATTGGTTGTTATCTCGATTTGCGGGTTTCAGAAGGTTGGAGGAAGTTTTCCTTGAACTAAAAATCTCCACCTCCTTTTTCGGTAAAGGATCATTATTCATGAATCAAATTGTGAAACTTTGTTCCTTTCAACTGGTTCTTGAATCTTCCTCCTTTACCGTTATTTCCCCATGATTCATGCATAGAATACACTTTGCAGTGGAAGATGATTTCCTTCTCCTTTGAGGTCCAGCTCTTTTCAGTTAATCTTCTCCAATTCGTCTGGAACTTTGTAGTTGTTGGTTGTAGAAGAGGCGACGCTTTGCTTTTAGCTTCGGTTGTCGAAGAGCTGTCCTCTCGTGAGGCAGGGATCCCCTTCGTCACTGGAGAAGGTGCAGTCATTATCCTTTTCATCACACATTCCGGCTACTCGATGTCACCGCACAGACTTCGGCCTCAGCCTCCCAGGGATCTGTGTCCCTTTAGTCATTTTCTGTGACTGATTGTCATAATTTTGTTTTTTTCTTTTTGTATACCATGTCGAGGCTCGTGTAAGAGCTAATACACAGAAGATATAACAAGGCAGGAAACAAGACCGACGGGAGAGGGAAGCACAAAATAGTGGTGAACAGAGACAACAGGAGATCCGTGGAAGGGAGAGGGATGTGTTAATTCAATGTGGAGGACGTGAGACTTTGTTTATAAAGGAAAGAGAAATGTTATTGCCAGTTGAACATGTTTGATGATTGTCAATAACCAACCAGCCAGGTGAACTGAGATGATCGTTGAAAAATAAGATGAGTGAGTGAGTGATGAATGAGATGATTTGTTGTTCAAGCCGTCCTGAATGAAAAATTTCCAGGTCGCTGGGTTGACCAAGACGGACCAACTGCATGGCCCCCACGATGACCAGACATAACCCCCTTCGTTGTTTTTTTTATGTGGAGGTTTGTTAAAGATGTCCACACCACCAAGGTGGCAAACCTGCAGGATCTTCATTCTCGGATCACAGCTGTATCTGAACTGGTGGACACAAACGTGCTGAGCCGAACATGGCAAGAACTCGTGTGCCACCTTGATTTCCTGTGCACGACAAACGGAGCTCACATTGAGGTGTGTTGATGGTGTGCACAAAACTTCATGAGTTTTTGTATAACATAAACCAAGTTAACAGTATGTGGGGGGTATAGCTCAGAGGTAGAGTATTTGATTGCAGTTCAAGAAGTCACTGGTTCGAATCCGGTTGCCCTCTCACCTTTTTTGTCCCTCATTCCCTGAAAATATATTTATTTTGCATCATTTTCTCTGTTGGGATCACGTGAATCATCTTCACCTGGACGTGTTGTTCCAGTGTGCTTCGTGAGCTTGAACAGGTTCGTTGTTACCTGTGTGTATGTTTATTTGTCTCCATGTACACACGATTGCCTCGTCCTTGTGCAGGCAAGGTGTTCAAGGTGTTCAAGGTGTTCAAGGTGTTCAAGGAAATTTACACACAGGAGGCCATTTGGCCCATCAAGCCCGTGCCATGTCCATACGCCGGCATTTGCTTACCGACTGTCGGTTGTGCTCATGATGAAGCTCACCAGAAGCATCTGTTCACAATGGCCTGCTCCTTTCAGGAGATCTTGTGATATCTGTAATATCGATCACCTGAGTGTGGAATGGACAGCCGGCTTTTGAACTCCATCTGAATGACAGCGTGCTCCAAGATGCATCACCTTAATTGTACTCCTGTGTCAGACCGGTAGTTTTTAGGTAAAAACTTAAAAAAACACAACCCCAGAATTGACAACTTCATGGCGAATTGGTGGTGCAGCAATACTGGAATTGGTGCAGCGTAGGCATGATGGGCCGAACATCCTCCTCCTGTGCCAAAGTTCCTTGTGTGGTAAATTATTTTGGAAAATTCGACGCCTTTTTGGAGGAATTTTCCAAAATATATTGGAATCAACGTGGGTTCGAATCCCGTCCGAGCTTTAAACCGTCATAGAGGATATCACGGCTTCCGGAGGACCAATCACAACGCAGCATATTTTGTCCCCGCCCCTGGAGCTTGCATCTGATTCCGTTTGACCCCCTGATTGGTGGTCAGGAATCACGTGGTAGGTTACAGAGGCAACGTCCTGTCGATCGCACTCCTCGTCCAACAGGGAAAGGTCACGTGGACGTAGAAAACGTTCTGAGTCGTTTCGGCCGCAAGAACAACCTTGGGAATTAGGAAGAAGAAGAAGAAGAAAAAGAAGGAGAAGAAGAAGGCACACTCCATTTTGACTTCCCTCCCTGCTGTGTGCCGACCACGTATTCTGGAGGACTTCCCTCCCCGCTGTGTGCCCACCACGTGTTCTGGAGGACTTCGCTCCCCGCTGTGTGCCGGCCACGTGTTCTGGAGGACTTCGCTCCCTGCTGTGTGCCGACCACGTATTCTGGAGGACTTTCCTCCCCGCTGTGTGCCCACCACGTGTTCTGGAGGACTTCCCTCCCTGCTGTGTGCCGACCACGTGTTCTGGAGGACTTCGCTCCCCGCTGTGTGCCGACCACGTGTTCTGGAGGACTTCGCTCCCCGCTGTGTGCCGGCCACGTGTTCTGGAGGACTTCGCTCCCTGCTGTGTGCCGACCACGTATTCTGGAGGACTTTCCTCCCCGCTGTGTGCCCACCACGTGTTCTGGAGGACTTCCCTCCCTGCTGTGTGCCCACCACGTGTTCTGGAGGACTTCGCTCCCCGCTGTGTGCCGACCACGTGTTCTGGAGGACTTCGCTCCCCGCTGTGTGCCGACCACGTGTTCTGGAGGACTTCCCTCCCTGCTGTGTGCCGGCCACGTGTTCTGGAGGACTTCGCTCCCTGCTGTGTGCCGACCACGTATTCTGGAGGACTTTCCTCCCCGCTGTGTGCCCACCACGTGTTCTGGAGGACTTCCCTCCCTGCTGTGTGCCCACCACGTGTTCTGGAGGACTTCGCTCCCCGCTGTGTGCCGACCACGTGTTCTGGAGGACTTCGCTCCCCGCTGTGTGCCGGCCACGTGTTCTGGAGGACTTCGCTCCCTGCTGTGTGCCGACCACGTATTCTGGAGGACTTTCCTCCCCGCTGTGTGCCCACCACGTGTTCTGGAGGACTTCCCTCCCTGCTGTGTGCCCACCACGTGTTCTGGAGGACTTCGCTCCCCGCTGTGTGCCGACCACGTGTTCTGGAGGACTTCGCTCCCCGCTGTGTGCCGACCACGTGTTCTGGAGGACTTCCCTCCCTGCTGTGTGCCGGCCACGTGTTCTGGAGGACTTCCCTCCCTGCTGTGTGCCGGCCACGTGTTCTGGAGGACTTCCCTCCCCGCTGTGTGCCGGCCACGTGTTCTGGAGGACTTCCCTCCCCGCTGTATGCCGGCCACGTGTTCTGGAGGACTTCTCTCCCCATGCTGAACTTCTCTGTCTCTGTCTCTCTCTCTCTCTCTCTCTCTCTCTCTCTCTCTCTCTCTCTCTCTCTCTCTCTCTCTCTCTCTCTCTCTCTCTCTCTCTCTCTGTTTCTCTCTCTCTCTCTCTCTCTCTCTCTCTCTCTCTCTCTCTCTCTCTCTCTCTCTCTCTCTCTCTCTCTCTCTCTCTTCCTCTCTCTCTCTCACTGCTGCACCAACATTGAACAGGACCAGCGCTCTTTGGCCTGGTGACGCACCATCCACAACGAGGCCTCTGCTGTCCGCACACGATTCAAACCCTTCAAGCCGAGCTCGCCATTGCATACTCACGACGCTCGCGTCGCCCGTCGCGTCGTACGACTTTATCTATCTATAATCCCAGCAATGTGTGTGTGTGTGTGTGTGTGTGTGTGTGTGTGTGTGTGTGTGTGTGTTTGTGTGTGTGTGTCTGTCTGTCTGTCTGCGACTGCCGTTTCTCGACGACCGCCGGTCCGATCTGATTGAAACTTGCCAGGAATATTGCCGGGGCCCCGCAGATGTGCCTTTTCAAGGTTTGATGTCAATCGGACGAGCGGTTCCCAAGTTACGGCCATTTTACTGCTTTTTCAGTGTTGAAAAGGTGTATATATGGCAGCTGAAGGTGTCGTTCCACCTTCTCACCTTATCATTCCAATTTTTTCCCAAATTATTAATAACCGGACGATCACCGGTCCGATCAGATTGAAACTTGCCAGGAATATTGCTGGTGACCCGCGGATGTGCCTTTTCGAGGTTTGATATTAATCGGACGAGCGGTTCGCCAAGTTACGGCCATTTATCTGTCGACCAATGACAAGACACGGTGCTATGACATCACGAATGACGTCACAATTAATGTTTATTTATTATTTTGATTTATTTTGCACGATTGACGGTCCGATCTGATTGAAACTTGCCAGGAATATTGCTGGTGACCCGCGGATGTGCCTTTTCGAGGTTTGATATTAATCGGACGAGCGGTTCGCCAAGTTACGGCCATTTATCTGTCGACCAATGACAAGACACGGTGCTATGACATCACGAATGACGTCACAATTAATGTTTATTTATTTATTTTTTATTTCTTATTTATTTTGCACGATTGACAGTCCGATCTGATTGAAACTTGCCAGGAATATTGCTGGTGACCCGCGGATGTGCCTTTTCGAGGTTTGATATTAATCGGACGAGCAGTTCCCAAGTTGCGGCCATTTATCTGTCGACCAATATCTGCGAGAGAGGGGACGGGAGAGGGGAGATAGAGGGGGAGCAAGAGAGGGGGGAGAGAGAGGGGCGAGAGAGAAGGGCGAGAGAGAGGGGAGAGAGAGGAGAGGGGGAGGAAGTGGGAGAGAAGAGGGGCGAGACTAGGGGTGAGAGAGGGGAGGAGAGAAAGGGGGAATAGAGGAGGGGTGAGACTAGGGGTGAGAGAGGGGAGGAGAGAGAGGGGGGAAAGAGGGGGTGAGAGAGAGGGGGCGTCACAATTCAAGAGAGGGGGAGAGAGGAGGGGGCGAAAGATGGGGTGAGAGTGGGGGCGAGAGAGAGAGGGGCGAGAGAGGAGGGAGAGAGGAGGGGGAGCGAGAGAGAGGGGCGTCACAATTCTTCTTTATTTGATATGACGTCACAATTGACGCTGGGGACCTGAATATGTTTCCCAAGTTATGACCATTTCTGATACGGTTGGTCCGATCCAATTGAAATAATGCCCCAATCCAGTCATCGTTTACGTACCTCCGGGCCCGTACTGGTACCTCAAATAGCAGATAGACCGGTCCCTCTCCCTCCAAGTGCCACCATGTTGACCGTGAACACTCGGTCGACTTTAATCCTCGTCGCCAACGTCACGTCGTCGAGACCAAGAACCACAGAAACCCGCCTTGATTACAGATCACCACTGCGGCTTGCGGTGCTCCTTTTAATCAGCCATCTTGAGCCGCCTCCTCCTCCGGTGGTTGTTGTTGTTTCACGGCTTCGTGACAGCACAGTGGACTTGCATGGATTAAAAAAACAAATCCAAACACAACACAAACTATTATCATGATCGTGATGATCAAAACGTTCGTGCGTGCTCGGTAATAAATAAATAATGATGAACCAAGTTATTTCCAGCTCGGCGGTTTTTTTAATCAAGTTATACGCATCGCAGTGCGTGATGACGTCATTACGTCGCTTGCGTGGCTCGTTTCTCTGTGGATGTTTACGTCGTCGCGACTTCCTCAACTCAACACGTCCCGGGCTGATTTCTTTCTTTGAAGGTTTTTCTTTGTTCACGATTTCTCTTTGGTTGAGGATTTGTGCTGCTGGGCTGACGTGCGAGTCGGTGACGTGTACAGAAGGACTGGCTATTGTGACGTCACGACAATCGGGTGTAGATCTGTGACACGCTCGGTTCGACGTGCATCACCATCCGTGGTTCCTGCAGTTTTGCCGAGTTTCCCGCTCAATTCGGACTTTATTGACTTCAAGGAACATCTGTATATGAGGAAAACACAACGAAGGTTCGTCACACGGTTTGATTTTCACTACATTAAATTAACTTGATCATGTCATGTCGAGTTTAACCTGATTTATCCACCGTGACACTGACTGTGAATCACCGGGATTACAGTTTATCGCTGCCTCGGGATTCGAACCGTTCCGTCGATGCAGACAAAAGAAAGACAAACAAATGGACGGATGATCAGATTGTCCCCCCATTTTTTGAAGATTACATTTTCAGGTTTTAGTTCTTCTTGATGAAGAGGAACAGATTGATTTGAAGTTTAATCAGAGAATCCCTTTTGTGAAGATTTTACAACACACAAGGGGGTCAGTAATCCACCTTGAGGTGTGCACGCTCACCTCTGGGCTGTCTCGTCTGGGTTAGAATCCCGACCTAGCTATAAACTGCCATCCTGGTGTTTCGCACGTACGGCGAGGGTTCATTGCGTGCACCGTCCATCGGGTAGATGGTTAGCCCGAAGACTCCTCAACCAACACCGGTCGGTGGTGGATGTTAAACGAGACGCCGTTTTACCTCGCGTCTATTACACCACCTTGTGGAACTCGTCACATGAGTTATTCGTGCCTGTTTATTGTGTCCTTTGTGACGTCATAAACAGTACGTTTCCTGCTTGCAATGATTTTTTCCATTTTGTTTGACTGCCAGACAGGTAGATAGAGTAAAATACTATCACTCCTCTCTGTGCAGGTGTGATCGGACAAATTCAGAGCCAAAGTACGTCTTTATTAACGTCCACCAATGAATGCTGGCAGACCGGACGTCATTTTAATGTCCATCCGAGGGACAGCGCCTGCTTCGGCGCATGCTCCCATTCCTAACCGAACCTTGTCCTGACCTTTCACCTTCCAACCCCCAGGAGTACATCTGGCTGCGACATTTCCTCCGTTCCCACATCTTGTTCATCTGCGTGTTGTCCCATCCCCTAACAGTGACGACTATATCTACATCTCTTTCACACAACATGGACAGACATTTCACCACTCATCCCAACTCTCTCTTCCTCACATCTTGCGATTTCAGTTGTCACCATGGAACTTGGCTGGATGTTGGTACCTGTCTCACCAGCCGTGTAACTTCATCAAAGGACTTCTGTGACTCCATGGGACTGACTCAATCTGTGAACATTCTGACTCGGATTTCTCCAAATGGCAAATCCTCCCTTCTGGACTTGGTGATGACAAACTTCCCTGCAAATGTCTCCTGCTCTTCCTCTGCTCTCATTTGTTCATCTGATCATGTGCTTGTGAAAGTCAACATATCTCTGGCTATTCCCAAAGAGCTGTTCCACACCAGTGAGTATGGGAGTTCACTCAAGCAGATTGGTAGGGACTGCAAGCAGCCATCCCTCTTCAGCACTGGTCTCCCATATCTACTGCTTCTGATGTTAACTCAGCCTGGGAATTCATCCACAGACACCTGATCTCTCTGTCTCCCTGTCTCTGGCTCTGTCTGTCTGTCTGTCTGTCTGTCTCTATCTCATGTACAGATTCATCCTGCCCATGGTTCACTGAATACTGTGGTGGGGCAGTTGATCTGAAACAACCTTCTCTTCCTGGAACCCAAATCTGACCAAAGGCAATCTCAGCTCATTCTAAAAAGTCCACAACAAGTGTGTGTCCACCTTCAGCAGAGTCAAAAAATAACATCTGTCCAACCTCAAGATTGAGTTTTCAAACTTGTCTCCCTCCTCTAAAACCTGATGACACCTTGTTGAGTCTTTCGCTGGAGTATGCTCCCCTTCCAATCCCTTCCCTCGAGTCATCACAGCCGACTATGCTCGTGAGCAGGCTAAATGCCTCAATTCTGTGTTTGATTCAAAATCTTGTGTCTCCAACCCCCCACTCTCGGTGTCCACTCTTCCCTGTCGAACACAACTGATCCTGGATTCTGTGTCTTTTGCACCTGAGAAGATGGAGAAAATTATTTCACTCCTTGACTCTGACTCTGCGACTGGACCGGACGGCATCAGCTCATGTGTCCTCACAACCTTCTCTGCTGCTCTTGCACATCCTCTCTCTGCCCTTTTCACCCTATCATTTGGCTTGGGTCATCTTTCATCTGTTTGTAAATCCGCCAACATCACCGCATTGCATAAAAAAGGAGAAAAAATTGATCCCCTTCACTACAAAACTATTGGCTTCCTTCCAATCATCAGCAAGATCATGGAGTCCATAATCACGGTTGAAATGAAATCCTTCCTCTTCTCCAACAGCCTCATCTCACATCACTAATTTGGTTTCAGACCAGGTCACTCCACCTTGTTCATGCTGCTTCGACTCACCCATCAATGGATGGACGCCCTCAGAGTTGGACATGAGATCAGGGCTGGTTCTCTGGACATATCTCTTTTGTTACAGCCTGGCATCTTGCGGTCCTCTCCAATCTCTGCCTATGGTATCCAATGCCAACTCCACACGTGGCAAACTGACTTCCTCAACTCTCGTAGCCAACATGTGGCTCTCAACAAGATCCTTTCATCTCCTCTCCCTGTCATGGCTGCAGTACCTCAAGGCAGTGTTCTTGGACCAATCCTATTCCTGATCTTCATAAGTGATCTCTCTCACTCTCTGGAAGAATCCTCTTTATCTATTTGCTGATCACTCCCCCCTCTGCCGTGACATCCTCAGTCATCCTCCTTACAGACAGGCAGCAACCTCTTCCTTCTCTTCAGACCTTGACAAAATCACAAGCTGGTCAAACACTTGGAATATGTCTTCCAATCCTGACAAATCTCACTCCGAAAGGACCACCTGGCAAACCCTCCTCCGATCGACTTTCTTACCAATCCTCTTGAGGAAGTTCAGTCATTCAAAGTCCTGGGTCTCACTATCAGCCATGATCTTTCTTGGGCAAACCACATTTCAAAATCGTCCTCCAAAGCCAGCTGCTGACTGGGCATCCTCCAACATCCTTCCTTGGCACACTTGAACTCCTTTCCACCGACAATACCTTCATCGGTATTGAAGCTTGATGGAAGACTGCTCTCCTCTCCAGGCTGGCTCCCCTGCCTCACGTCTTGCTCAGCTTGATGCCGGGGAAACGAAGGTCTTAACGGTTATTGGAATCTCACGTGATGAAGCTGAGTCGATGGGCCTATCACTTCACCATCACCGACAGGTCAGTGGTCTCTTTGTCACCTACCACCTCCTTTCTCGTCTTACCTCTTCTGCTCATTCCGTGCTTTGTCCCCCCAGGTTTCTCAACGACACACACGGTTCACCATCAACCCCCTTCTAGTGAAACTACCTGAATCCAGTATCACTGCTCTCCTCCACTCATTCATTCCTCCTTTTCCCACCTGAGGAATCAACTTTCACATCCTCTTCAATCTCATTCTTCCCTCCAGGTCTTCAGGACAGCTGTTCACCACCATCTCAAATCATCCCCAATCCAAATCCATATTTTCTACCCTTGTAAACCCCATCTAAACCCTCATTCTTCCAATTTTCCAGTTTTTCCTCCTTTTGAACTTCCTTGTGTGTCTATCTCATCCACCCCAAACATCCTCTGTGTCCAACTTCTCCACCCCATCCATGCGTGTTTTGCGTCCTGTTTTTGTCTCTTTCGTCCTGATCCGTTCAGTGCACTAGTTCTTCCACGAGCCTCGACTAGGTGTGCAAAAATAAAGTAAAAAAGAGGCTTAAAAGGTGCTAAAATGTTTTAAAAGGTCTAAGCTTCTAAAGGGTCTTCACAGGTGTAAATATTTCTGGGGTCGAAGGGATCTAAAGGTATAAACTCTAAAGGGTCCAGTGGTCCTAGCAGTCTAACGGGTCCAGAAGATCTAAAGTGTTGAAGGGACCTAAAGGGGTCGGTCTTACTGGTCTTAAGAAGAGTGTTGTTTTCCAGGAAAGCAAAGATGAACGAGTCACCTAATTCACAAGACGTTGATGTGAACCAGTCACCACCAGATTCTACGACACCACAGAAAAAGAAAACTTCTCTTTGGGAACGTCTAAAGTAAATATATTTATTTTCTCTCTCTTCACTTTTAAAAACTTCTCTTTTGGAAATATCGAGTTCAGAAAATGTACAAGAAATTGATTTTTCAATCATTTTCATCTCAGGTGCTTGTTCAGAAGAAAAAGAAAGGGAAGTGTTGTGATGACGTTTCACATCCCATGTAAGTAAGAGAAAATCTCCCTTCGGGATGTCGTGACATGAATTGTGATGGAAATAGAAATAGTTATTCCTGTCGTATCTCGATCACGTGATGATCCTTCATCATTTTCTCCACCATAGATTGGAGGTTTCATGGCTGTGGGATTTCTTTGAGGTTCCTTCCTCGAGATGGTTCGCTGGGGTGGGAATCTTGATCCTGATATTAATGTTCATCCTGGTGTTTTGCATGAAGGTTGAGACATCGATGTGTGCGCCATCCCACCAAAGCACGTGGATCGAGAGGACTGTCTGCCAGCGTGGGGGTGTTCGTGGACGTAAAATATCCCATCATGTCTCTTGCAAAGCTTTGGCGAGTTATCGCCGGTACCCAGAACAAATTACACATTCCTGCCATTCAACAGAAGCATTGGCCATAGACAAACACCGTCCAGAAACAAACACTGCCCAGACACGTCCGGAGCCAAACACCGTCCAGAAACAAACACTGCCCAGACACGTCCGGAGACAAACACCATCTAGAAACAAACACTGCCCAGACACGTCCGGAGACAAACACCGTCCAGAAACAAACACTGCCCAGACACGTCCAGAGACAAACACCGTCCAGAAACAAACACCACCCAGACACGTCCGGAGACAAACACCGTCCAGAAACAAACACTGCCCAGACACGTCCGGAGACAAACACCGTCCAGAAACAAACACTGCCCAGACACATCCGGAGACAAACACCGTCCAGAAACAAACACTGCCCAGACACGTCCGGAGCCAAACACCGTCCAGAAACAAACACTGCCCAGACACGTCCGGAGACAAACACCGTCCAGAAACAAACACTGCCCAGACACGTCCGGAGCCAAACACCGTCCAGAAACAAACACTGCCCAGACACGTCCGGAGACAAACACCGTCCAGAAACAAACACTGCCCAGACACGTCCGGAGACAAACACCGTCCAGAAACAAACACTGCCCAGACACGTCCGGACCCAAACACGGCTTGGACGTGTCCAGAGCCAAGCCATCCAGAGACAAACACCGCCCGGACACGTCCTCGTGACTATTTCGAAAGCAATTGGTTATTTTATATGACTTGGTGTCCTTCACAAAGGTTACATGGTTTCTCTTTGTGAGTTTAAAAGGAAAATACATTTGATAACACCCCAATTCCGAGCCGTTCACCACATTCACGTGTTTTCTCAATTACAGAGCCAAATTTTTTCCACCTGTCACATGACAATTGTGTGTGTGTGTTTGTGCGTGTGTGTGTGTGTGTGTGTGTGTGTGTGTGTGTGTGTGTGTGTGTGTGTGTGTGTATGTATGTGTGTGCATGTGTGTAGGTGTGTATGTATGTATGTGTGTGTGTTGTTCATAGAGTATAACATATTCTCTGCAAACTCCCCTACCCCCACTTCACCCACTACCCCACCCCTCTCTCTCTCTCTCTCTCTCTCTCTCTCTCTCTCTCTCTCTCTCTCTCTCTCTCTCTCTCTCTCTCTCTTTGTCCCATCCTTGCTCCATCCCCTCCTACTACAGTGCAGCATCCTCCCACACCCCTCTCTCTTTCTGTCTCCGAATGTATGTGGACGGCGGTTATGCCCAGATGGTGGTTATCTCCACACGTACCTGAACGGTGGTAATCCAAATTTATCACCAGTTGTTATTGGGTCCTTTAGTGTTGAAATGACATTACAGGTGGTGCGTAGAGGCTTGTAGGCTTCACCAGTCCGTGCACTGCAAACTGTCCTCCCTATCCTTTCGGAAAAGCCCAGGTAGTATGGCAGAACACAGTGCCCAAGTGTGTCTGGCGCCTTCCGTTCTGTCTGTTTTGGTTCTTTCAAGGTGGGGAGTATCCCTTTGCTGTACCCACTTTTGAGCAGGACTCCTCTCACTAATCTGGCATGTTCTGAGATACCCTTAGAGATGTCGCGACATGAATTGTGTCCAACATGTCTCAATGTGTCTTGTGGGTAAATAAAAGATTGACCCAATACCACATATATGTATGCGCGCGCGCGTGCGCGCGCGCGCACACACACACACACACACACACACACACACACACACACACACACACACACACACACACACACACACACACACACACACACACACACACACACACACACACACACGTACGGAAGCCATTTACTCCACACGTCTGCTCTTCATGAACACCACATTATTTAAATTAATCAGTTGATTGTTCTCCGCTCCATCCGACCGATCGATCATCCGTCCATGTATGTTTGTGTGTGTGTGATCTTTCAAAAACAGTTGGACATTTAGCTCTCATATTGCAGATATCTATTCCTCATGACATCATCTCAACCTGATTACATCACGGCTGTGATTGGCTAAATGATGTGACCATGACAACCATCTCAGTAACTTAGCTTGTGTGCGTGATATTTCAAAAATTGTTCAAGATTGAACTTTCAGATTACACAGATCTTTTCCTCATCCCACCCAAAAGTAGGGGGATCTCCAGTATCAGTTCCTTGTTTTATTTCATGTGGAGTTTGGTGGAGGGGGCATTGTAGTGTCAGTTGTTGAAATACAGAATGTGTATGACATCCGGTTTAGCATATTTGAAGCAAATTGTGGTTTTACAAAGAGTGTTGTTTTCCAGGAAAGCAAAGATGAACGAGTCTTCTGGTTCTCCAGATGTTGGTGTGAACCAGTCACCCAGTTCTGAAGATGTTGGTCTGAACCCGTTTCTTGATTCTCAAGATGTTGGTTTGAACCCTTCTTCTGGTTCTCCAGATGTTGGTGTGAACCAGTCATCCAGTTCTCAAGATGTTGGTCTGAACCCGTTTCTTGATTCTCAAGATGTTGGTTTGAACCCTTCTTCTGGTTCTCCAGATGTTGGTGTGAACCAGTCATCCAGTTCTCAAGATGTTGGTCTGAACCCGTTTCTTGATTCTCAAGATGTTGGTTTGAACCCTTCTTCTGGTTCTCCAGATGTTGGTGTGAACCAGTCATCCAGTTCTCAAGATGTTGGTTTGAACCCGTTTCTTGATTCTCAAGATGTTGGTTTGAACCCTTCTTCTGGTTCTCCAGAAGTTGGTGTGAACCTGTTTCTTGATTCTCAAGAAGTTGGTCTGAACTCTTCTCCTGGTTCTCAAGACGTTGGTGTGAACCAGTCACCACCACATTCTCCTCCACCAAAGAAAAAGAAAACTACTCTTTGGGAACGTCTAAAGTAAATATATTTATTTTCTCTCTCGACACTTTTTAAAACTTCTTTTTGGAAATATCGAGTTCAGAAAATGTACAAGAAATTGACTTTTCAATCTTTTTCATCTTAGGTGCTTGTTCAGAAGAAAAAAGAAAGGGAAGTGTTGTGATGACATTTCACATCCCATGTAAGTAAGAGAAAATCTCCCTTCGGGATGTCGTGACATGAATTGTGATGGAAATAGAAATCGTTATTCCTGTCGTATCTCGATCACGTGATGATCCTTCATCATTTTCTCCACCAGAGATTGGAGGTTTCATGGCTGTGGGATTTCTTTGAGGTTACTTCATCGAGATGGTTCGCTGGGGTGGGAATCTTGATCCTGATGTTAATGTTCATCCTGGTGTTTTGCATGAAGGGTGAGACATCGATGTGTGCGCCGTCCCACCAAAGCTCGTGGATCTTGAGGACCGTCTGCCAGCGTGGGGGTATTGGTGGACGTAAAATATCCCATCATGTCTCTTGCAAAGCTTTGGCGAGTTATCGCCGGTACCCAGAACAAATTACACATTGCTGCCATTCAACAGAAGGATTGCCCAACCAGTCCGTGAAAGACTTCAGCCACAGCCGTTTCCACTGGCAACATTATGAGAAGTTGATGGTTGTTCGCGTCGTTAAAGCAGAAGAAGAAGTAGAAGTAGAAGATAAAAGTTATTGTTGTAAGAATGTCTGTCAAAGCCAGGTGTAAATGGCAAGCATCACGAGGTAATCGATCTGAGGAGGGAAGGAATACATGGAATTACAACCACTTTCACCAGATGTATCAAAATGTTAATTTTCGTTTGTAAAGATTTGATCCATAATAAAGAATGGCAACAACTGCTTTGTACAATATTATATCAGAACTAGAACGGCTGTAATGAAGTGCATGGTCTCCTCACCCCGAACGCTCATTCTGAACAGAAACACCAACGTTAACTGAACACGCTACCATTATAGCACTGATTGATTATTCGGATTTCTCACAACCACTTTTGTGCACATTAAGACTAAATTGCGTCAATAAAGGTGTTTATGAAAAAAAATTCAAACTATATTCCCCATGGCTGGTCGATCATGTGTGTGAAGTTTCACATTGATCTGTGAAGAAGTTCTGGAGAAGAAGTGGAATATTTTTACATTTTTATTTTCAATCCAATATGACGACCAGAATGTATGGCCTATGACGTCATATATTTAATTTTTCACTCACATCGGCTCGGAGATCAGATCGATGAAGTTTCAGATTTTATGGACAAGGATTTCGATTCAACCAATTATGGCTGGAAAAATTACGTCACCAATAACGTCATCATTATCACCCAACATACCCCCTTGGGAGTTCATTACATGTTGCAAGTTTCATATTTTTTTTCATTGAGCGGTTTCAGAGAAAATGATGTCCAAATATTTTTCCATTTAATCAAATATGCCTGCCATCCCATGTGACCTATGCCATCCCAGCGTTAGCAATACAACATTCTCCATGGGGAGTCCCATGTTTAAAGTTTCACATCGATCAGACAAGCGGTTGCAGAGAAAAACATTTTAAAAACACAAATATATATATATATATATATATATATATATATATATATATATATATATATATATATATATATATATATATATATATATATATATATATATATATATACATACATATACAAGCCGGTAGGTGGACATGGGTAGTCGACTACCCAATAGAACCTGACGCGATGGGCCCGTTCGATGGGGAATGACCTGAGGATTAAGCACAAGAAAATTCATGATTATCGCTTCAAGGGTTAATGCTGCAGATTGTTTTTTTCGTTAAAATACCCCCACATTTAGAGGTTTTTCGGCCGTTGCTAGGCAACGGAGGGGTCCAGAGCAACGGTTCTTTCTCACACAGTCTCTGAGATAAAACGAACTTCGTTTTTTTATTGTTTTCGACCAGGGTTCATTCAAAGTCTATCTTCTCCGACAGTTTTCATAGGATCCGGCTGGAAATTTTTGACAAAGAGGTTGAGTATAGTGCGCATAAAAGCCTGGAAGCCGATTTTTGATTTTCGAAAAAATAATTTTTTTATGATTTTTCAAAAATTTCAAAGTCCCGTTGCTAGGCAACGGTGGTGTCCATAGCAACGGTTCTCATTTGCACACAACTTGGTCATGGTATGAACCTACCAACCAAGTTTCATCGAAATCGCCATTGTATTGACGGAGCACTTGACCGAACAGAGGGACAGACAGACAGACAAACATATCCACGGAAATACTGATAATAAGGGAAGAAAAAAAAAATCTCAATTTTTTTTTTTTTTGAGATTTTTTTTTTCGACGAGATCGACTACCCAACATATATATATATATATATATATATATATATATATATATATATATATATATATATATATATATATATATATATATATATATATATATATATATATATATGTATGGACAATAGACCCCACCCACACTCTTCCAGCCGAAGAAGCTGCATGAAGCAACTCAAGAAGACCTACACAAGGTAAGTGCTACGCTGTTTCAAACCTTTCCCAGAGTTCCTCAACAACTATAAAGACGTTTACACAGAGTACACACATGAGAATCCCAATGTCATACACCCCCTCAGCTATCGGACCGGTTTCATCACTTATTGGCGAATCATCAGCGACAGCGCAGATAGCAATGCATACCAATGAGGCTCTCAAGCATGTACTACGTGCAAACGTCAGAAGCAGTCAATAAATAAAGAAAGACCCACTCACATCTCTCACCTGTGAATGGAGGGAATAGCCAATCAGCTCTCACCTAATCAACTAAACCGAGTTGCTGGGATTATACTGAATAAACAATTGATCCACTTTGATCACTCCAGTCGTGTTGTTGGCTGTCTGCATGTTGAAAACACTGATGTAGTCTGATTCTCACCGACCCTACTCCATTTTTATTCTGACATTGTTTCTTATTTGTAACTTTTTTAACGACAGCTTCACAAAATCTTTCTAATTTTTGCAGGAGTGCTGAGCCTCCACTGACAGAACAACCTCTTGAGGAAGAGCTGATAACTGGTGCAGAAAAACCTCTTGAGGAAGAGCTGATAACCGGTGGAGAGCAACCTCTTCAGGAAGAGCAGCTAACTGGTGCAGAACAACCTCTTGAGGAAGAGCTGATAACTGGTGGAGAGCAACCTCTTGAGGAAGAGCTGATAACCAGTGGAGAGCAACCTCTTGAGGAAGAGCTGATAACCGGTGGAGAGCAACCTCTTGAGGAAGAGCTGATAACCGGTGGAGAGCAACCTCTTCAGGAAGAGCAGCTAACTGGTGCAGAACAACCTCTTGAGGAAGAGCTGATAACCGGTGGAGAGCAACCTCTTGAGGAAGAGCTGATAACCGGTGGAGAGCAACCTCTTCAGGAAGAGCAGCTAACTGGTGCAGAACAACCTCTTGAGGAAGAGCTGATAACCGGTGGAGAGCAACCTCTTGAGGAAGAGCTGATAACCGGTGGAGAGCAACCTCTTGAGGAAGAGCTGATAACCGGTGGAGAGCAACCTCTTCAGGAAGAGCAGCTAACTGGTGCAGAACAACCTCTTAAGGAAGAGCTGATAACCGGTGGAGAGCAACCTCTTGAGGAAGAGCTGATAACCGGTGGAGAGCAACCTCTTGAGGAAGAGCTGATAACCGGTGGAGAGCAACCTCTTGAGGAAGAGCTGATAACCGGTGGAGAGCAACCTCTTGAGGAAGAGCTGATAACCGGTGGAGAGCAACCTTTTGAGGAAGAGCAGATAACTGGTGCAGAACAACCTTTTGAAGAAGAGCTGCAAGTTGGTGAAAAACAACCTCTTCAGGAAGAGCCGCAAGCTGGTGAGTTTTGAAAATGAATCTTTTCTTAAAATAAATTAGTTATCTCGGTTCGTTTGGGTGTTTCGGCACTTGTTGGAGGAAACACCTGAAAATGGTTGTTGTTTTATTTATTTTTCACTGTGCTGGTGGTGGCTGCTTGTTCCTCATGACAATGACACGAGCGACTTTCCTCTCACCGTAGCAACCATTACCGTGCGTGCTCCAAACATTTTGGTTTGATCCTCCATTAATGCCATAGTAGTGTTTGAACAGCTTTTCACCCCTCTCTGTTCATCCTTCCGTCCATCCCGCACTCCTCGGCCTCCAAGTCACCACCAACCTCTGTTGCCCAGCACTGAGCAAAGACCTTGCCCAGCACTGAGAGTTGTTGCAGTCCTGTCGATTACCCAAATGTGCATGCAACGACACGAGTGCAGCATTTCCATCAGCCTTGAGAAATTCAACATGGATGCCACAGATCCCAGGAGCTTTACCCCCTTTCAATTGGTTCACCGCAGCCGGTGTTTCCACAAATGAAGGTGGTTCATAGTTGATGTGATGGTCAGCAATGGGGATAGTTACACCCTGATGTCCAACTCAACATCTGGTAGGTTAGCCTGGTACAGCCGATCAAAGTAATCGGTCCAGCAGGCCTTCACTTCGGACTCCTCTGTCAAGAGCCCAATAACCTCCACTCTATCTGCAGTCCGCCGAGGGACGGGCTTGGAGGAACGCAATGTACAAATTCTTCTGTAAGCAGGATGAGAATCACGTGACCATAGGTGATGCTCTCTCCCTTCACAGATTCCTTGTGCATAGGCCTCCTTGTCCACCCTCAGCGCATGTACAGTTTTACGCCTCAACTCCCTGATCAGCTCAGCTTTGCCATTTAGCCTGGACCTACAGCTCTGGTCAATGATATCCATTGTCCCTTGGGAGACATTTCTTCTTCGCCTGACGGTGGTTCCAAAACATCCATCTGCAACATCAAGGATGGTGTTCTTGAAGGCACTCCACAACTCTTCAGGATTCCCAAAGACACCCAGACTCCCGAAATCCCCACTCAGCCTGTTCTCAAACAACTCAGCCACCCTCCCATCCTTGAGCTTGCCAACATCCAGCCGAGGTTGGGATGGTACCATTCTCCCGGATTTAAGCTGAACCTTCAGAGTTGCAATAACAAGCCTGTGGTTGGTGTTGAGGAACTGAGCACTCCGATCGACCCTGTAGTTCTGAATCATCCTCCAGCGACCATCAACGAGCACATGGTCAATCTCCTTTGCCACACCGCCAGCGTTGGAATACCAAGTCTAGCGATGAGGCTGCGGGCACTGAAACCATGAACCAGCCACCCGAAGTCCATGACTTCTTGCAAAGTCAAGGAACTCAGGGCTATTCTGGTTCTAGTTCACAGTTCTAGATCAATGTGGACCAACACATGTCTCATAACCATCCCTATGAGCTCCAGTCGATGCATTGAAATCCCCCAAGAGAAGAGTATCTCACCTGGGAGATTCAGAGAATGCAACCACAGACTCGAGCGTGGCATGGAATACATCCTTCACGGTGAGATCACTCACCTCAATCGGAGCATATACAGGGACCAGGGACATGACACCCAAGGAGTGACGAATCCTCATTCTCATAATACGCTCATTGACCTGTGTTACCTCAATTATCATGGGAATCAGCTAATTGGACACAACCAGAGCAACCCCTTGGGGATGGTAACCATCAGAGCGACCAGACCAGTAGTAAGTGTAACCACCCGCCACGATCTCGACGCAATCCGGTCTCTGAACCTCAGACAGCGCTGCAATACCAACGTCTAAATGCTGCAGCTCAGATGATAACAGACAGGTGATCATCCTCTCTTAGGGATAGGACATTCCAGGCACTCACCCGAAGGGACCGCCTCAGGTTAACCTGAGATGACCACCTTCTGGTGGACGACACGTCAGCACCTCCCTGACACACATGACCGCAATCCGACCCAGGAAGGTGAACCGTGCTTTTCCTCCAATCATCATGGAGTGGGCGTCCCGAAGGCTTTGCCCCAATCCCGTCATCCGGTGAGCCACCTTGTGAAGGGCAGCTCCACAGGAGGGACTCCCACGGAGTGGGTTTTCAGTTTTCTTTGGGTTTTCTTGATGTATTTCGCGGAATGAAGGGTTTCACTGTGGCCGGAGTGCAAATCCTGCCACCAACCTCCGATGTAAAGGTAACCCAACTGCAGGAAGACGTCCGCAGACACAGTTGGGCACCAGTTCTGGGACACCCAAATTTAATATTGAACTGATGGGACAAAAAAAATGGGAAAAATATTTCACCATTCTCCAAAAATATCACAAATACTGAAATTTTCGTCAATAATTTAAATTGTTACTCACTAACTGTTAATAGAACCAAGTGAAAACCAAATGAAGGAATGGATAAAATCACAACCTTGGTATTTTAATGGGAAACATAACGGATGTGAAAAATATCAAAAATGTCCGGTTGAAGAAATAACCGGAACAACTGTGAACGAGAAAACATCTGAAAACGTAAAACACATTCCCCTTTGTATTCGGACTTCTTCGTCTCCATGTTAAATGGTGGGACCTTTAACCTTTAACCTTTTGACCAAATTATTGCTTTGTCGTCTCCATATTTTCATTCTGTAGCTTTGTTGAAAATTTGATAACGAAAGCTCAAATAATAAGTAAAATTTCAGGTCAATTGGATGAAAATTGACCATTTTACGTCATGCTCACCTTTGACCTTTCGTCAAAATTATTAATTTTTTTCTCCAGGTTCTCATCATAAAGCTTTGTTGAAAATTTGATGGACAAAAGCTCAAATGGGGGGGGGGGGAGTTATGGCCCGGACAGACGTGCGCACGCACGCACACACGTTACGTGATTGCAAAACCGAGTGAAGCACATCGACCGAGAGGTTTAAAAAAAACTTTAATGGATGTCAAATAATCATGAAGGAAACAATATAATACACTCTTACAATGACATGTGGTTCAGGAGGAGCTCAGACGAGAACGTTGAGAGTGGTTTATCATTTTATCTCTGTTAAACAAAGGTATTGTTATGTGGAAAGGGGAAGAAGGGGGGGGACGATGGGGGGCGATCTTCAGTAATTAATTTGCCTGTGGAGGACCTGGATAATTGATTAATTTATAACCATTTTTCATATCAACACTTTGCTTTATACTGTTGTAACCACGTGATCGGTCCAGGAATGACTGAATCATGTGGGCCATCAACCGGTCACGACCGCCAGCCAAGTTTGATGTACCAAACCAGGTATGCATGCCGAAAGTCGCAATACCTCGTCAAAGGGCACGAAGCTGACTGAGGGTTGCGCGCTCGCACGGTGTGCCAGTCAGATGTATAAACCGAGCGGCCGGTTATGTGACGTTGCTTCACTTTTAGTCACTTTTAGCCAATTATACAACCTCAAAGGTGTTGATCGTGAAAACTCAACCGCTCGTACAACAAGAATGGAGGCCAGGCAGGACTTCATGGATTGTTATTAAAATGTAGACCACAGCAAATCGTCAACAAAAAAATTTCTTCACAGTTCTTTTCTTCGGTCCCGTTCATGCACTCAACAAGAAAACAGTGCAAACAATCAAACCCGGAAGCGAGCTGTGCATGAGTTCTGGAGGCAGAGTTGTACGGAAAACGGAAAACAAACATCTCACTGTACATACACAACGGATATCTATTGCACAAATAGTATGTCATGCTTATCAAAACAAATGATGAGAAATAACTGTCGCTATACTCAACAGTTTTATTAACCCTTAGAGAACATTCCCACAACAACACCATATTTCTGTTAATCAGCCTGTGCTTTTGTAGAATCTCTCTCTCTCTGTCTCTCTCTCTCTCTCTCTCTCTCTCTCTCTCTCTCTCTCTCTCTCTCTCTCTCTCTCTCTCTCTCTCTCTCTCTCTCTCTCTCTCTCTCTCTCTCTCTCTCTCTCTCTCTCTCTCTGTCTGTCTGTCTCTCTCTCTCTCTCTCTCTCTCTCTCTCTCTCTCTCTCTCTCTCTCTCTCTCTCTCCTCTCTCTCTCTCTCTCTCTCTCTCTCTCTCTCTCTCTCTCTCTCTCTCTCTCTCTCACTCTCTCTCTCTCTCTCTCTCTCTCTCTCTCTCTCTCTCTCTCTCTCTCTCTCTCTCTCTCTCTGTCTGTCTGTCTCTCTCTCTCTCTCTCTCTCGTCTCTCTCTCTGGAAATGAAAAAAAAAACTATTATTATTGTTGTTAATATTATGAGTATTAATGTAATCAATGTTACAAGCTTTTTAATCAAGCTTGTTTAATATTTTTAATTTAATAAATATTTAATTTAATAAATTAATCAAGCTTTGTTACAATGTAATCCTTGTTTTTGTTATTTATTTTGGAATTATAATTCCATGGAAGGACCTATTAAACTGCCCGAAACACCTTAACATGGCGCGTGTTTAGAAACATGAGAAATCCTCAGGATTCTTTGTCGTTAATGAGTCGAATCAACTCAGGATATCATATCATAACTAAATCTAAATCTATTCTCATTTTGAACAGCTTCCAGGGCTCTGCTGCTGAGCTCGCTGGTGAAGCTTGGAGTTCTTTCATATGACCCCCCCCAATATAAATTCCTGACGACGTCAGTGCCTTTGGGAGCGCTATTATTGACCTTTGACCCCGGATGACACAAACCCAAACTACGTCACTGTCTATACGGCACTGTTTCGAGACATTAAACATCCCGGTGTCTTTAATGAAGAGTTGGCAAGGTATTGTCGACACCAAGAACAAATTACAGATTCTTACCTTCACCAACGACAACCATGTCAGGCCTAGCCATCCGGTTCCTGAAAGACTCTGGAAAATCGTTCATGGTTTGAGCACGAGACCTCTTATTCAGGGACATGGTATATGAACAGCGAGCTGGCCAAGAAGAAGAAGAAGACTAATTAACAAACCGACATCTCATTTCCACAACACACAGATACACACACACACACACACACACACACACACACACACACACACACACACACACACACACACACACACACACACACACACACACACGTCTGAACACGGTGGTATTCTGTCCATTGACATGTCTCTGTTACAATATCTGTTTTATCTTGCTTTTGCTTCATCTTTCCAGGTCTGCTTCTCTGTAAGAGTGAAGATGATGAAGGTGAGAGTGGTGAAGATGATAAGACTGATGACATCGAGAGGAAAAAGGACGAGGAATTTGAGGAGTACGAAGTGGTAAGGAAGACATTGGATAACCTCCAGTGGGGTGTTAAAGTATTGTTTCGGTTGTGGGGGTAGATGGAAGAATTTAATGGAGAATATAGCATTGTGTAGAGTTGCTTGGTCCGTGGACGTGTAGGAGGCATCTCGATGTAACTAAGTAGGGAACCTGTGAGTTTAAGTGTTCGTGTCACCACACGAGGGGGTGGTGGTGAGTTAATTAGCTCGGGTTTAAGAATAAGCTTTCCCAGTATGTAATCGCCCATCTGTAACTTTTCCCTCTGTCTTAATAACCAAATCCATGAGGAGGAGGAACCAGGCGTGCCGGGCAGGCAGAAGCCCGACTTCCCGGGTTTTGTGCGAGCAGGCCATGCCCCGGAGGTGGAGCGTATAGTCGTGATCAAAGAGGAAGGTTGGCTTGTGCATTTTGTGGAGAGCCGTGATCAGAGTGGAGGCACGAGGTGCATTGATTTTGGAGAGGTGAGAGCGGAGGGTGAGCACACGCCAAGGAGGACGACACGACCATTTTATTAGTGTTGATTGGATTTGGCTCGCGTGGTGAAGCAAGACGCTGGCCTTTGGCTCTTGGTTGAGTCGCGAGAAACGAACCCCGAGTCTCGTGCATGTCATAAGCAGCTGCACTGGGGCCCTTCAGCCTTATTGTTGAGTGCCGCTCGTGGATTGTCTGCGTACGTTTGGCCTGCTACGAGAGGACAGCCATTTTGTGAGCCAATACACGTGCTGGTGGAAACGCCTCGATTCCAGTTCTACAAGGACCAGCTCTGGGCCAAGCTAAGTGCAGGACGAGTTAAAAAGGAAGGTTTTTCTTTTCATTTTGAGTCCCCTTTATCTGTATTTGAGTCTGTGTGAGAGGCACCTCGACTGTAGGATTTATTTACTTCATTATTATTATCATTACCTTTTGAATTATTGTTCTTTGTAAATATGTTTATGTTCATTGAATGTGTTCATTTAAATAAACTCTGTTCGTGTATTTGTAGTGGGGTTCGAGGATAAACCCCCCTGTGCATCTGCTTCGTTCCCCGTGTTCCTCCGCCCGTCCGCCATTGTGCCCCATGCCCTTCGAGTACATGTGATAATCTCCGAGGATCAACTTGTCCGCCTCCTATTAATAAGGAACCACTCGGCCGTCCGGGGGGCTGGTGGTGTTGACCGCCCAGCACCACAAATTGGGTCGGGGGGTAAACCTGGGCTGGCCACCCCTGCGACAGGGTGAATGAGTCCACTTCCATCGATGCTACAATTTCTCAAATCACAAATTCAAACACGAATTTGTTATCTTATTGAAGATGTCTACCCATATTATTGAGTATATTATACTGTAGTTATTATTGATCGACAATGTGATGATTACTGAGTTTATGTGAAATAATAATTTAATCATGGCTGTATTATTTCTCTTATATTCCACAAGCGTTGTTGTGAATGTCTGTTTGTGCCTTTATCAGATCGGGAACTGGGAGGTCATCTCCAAAATTGGAGAAGGAAGCCTTGGATTGGTTTACCAAGTAAAGAACATCAACTCTTCAGTGGAGGTACAAGCTTGTGGTGCACTTAATGCCTTCCTTTCACTTTACGGTAGCTGAAACAGCTCTTGGGAGAGCGAGATAGAACACGGTGGAGGGACACAATGGAGGGACACGTGGAAGAAAGGGACGGGAAGATTCTCCTGTATCTGAATTCGTCTCCTTTGTTTCTGTCGAGAAGAAAGATGCTTTTTCTTTAGACTTACAGGCCCCAAGTCATTCCTGCAGAAGATTCCATCATTGATGTCGGTGGAGAGCCTACCTCCACTTGGCTGAACAGTTCATGGTTTGGACATCAGGTCACGTATGGGAGCATGTCCCAGAGCAGCGCGTCACTGCGTCCACTTTCCGCCGGTACTCCAGGGGCCTCCGTCTGGCCATCCTCAAAACGGATTGCCGGGCCCATCCCCATCTCCTTTCGATGCCGATCAACCTGCTGCAACTACGAGGCACGTGGTCAGCCCATTGGCCTCCTCCACTCACGAGACTCCATCGCTGAGAGAATCTGGTGAGCAGGATCAGCGTCAGGAAAACGAGCCACGTGTCCATACAGCCGCAGCTGACGCTCACGGACTGTGCAGGTAACAAATCTCATTTGAGTCTCTCTCAGCAACCGCTCGTTGGACACAAAGTCTGACCAGCGATAGCCAAGGATTCTCCGAAGAGACCTGGTACCAAAGGAATTAAGTCTCCGTCTCAAATCTCTGGTCAGAGTCCAAGTCTCACATCCATAGAGTAAGACTGGAAGTACCAAGGACCTGAAGGCTCAGACTTTCGTCCTCCTGCATAGGTACCGACAGCACCACACCCCATTATCCAGTGAATCCATGACTCTCCAGGCCTGACCCAGACGTCTGTTGACCTCTGGCTCACAGCCAGCAGAGACATGAATATCACTGCCAAGGTAAGGGAATCTCTCCATGACCTCAACATCCTCACCAAAAACAGGTACAGTCAGGATAGCAGCATCCAAGATGTCATTGAAAGCCTGGATCTTCGCCTTGACCCAGGAAACCCGTAAATCCAGCGGCTCCGACTCCTCACTCAGCACATCGAGGACCCCCAAATGGACGTCCAGAGTCTCCACAAAGATGACTGCATCATCTGCGAAATCAAGGTCAGAGATCTTGACATTCCCAAACGATGCACCACAGCTTGATCTCTCTGACATCCTCCCCACAATCCAGTCCATACAAGTGCTGAAAAGTGTGGTGGCCAGTACACACTCCTGACAAACTCCAGTAAATACTGAAAATAAGTCAGAGATGGCACCACCACATCTCACAGTACTCTCAGCACCAGTTCAGACATCAAATCGATCAGTTTTGGTGGCACCCCACGAAGACTAAGAATCCTCCAGGGGGCATACCGTGACCTGATCTGCAAAACCTCTTAAAATTTCAAATCAATTGGATGAAAATTGAGGATTTTAGAAATTTGACCTAAGTTGTTGACCTTTGGCCTGCATAACCTTTTGACCTCAAAAACAGAAGGCTTCCAGCTTGTCACTATTTCTAGCAGGCCGTGAAGTTTCATGGACGGAGTAAAAATGTGCAAGAAGCCCATTGATTTTTGAGGTCAAAAGGTCAACATATTCCAACAACGTCGGTCAACTTTTAAAATCCTTAATTTTCATCTGATTGACTTAAAATTTGAAGAGGATTTGCTTATTTCGTCATTGAATTCAACCACCAATTCTTTTTGAGGTCAACATTGGCCAAAAGATCAACATAGGCCGAAATTCTAAAATTGTCAATTTTCATCCGATTGACTTGAAATTTGAAGAAGATTTGCAGATCAGGCAACTAAATTCAACCACCAATTATTTTATAGATCATGCAAGTATTGTGCTCTGCACGATGTCTTTCTTGTTTGTGTGTTTGTCACACTACTCCTCCTGCAGTCCTCAGCCAATTACACCTCGACTTGCAACAAAGGATCAGCGTGACTCCAATGTGTCGGGTGTTTTTTTTTTATCTTTGCCGGAGAAAACCGTCTTGAGGAAAAGTCGATGGGGCTTATTAATTCCATTCATTATTTATTTTCCCATTCCTGCCCCCCTTCCCCCTAATTCTCATTGTTATGCTCATCATTGCCTTCCTGCCCTCATTCCCACTTCTCTCAATTATATTTTTTTTCCTCTTCCAATTGCTGCCACTCAACGAGATTCACTTGTGGTGTGTCCATGTAATCATCCACCTATTCCCCATTTTTATCCTCGGTCGAAACATCTGTACAAATGGATGTAATCATTGTATGTCACGACAAACCAATATCATATCGTTTAACCGTTTTCTCACATTGTATCGAAGTTGTTTTCATATGACCTTTTGTTTTCTCTTTCAGGTTGTTTTGAAGAAGGCAAGATATTTGAAGGATTCCATGAAAGTAAGTTTGTGTGAATGTGGAGACAACTGTGTTTTAATTACTGAACTAATTGTTTAATTTATCTCTGAACTGTCCTGGTGGAACGTTTGTCTGTGATGGATCTTTCTCTTTTGGCCCCTGAGGCTGTGAGTCCCTCTGTGTGAGTTACAACTTTGTGGTTACAGCGATGGGGTTAGTTAACCTTTATACTGGTTATAGAATGAATTTGTTTGATTTTTCTCTTATTGTTTTTATTCTTTTTCTAGCTCTACGATGAAGCTGCCATCATGGTGAAACTTAATAATCCAAACATTGGTAAGTGTGGATTTCACTCAAACTTATCACAGGATGAACAAAACAACTAAGAGATAGTGTGTTTCTGTGGCATGAATTTATCACTCATCACTCAACCATTAATTTTTCTTAAACTCAATCAAACTAGAGTTCAGGTTTGCAAACACCCTTTTGGATCCGTCTCTTTATACTGCGTCACGGAACGTTGGTGCCGCTGAAGCAGCTTCCTGAGAAAGGGTTACACTGGATAGTTTGCCATTGCCTTCCTTGAAGTAGTTAAGCCAGCAGTTTGTCATTTGTTCAGGGTACCAGTGATAGCTCGCCTACTCTTCGCGAAGGACACCGTGGGATCCTTAATGTACACCAACTAATGTCGGTAGACGGGATGGCGGTTCAACGTCCATCCGAGGGACGGCACACACATTGAACCACCCTGTCTGTGACACACTATGTTGATGACTTGTCATTGGAAGGGTCACACGGAATTTGCTTGTTCATCATGTTGTTTAAAGGTGTTTGACTTTGGGTGGGTTTCTTATGCCATCTTAACTTGTGCTCCACTATCTTGTTTCCCTCCAGTGAAGTTGATTGACATTATTGAAAATCCGATCTCGAACCAAGTGCTCCTCGTCATGGAGTATGCCTCTGGAGGTGAGGTTTCTGAAGTCATTTTACTGAAAATCTACTGTATGTGTCCATCAAGTTCACTTTTACTTGAGCACCTGTGGTGGAGATTTCTAACCAAAAGAGAAAACCCTTTTAATTTAACAGATCGCTTATTATGGAAAAACACATTTCTGTGGAAAGAAGAGCTTGTCTCAAGAGTTCAAGCAGATTTCTTCATCTGAGCCAGAATGCATGGCCTTTTATACAATTGGAAAATCGGGAAGGGTCAGAACATCATAGGGGACGTGGTCAATCGATACCAGACCACAAGAAAGATTTGTTTGCATTCGTTGTCCTTTAAGCAAAGAGAAAATAATCTTGTGAATAATTACAGCAGATAGTGCTGTGAAAGAATGCGTGTCTTCCCTCAGGGGTGTGTATGCACAGAAAACCTTCATTTACTTTAGGCAATGATAAGCATTTATCTCAGCATGCAGATGGAGTATCTGGTTTGCACAGCTTTTGCACAACAGAGGTCCATGACCTCAGCAGTTCGATGAGACTCCTGGTTTGATAAGAGGACCATGGAAAGACAGAGTTCGTGTTTGTACAACTTTGCAATTGAATGGGAGGCCAGAGTTAATGAGACTAATGCCTTTGGGGCCTTGATTCTCCGGTGTCGCCAAAGTAGTTCTCCCCAATTTGCGAACCAAGTGAAAGGTCGAAGATTATATTGTTGCAGAGTTAACTATCATACTATATATATATATATATATATATATATATATATATATATATATATATATATATATATATATATATATATATATATATATATATATATATTTATTTATAAAACAACCTTCAGTCTGCAATGATTTATGAAGTATATTTTTGAGTAACAAACATAACAGATGTGTTCATTTTTCCTTTAACTAAGCATGGACGAACAACATGATCTCTTACCAGGCCCAGATGTACTTGGGCCAGGATGGGGATTATATATTCGTTGTTATTACATTGGTTAATCAATGATCCTAAGGTTTAATATGGAAAGATATATCAGTTTATAGGGAATTAACAAGACCACAGTGTAGTGAACATTTACTCATGGCCTGTTAGTGTTGACTCTGCAAATTTAATGAGCTCTGACCGTGTCATTGTGAGAGACGTGAAAAGCATAATTATCCTGCAGACCATTGAAATCTTTCATCTCAATTCAGCACATGTGAACCATTCTTTACAGAGTGATTTCAGCCGATACTTTACAACAGATTTTATACTTCCATATTGTTTAAATGCAAAAATAAAGAGAAATGAGTACATAATTTGTGGACAAAAAACACATTTCAACATGAAAAATATTTGTTTCAGTGTGATTAATACAGAAACACCAGTGTTTTCCAATCGTCAAATGATCCATTGAGCTTTCCATTCCCAAAATGTCCATGCTCAGAATTCACTAGATGGAATTAATGATTTTACTTCCACACTCGTCTGGGTGTGCAATTTTTCCACATATCCACAGAATCCATCATCATGAATTATAATGCTATTTATTCTGTTCTCATTCGGTCTGTTCTTGTTCGTGTTCTGATTTTGCAATTCCACTGAAGTATCATTGTTATGTGTTTATATTACCCGGAATGAATGTCCCAACTAGTCTTGAATAATTGCTTCGGTGGCAAAATCTCTCCGAGTTGAAATGGAAGTGTGGGTCAGAAACTAAGAATCATGCATTTTGTCTCCAAAATCTCTGTCCCAACACACCACGACATTTACTTCGCACTTTCGGCACTCGCGACGTCAGGCCATGAGTGAGCGGGTCTCAGGCACAGGTCCCATGGCCTGTTGATATTCACAATCCACCCCTTGCTGTTTTCTCCCATTTGTGTAACTGCCCTCTGGAAACTATTCAATCACATTCTCCCCTCCAAGACCTCAAGCAGGTGGTGCACCACCATCCCATGACATGCTCCATCCTTTCCTCCTCAATACTTTTTTTGATCCCCATGAACCATCATTGCACTCCACCTTCTTACTTCCACTTTCCTGTGTCCACTCCCCTTCTCTCTCCCCTCTTCCTGTTCATTTGCTCCCTTCTTGTGTCCAACTGTGCCATTCTGTGACAATGCTTTTCCATGACCTTCGATTTTTCATACAAATTTTGTCAATTTTTTTTTTGACAAGTATGTCGATCGCTTCCATTCGTTTGTCTGTCTGCTCACCTTTAATCGCCTCCAGGTCACAGTTTTAAACCGATCTTCATGAAACCACCACATGGTAGGGTTGGTCGTCTGACAGAATCCTATTTCTTTTTGAGGTCAAAAGGTCAAAAGTGGAAGTGAGTAAAAAATCATCGGCCAAAGGTCAACGTTTGTCAAATTTCTAAAATTGTCAATTTTCATCCCATTGACTTGAAATTTGAAGAGAAGTTGCATATTTTGTCATTGAATTCAACCACCAACTATTTTTGAGGTCAACATTGGCCAAAAGGTCAACATAGGCCAAAGGTCAACAAGGGCCAAATTTCTAAAATTGTCAATTTCCATCCGATTCTCTTGAAATTTAAAGAGGATTTCCATATCAGGTCACTCAATTCAACCACCAACTATTTTTGAGGTCAACATCGGCCAAGATTTGTAAAATTGTCGATTTTCTTCCAATTTTCTTGAAATTTGAAAAGGATCTCAGCTCACTGAATTCAACAACCAATTATTTTTCAGGTCAACATGAGCCAAAAGGTCAACATAGGCCAAAGGTGAACAACTTGAGTGGGATTTCTGAAATCCTTATTTTTCATCCGATTGACTTGAAATTTGAACAGGATTTGCATGCCAGGTCATTTCATTCAACCACTAATTCTTTTTTCAGGTCAAAAGGTCAACATCGGCCTGATTTCTAAACTTGAAATAAGGCCAAAAACGATATATATAGTTGCGGTTCTACAAAACCGTCTGCCTCTTAAGGCAATGGCACCCAACGTACAGTGATCCCCAGGTAGTTATTTCATTAATCTTCAAGCAGTTAGACCTTCCACTCATGTCTGGTGGGTTAATGGGATGAAGTGCATTGCATGGGTCGAATAGCTCGGTCTATTAACTCTATCTCTACCTTCTATTCTGATTTCTAATCCAACCGTTTCCTTTTAGCCATGGTACAAGTCAAGCAAGCAAACAAACACGCCATATAATGTGTGATTGAATAGCAAACACACCACGATGCCTCCCGTGGCTTGGAACCACCACCACCAAACTCCCTCCAACAAGCACACCACATATTTCACCACACACGCATCGCGCGCCATTATTTCATTCAAATCTGCGCACCAATTTCCAACCGGCATCTCACCCTGATCACCTCCACTTCGGTGAGCTCACTCACAACTTCGGCCACAAACGCTTCCCGCATGCGAGAAAAAATATTTCCACACCCCTTTACACCTCCGCATTGCTACAATTCACCACGATATGGAGGAGGAGTCGCGGGAAGGGCAATCCAGTATTTTTCCCTCCCACCTCTCCCGAAGCGTACTGGGTTGCGTTGCTTGGCCACCCACGCCAGGTATTGTGAGGCTGTTTGTCCTCATCTGCTCTCTTTCTTTCTCAACTCTATCGGTGTGTGTGTGTGTGTGTGTGTGTGTGTGTGTGTGTGTGTGTGTGTGTGTGTGTGTACGTGTGTACGTGATAGCGCCTGTTGTAGCATGTGAAGATTGTCGAAGTTTTTTAACGGGATAAGTCTGCTCTGTGTCTACTTTTGTAAATTGCTTGCCTTTTGCCGCACCCCACGAATTCCTTGCTCTCCTCTGCTGTACATACGAATAAACCCAATTTACTGTGCCACATACTTCTCACCATTGTAATTAAATGCTTGTGTGGAGATGTTCCCAGCTCGTTTTCGTCTTTTCCTTCGTTGGTCCAGCATGGTTCGTATCCTCGCCGAGCCGGGACGTTATCCCCCAACGATCTGTTTTTGTAGCTGGTACATCCTTGGGCAGTTACGCTCGGCTGCATCTGATCCGGTAAGGTGATCCGGTTTGAATAAGGTGTACCGATGCTATGTCCTCCGGTAATTAGATCACGTGATCTTTCGATAAACGATATCAGCGGGAGTTATTGGTCGTGGTCACCCTAAGTCACGTGGTCGAGTTATTGGCGTTAACGGTCGATTAGCGACCCACCCCATCATGAAGTTATTCGTGTGCGACGGCCTGCGATTCCGGAGAGTCTGGTGGGAACCCAAGGTTGCTTCCCCTCCTCGTGGGTTTCCTCGCCCTGACCCCAGGTCCCCAACAATATCATGATATCTCAAAAAGTTGTTGACGAGTGATGACAAAACGAGGTGGATGAGATGGTCAGGTGACACGAACAAGCCAATTAGATTTTGGTTCAGATCGAGCCCATCGGTGGGGATACAAAACGTAAACTGTTCAACCTGGCGGAGGTATGCGCTCCACTGAGTGCCGTTCTACTTTGTTCTGTTTTACCAAGTGTCGCTCTATGAATGATTTTTTATTGTTTTATTTCTCATTCCTCCATTTTATCATTCCTCTACTCGTGTTTTCTCAAAAATGAATAATCTCATTTCTTTGCCCTTGTATGTTTACGTTCGATGTGTGCAGGTTCACTCCAGGACCAACTTGTTTTGCAGAAGAAATTTTCTTTACGTAAATCGTGGCATGTCATGAAGCAGGTGAGATGAAAGAGCTTTTCAGCCTCAGTGTGATGTTAATGTGTTTTGAAACTCGAAATTGTACAATGTTAACAATCACAATCTGTCTCCATGATTTAATATTTTATCTCTTCCTTCCAGATGGTTTCTGCTTTTACATATATGCACAGCAAGAACATTGTGCATCGGGATATCAAGGTAACCCACTTGTGTAACACTGCAATGAAAACCATATTTTGTTCAGCACAGCAAGGATGGAATGGGGGTGGGAAGTGGAGAGGGTGGGAAATAATAAAATTTATATTGTTGGGTGATTATCAACAAGGGGGGAGGTGGAGTTTGGGGGGCTGTCACATATCCACCCTTTTTGTGCTCATTACACAATTCATTAGACCTCCAAGAAAGCTCGAAAAGATGTCAAAATTAAACATCCATTTCAGTTCGGTTTCAGTGTGTGATAAGCAGAACTACCCACTGTCGGAGTGTGTATTTAATTATTTATGATCAAAGGTTTGATGGTTGTTAATATAATGATTTGTGTTTGCTCTTTAGCTTGACAACGTGCTTTGCGACGATCTGATGACCGTGAAGGTCATCGACTTTGGCTCTGCAACATTTTTAAAACCAGGTGAAAAACTTTATGACGACTGTGGCACACCTGGCTATATGGCCCCAGAGATCTCAGAGGATGGCTATGAAGGTCCCCCAGCCGACGTGTGGTCACTGGGCATCCTGTCCATGAAATTATTTCTTGGACTGGAATTTGATGGATCTGACATTAACAAAGTGAGTATTGTTTATTGTGGTGTCATGATCATCATCACAAAGACATTTCATCATTATTATGTGCTGAGTTGCCTTTTTCAACATTACCTCTCTGTTTGTTATTTTGAAAACAGTTTTTGCTGTAGGAAGTGTCACGGATAGGTTGAAAAGTACTTGGCAGGAGATAACGGAATGTGAATAATTTGTTGATAAAAGTGGATTAAGTTTGTGGAGAGAATCTGCACAGGAGATTGACAGTGCTGAGAGTGTCAGGATGTGCTCAGGGTGTGCTAAGTGAGTGTGTGGTGTGAAGGGGATGCTGAAGGTGTTGTGAGTGAAGGGAGTGTTGATGGTTTGGTGCTGGGATGTTGTTGTTTGGCTTGTTCAGCAGACACCATCATGGACATATTGCTCATGGCGATGCTTTTGATGTTCAGATCTGTTCGTTTGATGAGTGCGCGTTCTGCTGGATATTCCGGTTTGTTCGGATTACGTCACAAATGCGTTTGTTTTGATTCTTCACAGGAAATATCAGAAGCCAGCAAGTATGTCAGAGTGATATCCAAACTGTCACCACGTGTCGGTGTAGATTTGGCTTTCCTTCTGACTGGGATGACTCGTCACCATCCTCGGTCAAGATTCACCATGGAGGTGAGGGTTGGACACCGTTTTGAACTGTTTGATTTGCATGAACAAGTATGTTCACACGTGCTGGGGTTGCTGACCTCCTGTTTTGGTGGAGCAAAATGCTGTTGCTCACCGGTGGACGTGTTTCCTGGTCGTGCTTATATTTGATTCCACCATATTCTTTTGCAGGAGCTTTCAAACCACCCATGGTTCGGAAAATGTCCCTCTTTGTAATTTTTAAGGTAAGTAGCACTCTTCTTGTAATCTTAATATATTGCTTTTGTATTTTTTTTTTTCTCCAGAAGATGGAGCCTCATGGAAGAGCATGGTGATGGAGAGCATGAACTGATCGTAGGGCAGTAGGGAAACTATTAGACAAAATAAACATTAATCCTTTGAACCCTGAACTCCTTGGACTTTGGGTTCCACCACCCTGGGCTCCCGAGAGAAAAATACAACCGCTCAGGTGTATGGAGGTTTGAATATCAGCTGGGAAAATGGCCACGAGGGTTCAAAGGGTTAACTTCCGGTTCTGTATCTGAGTGTGTTAGACTTTGGTGGTGCAGTTCCTCTTTCCAGTTTATCAAAGCTAAGTTTTCAGAACAGATCCGTCGTGTCTCTCCATCTTTTTGTCCCTGTGCTGTTGTTTTTGTGTAATTTTTTCCATGTTTAACCGGATCTTCTTGTGGCGTTTTGTTCCTGTGACTGTCTGGCCTCACCAAGGATAAGATGAAGGTTTTTGATGGAGGATGATCTGAGATCGTGGTGAACAGCACTCTTGAAGATCTCGAGGGAAGGATGAGATTCAAGAGTGAATAAGAAGAACAAGAAGAAGAAAGTGGTACAGGAGTTGACTTCCTGAGGAAATGGAGCAACAGCTCGGTTGGCATCAATTGGGAGGAGGAAATTCCTCCTGAGGAAATGCCCCACTGAGTGATATGAGAAAAATTGCTGTGACGTCACTGGTACCCAGAGGATTCCAGGAAGTGACAGCACCGGAAGTGCTGAACTATACCTGAAAAAGTTTGACTGAACTGGACAAAAACACCCATCAAGCCTTTGAGTTGACTGGAATTGTTGCGAAAGTTCCTTCTGTAAATCATTCCGGTCTACAGTGATGGAACTCCATCCTGTGCAAGTCCGAGGTACATTTGGGCACCTTATCCGAACCTGAACCCAAAGCCCTAACCGAGTTCCGTCTCATAACTACCCCATACCTGTCCCCTTCTTTTCAGAAAACTCTTCCAGTATGTGACATTCTCTCTTCAGATGAAGAAACATTTCACAATCTGTCCTTACTTTCCAGGTGGTTCCAATAATTGACTCCATATTACTGACGCTGAATTCCAAGAAACAAAACTTTTTTACTTCCCTGTCTGGATACTTTCTTGCTTGCCTGTCCTTTTCCAGATATAATACTTTTGTTCCTTGAGCGTCGGTATGATGCAGTCTGGCAGCCTTCAGAGAAATAGCTCCTCAATATGACCTCACCTTTCCCCTCTCAAACGTCTGACAATCTTGCCCGACTTTCCAGGTGACTTCATTAAATGGCTCCACAGCTGCTGATCCGGAACTGCAATAATCCAATCTTCTTGTTCTCTGTTCAACCCTTTTTCTACTCTTTTCTTGATATTTATTTGATGGCCGCCATGATTCAGGCTGGTGGTGGCCTTCAGAGAAATATCTGAACTTTTGTTTGGTATGACAGAACTTTAATATACAAGAAAACAAATATGACAGATCAACCAAAACTTTTCGTGCTGCACTTCTCGAGGTTGAATAACAGCTCAAAAATATTTGGTGAACATGTCGTGTTTCTTTTCTTGTATATTGGAGAAATATCTCCTCAATGTGAACCCCTACCCCCCACGAAATTCACCTTCCGAAGAATAAGCTCAAACTTCACCTTCAATCTTCCTCCTATTTTTCTCTTTCAGTTAAATTTAGTTTGGTGAATGTTTTGGGTTCAGTCTTTCAGACTTTTTTCTGCCCTGTTGTACCTAAGATTTCCCAGTCATTGTGTTGTAGTTCGGAGAGCCGTCCTCCCATTCTGGTTCAGGAGGTCACGGCTCAAGCCGATGAAGCCTTTGTCGCTCCTGTGTGAAGCGGGGCCATCGCCGTGAAATATAAAACACACAGGAAATGGCGCTCTGTGCTGAGGTGCGGCGGTGATAGTCATTGTTAACCCTCGACTAGGTAAAGATCCCCGGGGGGTTAAACAGCATGTTGAGGTCTGCACCACAGTTGTGTACTTCACCTGAGTATGAGTTGGATCATCTGGTGGAGATAGTCACCCAACCGGAGATTGTGACCCAATTGACGATAAACATTGGAACACACAGACCACGTGTTCGGCTTCTCCTATTGGTTGTTATCTCGATTTGCGGGTTTCAGAAGGTTGGAGGAAGTTTTCCTTGAACTAAAAATCTCCACCTCCTTTTTCGGTAAAGGATCATTATTCATGAATCAAATTGTGAAACTTTGTTCCTTTCAACTGGTTCTTGAATCTTCCTCCTTTACCGTTATTTCCCCATGATTCATGCATAGAATACACTTTGCAGTGGAAGATGATTTCCTTCTCCTTTGAGGTCCAGCTCTTTTCAGTTAATCTTCTCCAATTCGTCTGGAACTTTGTAGTTGTTGGTTGTAGAAGAGGCGACGCTTTGCTTTTAGCTTCGGTGTCGAGCTCTGCCCTCTCGTGAGGCAGGGATCCCCTTCGTCACTGGAGAAGGTGCAGTCATTATCCTTTTCATCACACATTCCGGCTACTCGATGTCACCGCACAGACTTCGGCCTCAGCCTCCCAGGGATCTGTGTCCCTTTAGTCATTTTCTGTGACTGATTGTCATAATTTTGTTTTTTTCTTTTTGTATACCATGTCGAGGCTCGTGTAAGAGCTAATACACAGAAGATATAACAAGGCAGGAAACAAGACCGACGGGAGAGGGAAGCACAAAATAGTGGTGAACAGAGACAACAGGAGATCCGTGGAAGGGAGAGGGATGTGTTAATTCAATGTGGAGGACGTGAGACTTTGTTTATAAAGGAAAGAGAAATGTTATTGCCAGTTGAACATGTTTGATGATTGTCAATAACCAACCAGCCAGGTGAACTGAGATGATCGTTGAAAAATAAGATGAGTGAGTGAGTGATG
>NC_140983.1:1251619-1267619 GCF_056783735.1 Eptatretus burgeri | reverse complement strand
AGTGCACCACCATCTCATGGTAACCCCCTCCCAATCCGCGATCTTTTCTCACCCCATTGTCACCTCTTTTACAGTTCGTTCATCCGTTGCTTTTGTATCAAATCTGTGACCCCATTGTCACTTTCCTGGTTTGATCTTGTGTTCACAAGTTAAATAAATAAATAAAAACCTTCAATGTAAATCATCGACCAAACCATCAAGTGGTTGCTTACCAGGATGACATCACGAGGTGAGCAGGCCCTTAAAGATCGTGAATGTCTTGTTCTCGTCCCGATAACAATCCTGTGGGGGGATGAACGGACCGTCGGGATTGGCATTGCGCATAAACCGGAGCAAACGCTTCATTCAATTGGGAATGTCAGTTGTAACTGACAGTAATGGTGTGTCACACCTGGGCAGGTGCAGGTGTGTCAGTGCTGCAGGAATTGCAGGAATCCCTGTTTGGAGCTCCAGTGACCCAGGCTTCTTCTGGCCTGGCGTATCGGTGGGCGGTGGTCCTTCGTTGCAGGTGATGAATCCATCCGACCGTGGTGCACAGTCACGCAACACCTCGGGTGCACAACCTCAATCGTTGGTTTGGGGACGAAGAACTTGGTTCTCATTTCTATGGGGTTGTGCAGTCCCGGGAAGATCGCAGGTATTTGCGGTACACGGTAGCGCATAACATATTGTTGCGGGTCGCGCCCGCCGGCGTGCAAACGGCCACGTAACTCGAATCGCGGTATGTCGCCCACCGGACGGACAATTCTGTCGTGACCCTCTCGGAACAACGCCAGGCGCGAGTCACGGGTGGGGGTTTAACCTCACCACGATCGTGCCAATTGCCCACACATGCAGGATAGGGTTGCTTGCCAAATTCGATGTACCTAAGTACCTGCGCGAGTGGTCGACCGGGCGATCGTACCACGCCACAGGCCGACTCCAGACACGAACCGCTTAAGCGGTCCGTTCCGTGCTGCAGTGATAACCGAGCGGTGTTATCGTCGGCCTTGACGGTTCCGAGTACTTACGGGATGTTGCACCCACTCCGAACCCCTTACGTGAAGCAGGATGGAGAGTCAATGAAAAGGAAGGAGACGAAGCGAAACGGGCACAGTTCAACATGCTAGCATTTTATTCCACGGCACACGGAAAGCATGTATATACAGCCACAATAATCAAAATGCACATAGAAAGCAAAGGAAATACAACCGGCAAACGCATACACACGGCAACACTTAAAGAGTTCAACTTCACAGACGGTGCCAACACACATTCACACAAAAGCAAAAGAAAGAAGCCACCCTCACAGAGAAGGAGGCAGACAGGCCTGTAGGCCAGATGTGCGCGGGGCCTGGAGGAGCGGCCATGTCCGCGAGACCGGGGAGGTCTTACCCGCGTCCTCGTGACGCGTTGGCAGGCAAGCCGCAAAGTGTCCTCGCCGCTGTGCCCCGACTCCGGGCCCCTGGCGTGCTTGTTGGCACCACATTTGGGGTGGGGGAGGAACGGGGCCACATTTTGCACTATCTCAGCGCGGGGGAAGGGGAAAATTGTTGATGCCCTGGGGGCGGGGAGTGGCTGGCTGAATTGGGTCCCGCGACGAGACGAGCGATCCCCCACACCGCAGCCTCGTCGCCGACTGCCGTCCTCCTGGCCTCGGACCCGAGCTCCCCTGCCCCGACCAGCCGCCCACAGCTCCACCGCACGCACTCGACTCAACTCCACCAACGCGACGCTCCTTGTCTCCAAAAGCAACTTCACTCGACCTGGTAATTCTCGTGCCTTTATAGCCGGCAGGAGGCGCCGATATGCAAATTCCCGGATCAGGATGCTATTGGAGGCGGGGCCACACCGCCCCCCCCCTGTAAAATAATTTCTATAATCTGTCGTGGAAGTAAGGAAGCAACAAAAAAAATCGATTGAATTATCAGTGCATCAACCTGACTCGCTGTCACTGTCCAGATAGTCAAGGATGTCCATCAAATGAAACACTAGTAATCCTCAAAACAACCCAGGTTACCACAAGTGAAGCCATCAAGGACTTCCAAACACAAACAGAATTGGACAGCCATTTCATTGTTGACACTCTCGTCTGAAACCATTCTGAAGCCAAACAATGAGATGATGTGATCTGGAAAAGCAAGTCAGAAAAGAAGAAGAAAAGATTCACATACTCACACTGATCAAACATACATAGTAGGGGTTCACATACTCACACTCATCAAACATACATAGTAGGGGTTCACATTCTCACACTCATCAAACATACATAGTGGGGGTTCACATACTCACTCATGAAACACACATTATCGGGGTTCACATACTCACACTCATCAAACACACATAGTAGGGGTTCACATACTCACACTCATCAAACATACATAGTAGGGGTTCACATTCTCACACTCATCAAACATACATAGTAGGGGTTCACATTCTCACACTCATCAAACATACATAGTAGGGGTTCACATACTCACACTCATCAAACATACATAGTAGGGGTTCACATACTCACACTCATCAAACATACATAGTAGGGGTTCACATACTCACACTCATCAAACAAACAAAGTGGGGGTTCACATACTCACACTAATCAAGCATACATAGTAGGGGTTCACATACTCACACTCATCAAACATACATAGTAGGGGTTCACATACTCACACTCATCAAACATACATAGTAGGGGTTCACATACTCACCTCAAAAGGTAAAATGTCAAAATATCCATTTTTATTGAAGGGGGAAAGCTTCCCTTCCTCTTTGTTTGCCCTCCTTTCTTCCTCCATCTGTTTGACCAGATCTCGTCTCCTCTTTCTTTCCATCCTGTTTTGTTTCTGCCGAAGTCTGTCTGACTCAGCAACATCTTCATTCTTGCTCTTCTTCGGTTGCATAATGTCCACCGGGACACCGTACAGAACAACAGCGGCCAGTTCCATGGGGTAAGCGCTCAGGGAGCAATTGAACTCCAGACGGAGGATGTTCGTCGCAAAACCCGGTGGTTGTATCGTTGGGGAAAACGTGAAAGGGTCGTTCAGTGGAAGATTGGTGTCCACAGAGCCGGACCACAGCGTCCGCCACCTGCATCGTTCATCACCAAAGGAAACATTTTGAGGAGCATCCTTTTGATTTTACCATGAAGAAGACATTGTGTATTAGGGTGTGGCTCATGTCATACAATACGAGGTAACTAACCTGGTGAAAAAAACATGGCTACAAAAAGGTAACTAATCCATTTAGATAATGAAGATGTTTTTGAAATCCCATTGTCATCATGTAAAACCAGTCAGAGGCTCAACATACTCACAAAACAAACGATAATTTGTCATTTCGTCCCTTTTGGACTCATGAGCATAAAGACTTTAAAACTCGTTGGAGATTTAAACCAAAAGGGTCATTGGTACCTGTACACAGCAGACTCTTCACCTTCATCCCAGGACCTGGCCAGAATCCGAACCACATATCCAGGGGGGAACGACACCAAGATCGATCGGTCTGGTCGGGAAGACTGGCTCATCGAAAAGTAACTCGATGAAATCCTGGCTTTTAAACCACTCGGGATTCTTGGGACAACGTCGGGGTGTACATCGGGACAAGTGGTCACACCATGCCCCGTATGTTCTCGGCACGGTCACGTGCATGAAGGACCCGGGAAGGGAAAATATGAGAGGTGGACCCACCAGGTTGCTGATGGAATTGTATCCTTCATACCGGGAGCTCAGGTGCAGAATGTGGCTCACGTGTTGAGACATCTTGGGAAAAGACGGCTGTGTGAAGAAACCTTTTTCCTGCAGTCCTGGTGCATCTCCACGCCGTTGGTTTCTCCTGGTCCTGTTGAACAAGAAGTGCAGAGCAGGATCAACATGCAAGTGTATTATGCGCAGTCATTGGAATAAAATCCACAATCGTGATCCAGATTTTCAGACACCTAAAATGGACACATTTTCCATGATATCTCCAAAAGTATAAATGCAACAATAATGACTGAACACTTCCTCAGCTCGAAATGAGGAAATCTTTCATGTGATAAAATTTAGGAGAGGTTACACTTTGAATAAAAAAATTAATTAAAAAAAACCATGCATTATGAGCGCCCTGTCATACGAGTGATTTTGACCACTTTCAGGAGGCTGTTAAATCGTGTTAGAAATGGGAGGAAGCTGAAACTATGCAGGCCAACTCGACTACTCGTGTAGTGTATTGTGTAAAAAGATCACGACTGTAAGTATTTTAATTTCAAAATGGCCTCTGAGCATGGACGTGCAAAAAACATGATTTTCAGACACCTAAAATGGACACATTTTCCATGATATCTCCAAAAGTATAAATGCTACAATAATGACTGAACACTTCCTCAGCTCGAAATGAGGAGATCTTTCATGTGTTAAAATTTAAGAGAGGTTGGATTTTAAATAAAAAAATAAATTCAAAAAAACCATACATTTCAGGCGACCTGTCATATGAGTGATTTTGACCACTTTCAGGAGGCTGTTAAATAATGTGAGATATGGTGGAGGAAGGAGAAACTATGCAGGCCAACTCGACTACTCGTGTAGTGTATTGTGTACAAAGCTCAAGACTGTAAGTATTGTAATTTCAAAATGGCCTCTGAGCATGGACGTGCAAAAAACATGATTTTCAGACACCTAAAATGGACACATTTTCCATGATATCTCCAAAAGTATAAATGCTACAATAATGACTGAACACTTCCTCAGCTCGAAATGAGGAGATCTTTCATGTGTTAAAATTTAAGAGAGGTTGGATTTTAAATAAAAAAATAAATTCAAAAAAACCATACATTTCAGGCGACACGTCATATGAGTGATTTTGACCACTTTCAGGAGGCTGTTAAATGTGAGATATGGTGGAGGAAGGAGAAACTATGCAGGCCAACTCGACTACTCGTGTAGTGTATTGTGTACAAAGCTCAAGACTGTAAGTATTGTAATTTCAAAATGGCCTCTGTGCATGGACGTGCAAAAAACATGATTTTCAGACACCTAAAATGGACACATTTTCCATGATATCTCCAAAAGTATAAATGCTACAATAATGAGTGAACACTTCCTCAGCTCGAAATGAGGAGATCTTTCATGTGTTAAAATTTAAGAGAGGTTGGATTTTAAATAAAAAAATAAATTCAAAAAAACCATACATTTCAGGTGACCTGTCATATGAGTGATTTTGACCACTTTCAGGAGGCTGTTAAATAATGTGAGATATGGTGGAGGAAGGAGAAAGTATGCAGGCCAACTCGACTACTTGTGTAGTGTATTGTGTACAAAGCTCAAGACTGTAAGTATTGTAATTTCAAGATGGCCTCTGAGCATGGACGTGCAAAAAACATGACATTCCAGACACTTAAAATGGACACATTTTGCATGATATCTCCAAAAGTATAAATGCTACAATAACGACTGAACACTTTCTCAGCTCGAAATGAGGAGCTCTTTCATGTGTTAAAATTTAAAAGAGGTTGGATTTTAAATAAAAAAATTAATTCAAAATAACCATACATTTCAGGCGACCTGTCATATGAGTAATTTTGACCACTTTCAGGAGGCTGTTAAATAATGTGAGATATGGTGGAGGAAGGAGAAACTATGCAGGCCAACTCGACTACTCGTGTAGTGTATTGTGTACAAAGCTCAAGACTGTAAGTATTTTAATTTTAAAATGGCCTCTGAGCATGGACGTGCAAAAAACATGATATTCAGACACCTAAAATGGACACATTTTCCATGATATCTCCAAAAGTATAAATGCTACAATAATGACTGAACACTTCCTCAGCTCGAAATGAGGAGGTCTTTCATGTGTTAAAATTTAAGAGGTTGGATTTTAAATAAAAAAATAAATAAATAAAAAACCATACATTTCAGGCGACCTGTCATATGAGTGATTTTGACCACTTTCAGGAGGCTGTTAAATAATGTGAGATATGGTGGAGGAAGGAGAAACTATGCAGGCCAACTCGACTACTCGTGTAGTGTATTGTGTACAAAGCTCAAGACTGTAAGTATTATAATTTTAAAATGGCCTCTGAGCATGGATGTGCAAAAAACATTATTTTTCAGATGCCTAAAATGGACACATTTTCCATGATATCTCCAAAAATATAAATGCTACAATAACGAGTGAACACCTAATAAGCTCGAAATGATAAGGTCTTTCATGTGTTAAAATTTGAGAAAGCTGGTGTTTTAAATAACATAATCAAATTTTTTTAAACCATACATTTCAAGCGACCTGTCATTTGAGTGATTTTGACCATTTTGGAGGCAAAAGTGTCCTCACAACCAAACTCGAAAATCTAGAAAGGCACAGATCTATCCTGGCACTTCAACACAGATGGACCGAAATGCATGATCTTAAAAAAACACGACCAAATAGTGTTTGAAGTTTAGAATTCTTCATGGGAAACCTAGAGTAACGTGAAGAGATAGGAATATGGCATTCTGCCCATCTTCGGATCGACTTACCTGTGCGAGCAAGTGATCTCAACGATGGATTTCATAAAAAGCACACTGAGAAACCAATTGAATGAGGAGAGTTTAAAATCCTGCTTGAAATTGAAAACGACAGCACACTGTCCAAACATCGAACGACTCTCCATGGAAACTCCACACGAAACTAGCATGACACTCGGTAGCGCGTGTACATCCGCCACGCAATGCCTGATCCAGTGGAACAGATCGGGTCCAAAATTTTTTCGACATATCATATATATATATTTTTTTATATATATATTTTTCAATATATAAATATATATATATATATATCGTTTTTGTCCCCCTCTCAATGGTGAAGAATCACTTTAAAAATTGAAAAATTCTGTTATCTGGATCCAGATCCGGATCCGTATCTTCACCAAAATCTAATCAGTTCATCATTGTCGCATACCCAAAGTGTCCACCAAGTTTCGTCCGAATTCCTTTTTGAGGAATTTGTCCACAACTTTTTGAGATATCCTGCACACAGACAGAGAGACACACACAGGTGTGAAAACAACGTCCTTCCGCCTTCGGTGATGGAGGTAAAATGGGAAAGCTGAATCGATGTGATGAAGAAAATTTCATGGCCCCTCTCATTGATACCAACTCGATAACCATGTATTGCATTAAAAAATCAATGTTTGTGTCTTTGTCCTGTTATTCAATTCTTGAAAGAACCGACCATCACCTCAGACCTTCACCGTACTCGAACCACAATGCGACAACATTCCCATAAAAATCACAATGTCCATATAAAAATCCCTGCATCAATTCAAACTCGCTGACCTCACCGTAACCACTACAACGCTTCAACCATCTCATCATAACCGCAACAACACTTCAAACACCTCACACAACTGCGACGAATGCTACAAGCAGAGTCACCATCAAGGATGTCCACCACCGTCGTTTGAAGGGGAACAATATCGGGATATCGGGGAACTTTGAAGGTCTCGGAGAAATCAGGAAACATCACCGCCCTGTATAAAAAGGTGTAAAAACAGATCCCTGTAACTACAGAACAATCAGCCTTCTCCCAATCATCAACAAGGTTATGGAATCCATCATCGCTTCAGATATTAAATCCTTCCTCTTCTCCATTGGCTTGATTTCCAATCATCAATTTGAATTCAGACCAGGTCACTCTACCCTGGTGTGAATCACAGTCACAGTCACAGTCGCCCATCTTTGATCGGATTGAAAAATAAAATGAGTTACACGTGTTTGCCGTCATGTGATGTACTTTTGCCAAGTTTGAATAGAATCAGAGCGAGCAAGTCTGAGAAATGGTTGGGGACATATTTCAGTGACACAATGGCTGTCAGTCGGCCATTTTGGATCTGATCTCGAAATAAAATGACGTTCACATGTAATCCATGACTTATTATCCATGTACCAAGAGTGAAAAACATCGGTGAATGTGTGTCCGAGAAATATTTGAGGACGTGTTCGACATTGGGGTTTTATGCAATGAAAAAGGCTGCCTCCCATCCCTCCCCCCTCCTCTCTCACCACCCTACCCTTCTTCTTCTCCTCCCCTCCCTCCGCTCTCTACCCTCGCCCTCCCCTCGTCCCCTCTTCCTCCTCCATCAACCTTCCCCCTCCCCTCCTCCCCCCTCTTCTCCTCCATGCCTCTCCTCTCTCTACCCCCTCCCTCCTCTTCTCACACTTCACGCTCCCTCCTCTACCCTCCCCTCCTCCCCCTCCTCTTCTCCCCCATGCCGCTCCTCTCTCTACTCCTCCCTCCTCTACCCTCCCCACCCCCATTTCTCCCCCACTTAATGTTTTTCTCAGCAAACAACGGGTTGTGTTTTCTCGAACATAAATATCATGAGTAATGACGGATGAAGAACATGATGTGATCTGACTTACGAGCACACGGAAGATAACCTCGGGTTAACGATGGGGTGAATGGAGCAGAATGTTTATGCAGAGCAGAATGTTTATGTGTGTATGTGTGTGTGTATGTGTGAGGTTATGTGTGTATGTATGTGTGAGGTTATGTGTGTGTGTGTGTGTGTGTGTGTATGTGTATGTGTCTGTGTATGTGTGTGTGTGTGTGTGTGTGTGTGTGTGTGTGTGTGTGTGTGTGTGTGAATGTGTGCATGTGTGTGTATGTATGTGTGTGTGTATGTATGTGTGTGTGTATGTGTCTGTGTATGTGTGAGGTTATGTGTGTGTGTGTGTATGTATGTGTGTGTGTATGTGTGAGGTTATGTGTGTGTATGTATGTGTGAGGTTATGTGTGTGTGTGTGTGAGGTTATGTGTGTATGTGTGTGAGGTTATGTGTGTGTATGTATGTGTGTGTATGTGTGAGGTTATGTGTGTGTGTGTGTGTGTGTGTGTGTGTGTGTGAATGTGTGTGTGTGTGAATGTGTGCATGTGTGTGTATGTATGTGTGTGTATGTATGTGTGTGTGTGTATATGTGTGTGTATGTGTCTGTGTATGTGTGAGGTTTTGTGTGTGTGTGTGTGTGTGTGTGTGTGTGTGTGTGTGTGTGTGTGTGTGTGTATGTGTGTGTATGTGTGTGTGTATGTGTATGTGAGGTTATGTGTGTGTATATGTGTGTGTATGTGTGTGTGTGTCTCACCTGAGGGCCCTTTATGGTGTAATGCAAATTTCCACAACCGTTACAGTATGTACAGTGAAAGCAAGCAGATAAAAGAATTACCACCGAATAAAGCGTTTTATTCGCACACTCAGTCACTTAAACAAGTCTACTTACGAGACGGCGCCACATGTATTTATACAAAAAGCAAAGAAAAGCCACCCCCAAAAACAAGGGTGGCAGACAGATCCGTGGACCGAATGTGACGTGGAGCCTGGATGAACGGTCAGGCCCACGAGACCGAAGGGTCTTACCCGCACCCTCGTGGCACGACGGTGGGCAGGTCGCGACGTCTACTCCCCTCACGGCCTGGCGTGGCAGCGCCTGTCCTCGGGCAACCGGCCTGGTCGGTGAGCTCTCTCCGGCATCCTCCTCCAAACAACGTTTGGACATGCACCCACCCCACCCCACTCCAAACCCCAACCCCCATGCGTTGGGCACGTGAGAGACATCGTGAGAGTGTGAGATTTGTCTGGATTGAAAGACATGTTTCATGTGTTGGACAAGTTTGTGATTTTACCCAGATCTGCAGAGAGTGAAAAAGCTGCTGCTTTCTGGTCTGAGAGATGACAGATGGTACAGCAGAGGGTGGAGTCATCAGCACAGAGATAAAGAGAATTTTCCAGAGAGTCGGAGAGATCATTGATGAAAACCAGAAAAAGAACAGGGCCCAGAACGCTGCCTTGAGGAACTCCAGCCTGGACAGGAAGAGGGGATGAAAGAACTCCATTGAGAGCCACACGTTGACTGCGACAGGAGAGGAAGTCTGCGAGCCATGAGTGGAGATGGCCTTGGATACCATAGGAAGAGAGTTTGGTGAGCAGGGCAGGGTGCCAGACCGTGTCAAAAGCACGAGATATGTCGAGGGACATGGGTTTGATTTCATGTCTGGCATAGAGGACCTGCCTCCATTGTTGGGAGAGAAGAAGCAGCACACAAAGGGAAGAGTGACCTGGTCTGAAACCAAATTGATGATTGGAAATCAAGCCGTTGGAGAAGAGGAAGGATTTAATGTCTGAAGCGACAATGGATTCCATAACGTTGCTGATGATTGGGAGAAGGCTGATTGGTCTGTAGTTGCAGGAATCTATTTCAGCACATTTTTTATGCAGGGCAGTGATGTTTGCTGATTTCCAAGCAGATGGCAGATGACCTTGAGCAAATGAGAGGGTGAATAGAACAGAGAGAGGATGAGCAAGAGCAGAGGAGGAGGTTTTTACGACACGTGGGCTGATGCCGTCTGGACCGGTTGCAGAATCTGAGTCAAGGTTTGACAGCAAGCTATCCACCTTGTCAGAAGAAGACACAGAGTCCAGGGTCAGTTGGGTGCGACTGGGTAAGGTGGGCACAGAATGCGATGGGTTTCGGACACAGGATTTCGATGAAACACCGAGTTTAAGCATTCCGCCTTTTCACATGCGGTATCAGCAGTGCGGCCATTTGAGGTGAGGGAGGGGATAGAGGGGGAACATACACCAGAAGCAGATGTGATGAGACGCCACCAGGATTTGGAGAAGGGAGAGAGGTTTGAGAGTTCAGACGAGCTTAGAAAGATGTTGTTTTCTGGCTCTCCTGAGGGTAGATACACTTATTCCGACCTTTATGGAAGGAACTGAGATTACCCTGAGGTGGGTTTGCTTTCCATGAGGCAAAGGCAAGTTGTTTCAGGACAACTGCCTCGCCACAAGCTTCAATGAACCATTGAAGGGTTGGACAACTGAAGACGAGAGGGGATAAATCCGTGCATGAGAGAGAGCAAGTTTCTTTAAAAGAATTCCCAGGACGAGTTGATGTTGGAGAAAATAGCGGTAGGAGACCAGTCTAGAAGTTTGATGGCTGCTTGAAGATCCTGCCAGTCGGCCTGAGTGAAATGCCAGACTCGACTGCGGTGAGCTGGTTCTCTAATAACAGCCAGAGAGATGTCTACTTTGACAAGCACGTGGTCAGAAGAACCGATAGGAGCGGAGGAAGAACAGCAGATATTTTCAGGGAACTCTCACCAGAAAACCTGGTGGGAGAGACGGTTTTGTCGCCGACAACCCGACCGTGAAACAGGTTATTACAGGTTTACATGGTATCTGCAGCAAGTCACAGATATAATCTGGCCTGACCTTCTGGTGGAACTGCCTAAATCCAAGATTGCTGCTCACGTCCACTCATTTGTTCTTCTTTTTTCCTTACCAGTGTAACCAACTTCGAGATTCTCTTCAATCTCCTTCTTCCCTCCAGGTTTTGAAGACAGCTGTTCCCCACCATCTCAAATCATCCCCCATCCAAAACGATGATCTTTTTTACCCTCGTTAACCCCCACCCCACCCTGTCCTCCTTCCAAATTTAAACTTTACCTCCTGAGAGTTTTCTTCTGTGTCCATCTTATCCACCCAATTACTCCTCAAACCCATTTTTCGTCTGCCACCCACTGTCTTGCCCTTCAACTCCGCTGTTGGTGTTTCAGTCTCTGCTGAACTCCTTTTGTTCTGTTGTGTTCTGATCCGTTCAGTGTACTCGTACTCGGTATTTTCATGGATGGGAGTTCATGTCGGTGACCGATCAATTCGATCACACCCGTCGGCCACGTGCAAGTTCTCTGTGAACGTCTCGACAATCGAAACAAATTCGGTTTCTAAACGAGCTTGGGGTTCGAGTACCTACACGGCATGAAGGTAAGTACAACGTCTGTCTGGACAACAACCTCCGCAGAATGTACATTAATCGTTGCTTGTAAATGGTACAACGACGATGTCGTTGAGGTTCAGACCTTCGTCTTGAGAGGGCGATTCATCCACAAACTCAGATTTGATCTTCATTTTCACAACAAGATCTGGGAAAAAGAAAAGGACAAAAACAAACGTGTCAGGAATGTTTAACAGTTTAACAATAACATTCATTAAAAAAGGACAACAAGGTGATTCAATTAACCACGGCAGGGATTTACTACACGAACCCAACCAACGTGTCCACCAAGGTTCATCCGAATCCGTCCACAACTTTGTGAGATATCGTGATCCTTCACCTTCGGTGGTGGAGGGAATGAGTGTCATCAGGAATGAATGAGGGAATGAGTTTGTGGGCCAAACCTTCGTATGGAGGGAACGAATCATCCACGAACTCGGACTCGATCTTCACCTTCACAACACCATCTGAAACACGAACAATCCGTGAAAAGGAAACATCCAGGAACCACAAGATCTCGTCACTGAGAGAACGTCACGTACCGGGTCCGGACTCCTCATCCTCGGGTGAACCGATCGTGAATCCTCCCGGATCATCGCGCAGACTGCAGGAGACTGTGAGGAACACGAGTCGAGGGCCCGAAGTGTTGTGGAGAAAGTAAATCACGTGATCACGACACAATCACGGTTTCCCAGAGGCAGATTCGCGTCGCCGGACCACGTGACCGATGAAGCAGGAAAACTCATCAATTGATCGTGTTCCTCGAAAAAACTACCACACAATTAAAATTCTGAATAATAATGACATTAATATTAAAACTCAGAAGCCAACTTGAACAACAATAATATTAAGTGTTGATCCAGCCTCTGATCACCTGGTGGCAACAACACCGTCGTTATTACGCACTTCCGGTTATATCAAACGGTGTTTTGGAATGTGCCGAGTCTGCATCTCATATTTATTATAATTCTCTCCTCACTCTCCGTAACCGCACCGGTCGACGAAGAGATAAACAATGTACCACACGTTAAACATTTTCAAGATAGAAATCAAACCCAACCGTGTTTATACACCGCCCAGTGTTTTACATTCACGTATCCGAGAATGTTCCAAGATTGACGTCACCAGGGGGGGGGCGGAGCGTGCGCAATAAAACCCTTTGGTTGTGGCTTCCCTCAGGGTGAATCATGTGCATGTTTCCTCAGTGTGGAAGACTGGAATGGTCGGCACGTTTGTTTGTCCAGGAAACAACAGATTGGTGACGGAGGTTGTTGATTGTTCAGGAACCCTTGACGATGGCCGTGTTTGGAAACATTGTCGCCTTCGAGGAGACAGATTCATCCATCCATTGGGACCGAACGTGTCACCGTCATCGGTCCAAAAACGAAGTCTGACGTCAGCTTAAAGGGGCTGGAAGCAGAAAATGGCGGGGTCAGCCGGTTCATGCAGAGACTTGGGTGGAAAGGTGGAGCTAATTTGATTAATTGTTTTTAACCAAAGGAAATGCAAACTTGGTTCGAGTGAAACTTCCCTTTGAATGGATTCCCCAAAACAAAGTGAGAGTGAAACAACTTGGATAGATAGACATAGATATCATCACCGATGCACAGGATGACTCTCACATTAAAAAACAGCTCCTGTGATTGGGTCAGTGAGTGTACAAGAACCATGACACACCAATGTGACAATGTTAATGACACTGAACATGTTGGTGTGCAATCTGATTAAATCTACCTCGAATTGGTTTACTGAGTCTTCCTCTGTGACGGAGCTGTCAGTGGAAAAGACTGTCCATATAGAGTTTGAATCTTGACTCGGCGATAAACTGCCATCCTGGTGTTTCGCAGGCAAGGCGTACATGTCGATGTTTGTGCACCAACCCTTGGACGATCTCACAGTGCCTTTCCCAAGGTGGTGAGTTGTTGCCCGTACACTCAAATTATTCCTCCAATCCACAGGGGGTAGTGCATCAGCTGCACCCCCCAACCCCCAGCAAACCCATATTTGTTTACCTGTACAGCATGGCTCACAGGTATACACACTCACCTCTAAGCCGTCTCACCTGAGCTTGAATCCCAACCCAGCCATAAACTGTCATTCCGGTGTTTCGCATGCAGGGTGATTCGTCAATGTGTGTACGATCCCTCGGATAGACGTTAAACGGATGTCTCGACTGGCATCATTCCTTGGTGGTCGTTAAAGATCTCACGGTGTCCTTCGTGAAGAGTCTGAAAGCTGTCACCAGCACCATGGACAAATTCCAGATTCATACCCAAGCCAGCAAAGGGTACATCAGTCCATCCGAGCGAACGGAGTTTACCTGAACCGTGAGAAGTTGGATTTTTGTCCATCTTGGATATTGAATATCATCTTGTTTCGGAAACTAATTGCTTTAAAATGTTACAAGTTTATCTGAGCATTTCAGGATCTCCAAGTGTTGGGGTCTCGCAGCTCAGAGACCCGACTCCTTTGCCTGGTTCGGGTTTGGATCGAATGTGGCAGCTGCGATCCTTGGCCATATCCGACGTGCTTGCTTTGCGAAAACAAAGCTGTACTTCAAGGCAGGTGTGTCCGAAATGTTCTTGGCCAAGTATGCTTCAAGTCCGTTATGAGGCCGTGACAAAAAATTTCAAATTAACAAAGATCCCCCATTCCCTTGGTCACGTGGTATTCATTTCACCTACAGGTATGTAATGCACAATATTTTTTGCGCTCATTTTAGTGAAAAAAGGAGAGTTAACATCAAGGGCAGGAGATATGGGAGAGCAGCACTGAAGAGAGATTCTGCTTGCAGAACCTGCCAATCTGCTCGAGTGAACTGCCAGACTCGACGGCGTTGAGGCTGGTCTCTGAGAATAGCCAGAGAGATGTTCACTTTCCTTATCTTTCCCTTAATTGTTTATCATGTGTTTGCCGCACTGTCTTAATTGCATTCTTGATTCTTTCTCTTCTGTGGGCTGAGATGATGGCCTAGAGGGTACGCACACTTGCTTCAAAGTCGTCTAGCCTGGGTTTAATTCCTGACCCAGCTATAAACTATCAGCCTGGTGTTTCACAGGCAGTGTTGCTCATCAATGTGTGTACTGTTCTTCAGATGGATGTAAGGTGGACATTATTCTGGAACATATATTTGTAATAAAACCTTCAAATGCATGGTAAAAAACCGTGCCTTTTCAGATACGTTCACACGTCCCGCCAGACCAGGGAAGAGTCGTTCTCGCCTGCTGCAGTGGAGATGACGCAGGGTGCTGGACTTGTCCACTTGCCTGCCATGAGTGAGGTTGTGAATTACAAATGCATTGGACTCAAGATGAACGTTGCCAATGATGATTGTTGTCGCCTCTTCCATAAGATGAACTGGAAGATGTCGGTGATCATGTTGACCGTTGTGATTGGCTGCCTCTTTGACTTGAACAAACGTAAGAAGTGGACCAACAAAGCAACACCTTTGATCGCAGAGTTCCACTTCGAGAAACGTATTGTGACGTCCACGGGACTTAAATAGTCCTGCCAACGTAGAATGAGCCGAAACGATGAAGGCGGTTTATTTTTTTATAACCCAAAGATGGCGGTTTTAATCGCTCTACAGCAAACGGGACGAGGAAGGTGGCACGAGTAGCTTTTCACTGAGTTAATAGTGTTTATTTCTCTAACCAGAAATAATAATAAGACTCGGCAAGAGGAGGGATCCGGGGCGATTCGACGGGATGGTGGTGTGGGTTCGGGCGTGGGGAAAACACAAACAATTCCAATGGCGAAACAAATCTCAAACCCTCTAAGGCGCCAGGTACACACAAACACACACACACACAAAACGTAGCTCATCCTGGTGGTCAGGCTGGCCCGTGGTGTAGACGCAACAGTCCCTGGATTGGCACCGGACGAGCTGGCGTTGCGCTCGTCAGGGGCAGGAGGCACCGTGGTGATGTCGACCTCCTGGTGTCGGCCCGAGTCCGCTCACAGCCGCCAGGGAGCCAGTTCTGGTGCCAAGATGCGAGCAGGAGAGGGAGGCAGGTCCGTCCCCCGTTCGACCGTTGCGCTCGTCAGGGGCAGGAGGCACCGTGGTGATGTCGACCTCCTGGTGTCGGCCCGAGTCCGCTCACAGCCGCCAGGGAGCCAGTTCTGGCGCCAAGATGCGAGCAGGAGAGGGAGGCAGGTCCGTCCGCCGTTCGACCCCGTACTCCGAGCCAGCAGAACCCCGGAGCCAACCGAGGTGAGGCACGAGGCACAACAAG
>NC_140983.1:1229119-1246619 GCF_056783735.1 Eptatretus burgeri | reverse complement strand
TTGGTGAGCATGGCTGTGAGGGAGGAGTTCTCTTACCTTGAGCTGCCTGTTTACCTCATTGTGTTCTCTTTGTGTTTCCCCATCTCGTCCATTTGTTTCTCTTTTCCTTTCTGTCTTGTTTGTCCTGCGTTTTTGTTCGTGTTTTATCTTCCTGCTTTTCCCTAGCCTTCCTCCTGTCTGGGGGGGGGCCTTGCCTACAAGGCAGGAAGGGACCTCCCTCCCCCTTCCCCCCTTCATCCCGAGTGTTGGCCCCTTCTCCCTGGTATAACGAGTTGGCACCACAATTGTGTTCGATTTCAGTTTACGAAGGAAGGAGCCATTCCTGCCGGCGAGGCTTTTGGTCCGGAGGTTTTGTTGGGTGTGCTGCATTTTTTTCTGCCTGATCTCCCTCGCCCGAGGGTTTGACGTGTCATTACAGACAGGGCAGGGATCTGCCGAGTTCTGTCGCCAGTTGGCGACCACACAGTCTGCTGGGATTCTGGCAGACTGGGCGGTCGAGTTCTCTCTCAGAAACCCAGGAGAGAGTCTTGACCATCTGCCTGTATAACGAAAGCCAAAGTGACTATGATGTCCTGGTGTGGCTCATTCGGTATATCATATCCCATGGCCAATACGGCTTGTCCGGAACAGCTTCGGTATTTGGACTTGAACTCAGCAGTCCCAAGTCAAGCCGCGGACGAGGAAGGATGACATGGTCTCCCATATTCTGAACGGGATGATGGTTAGGATGGACCAGGGTCAAGTGTTTTATGCAGGACAGCTGAAAATTACATCTTGGCTACTTGGTTACCTGGTGTGGTGTGGATGTTTGCACTCAGTGCGGCGAGTTGGGACATTTAATAGAGCGTTGTGAAAACCATGTACGTTGTTGCATTCACTGTGGTGGAACGAGACACACTTACCGCTCCTGCCCGTGGAGCTATGCTTGCGGAATGCATGCCTCTGCGGGTGGAAGTAGGGGTGTTGCCCTGGAGCTGTGCTTGCGGAATGCATGCCTCTGCGGGTGGAAGTAGGGGTGTTGCCCCTGGGGCAAGTGCGGGGCTGAGGGTTGTTGTGCCTGATGTGTCCTCTCCTCCCCCCCCCCCCCGTCACCCAACCACAGTAAAGGAGGACGATGGAAGGATGGAGGAAAATGAGGAGAGAAAGGTAGAGGAGAATGAGGAGGCCACAGTTCTCCCGCCTCCTGCAGTAGAGGAGATGGATGTGGTTACATCGTGTGCTAGGCCCACTGATGTGAGAGGGGAGGACTATATGGAAGAAGTGGATGATCTGGTGACGGGTTTGTTTGAAGAAACCTCTGTTCAAAGGACTCTGGTGCCTGAAACAGAGAGCAAATGTTCCTCCTCCGACTTTGAAGATATTGGCACTTGGGATGAATGGACAGTGCGAAAGTTCAGGAGGGCCTGGATCAAAGGAAAGGCTCCCCTGGGCAAGGCCCCACAGGGAAAAACCTTCAAACGAACCAAGGAAAAGGTACCTGTGGGGAACAAAGCCGCCCGTGCATCAGGCGGCCCATCCAGGTCTGGGGTAACGCCGGGGTTCACCCAGTCAATCCCCCCCCATTGTTCGCCGTTCGCTTCTCCAGGAGACACTTCCCACCCCTCACTTTTGAAGCCCCTCGAGGGGTGGCAGAGTACATCGGCACAAGTCAAGAAGGACGATAATTTTTGCTGTTGATTTATTCTTCCTTGACTTCTTCCTGTATTTGTGGCCAAACTCTTGTTTTGATTCACTGTTTCTGTATGATTGATTTAGTTTCATGCATTCTGCCTCAGTTTCTTGATTCTTCGTTTCTGCTTTCTTTTCCCTGGTTCATTGACTTGTTTTGATTATTGTTTTGATTTCTGGCTCTTTGGTTTCTTGATTTTCTCCATGATTTTGATTTTTTTTAACCTTTTGTAAAATAAAAAAATGCCGAGGCCATACCCGATGCCCCCCCCCCCCGATGCCGCCATCCACAAAGCACCCGATGCCCCCCCCCCGATGCCGCCATCCACAAAGCACGTGTGTACTCCCCACGGTTTGATGAGCACGACACCGATGTTATCCATATGTTATGGCTTTCTCAGTCACCAGATCTGAACCCAATCGAACATTCATTGGATAATTCTGGAGCGACGCCTGAGACAGCGTTTTTCATCTCCATCAAACGGGTGTGAGTTGATTGACTTCCTCGTGGAAGAATGGTGTCACATCCCTCCTGTAGAATTACAGACATCACTCTTGCTTACTTTGCGGTCTCACAACCCCAGGTTACCTATTTAGGGTTAAATTATCCCGTGCATTCACAAGCCCCAGATATCTCCTTCCCATCGCTGTTAACGAACACCCAGATCCGATCAGGTGTCTCCCTCAGGGTGGTCTACCCGGTCCATTTGGCTCCCATGTAAATAATTAATGGCACAAAGCTTTGTGTATTTTCACATCACGATGACGTCCTTTATCGAACAGTTGATAGCCATTACTTTGTTGGCAATGAAGCACAGCATCGTCTTTCCAATAATTATGGATGTCCATTAAATAAATCACCCAAACCGACCGTGCTCGCACGAGGAACTTCCATGAGGTTCAAGTTAATTCTCTGCGAGTGATTCATCGGGGGTTTTGCAATAAGGTGGTGTAAAAGACGCCGATCAACGGCGGTAAACTTCTGGGATTTTTTTTTTCCGACAACCTTTAAAATCTTAATTTTATTTCCATTCAATCATGTGATTAAACACTGGAGAACACAAATCGCCTTGTTGGCACTTTCAAAACCCCTTCCATTTAGCAGGACTTCATTTTACGTCATCACAACCAATCAAATTTTCTGCTAGTAGACCACGCCCATGTCCTTGTTTCTGAAGACTGCGCAGGTAAGGTGTTCCATGAAGTCTCTAGTTTCATATCTGTTTTTGGTTGAAAGATTGCTTTTTCGTTTATATCCAGTGACTTCAGACACGAGGGATACAAAGTTGATGTTGGTGTCTGAGAAATGGTGGGGACCTTCTAAGTTGGTGTGTGTGTGTGTGTGTGTGTGTGTGTGTGGCCACATTAGCCACGCCGGCACCATGGCCACATTACAAATTCTTGCCCCAATCAGCAGAGGGCACTGCATCAGCGGCGCATCCACACTCTGAGCCAATGATGCTAACCTGCAGCCTTGAGCGCTTATTGGGAATTGGAATTCCACATCAGGTATTGTCATCGTTCACCTTCTGTCCATCCGTCTCCTTTCGACTCATCCGGCGAAACTGCTAGGCCGATCCGGCTGAAATTTGGTGGCAAGGTTCCGCTCCTGACTAGTAACAGGGATCGCAAAGCTCGTTCGCAAAGACCGGTCACGTGACTTTAATTAGGTTTAAGTTTAAACGGGATTTATATCAGTACCTGGATATATTGGAGAAAAAGGGTTTTGGAGATAGAGGCTTGTATCCATGGTAACGGAAGCTTGTACATGGATGGGTGACGACACTGGGGTTGGTGCAGTGCAGGCATGATGGGCCGAAAGGACTCCTCCTGTGCCAAAGACAAAAGAAGACAAGATGAGCTTGTGATGATACACTCACTGAATAGCTCGGAGGACCGTGTCCAGCTTCTCCCAGACACACGGGTTGTTCCACTATCCCTTTCCTGTTTATCACAAATTCCAGACTTACCGCACTCCTCAACTCCTTGTTTCCTCTTTTCTCCCGTTTGTGGAACTACCTTCCTGAGACCGTTGAATTCCTTCAGGGATTCAAGCAGGCAGTGCACCACCATCTCATGGTAACCCCCTCCCAATCCGCGATCTTTTCTCACCCCATTGTCACCTCTTTTACAGTTCGTTCATCCGTTGCTTTTGTATCAAATCTGTGACCCCATTGTCACTTTCCTGGTTTGATCTTGTGTTCACAAGTTAAATAAATAAATAAAAACCTTCAATGTAAATCATCGACCAAACCATCAAGTGGTTGCTTACCAGGATGACATCACGAGGTGAGCAGGCCCTTAAAGATCGTGAATGTCTTGTTCTCGTCCCGATAACAATCCTGTGGGTGTTGTGATGAACGGACCGTCGGGATTGGCATTGCGCATAAACCGGAGCAAACGCTTCATTCAATTGGGAATGTCAGTTGTAACTGACAGTAATGGTGTGTCACACCTGGGCAGGTGCAGGTGTGTCAGTGCTGCAGGAATTGCAGGAATCCCTGTTTGGAGCTCCAGTGACCCAGGCTTCTTCTGGCCTGGCGTATCGGTGGGCGGTGGTCCTTCGTTGCAGGTGATGAATCCATCCGACCGTGGTGCACAGTCACGCAACACCTCGGGTGCACAACCTCAATCGTTGGTTTGGGGACGAAGAACTTGGTTCTCATTTCTATGGGGTTGTGCAGTCCCGGGAAGATCGCAGGTATTTGCGGTACACGGTAGCGCATAACATATTGTTGCGAATTCGCGCCCGCCGGCGTGCAAACGGCCACGTAACTCGAATCGCGGTATGTCGCCCACCGGACGGACAATTCTGTCGTGACCCTCTCGGAACAACGCCAGGCGCGAGTCACGGGTGGGGGTTTAACCTCACCACGATCGTGCCAATTGCCCACACATGCAGGATAGGGTTGCTTGCCAAATTCGATGTACCTAAGTACCTGCGCGAGTGGTCGACCGGGCGATCGTACCACGCCACAGGCCGACTCCAGACACGAACCGCTTAAGCGGTCCGTTCCGTGCTGCAGTGATAACCGAGCGGTGTTATCGTCGGCCTTGACGGTTCCGAGTACTTACGGGATGTTACACCCACTCCGAACCCCTTACGTGAAGCAGGATGGAGAGTCAATGAAAAGGAAGGAGACGAAGCGAAACGGGCACAGTTCAACATGCTAGCATTTTATTCCACGGCACACGGAAAGCATGTATATACAGCCACAATAATCAAAATGCACATAGAAAGCAAAGGAAATACAACCGGCAAACGCATACACACGGCAACACTTAAAGAGTTCAACTTCACAGACGGCGCCAACACACATTCACACAAAAGCAAAAGAAAGAAGCCACCCTCACAGAGAAGGAGGGAGACAGGCCTGTAGGCCAGATGTGCGCGGGGCCTGGAGGAGCGGCCATGTCCGCGAGACCGGGGAGGTCTTACCCGCGTCCTCGTGACGCGTTGGCAGGCAAGCCGCAAAGTGTCCTCGCCGCTGTGCCCCGACTCCGGGCCCCTGGCGTGCTTGTTGGCACCACATTTGGGGTGGGGGAGGAACGGGGCCACATTTTGCACTATCTCAGCGCGGGGGAAGGGGAAAATTGTTGATGCCCTGGGGGCGGGGAGTGGCTGGCTGAATTGGGTCCCGCGACGAGACGAGCGATCCCGCACACCGCAGCCTCGTCGCCGACTGCCGTCCTCCTGGCCTCGGACCCGAGCTCCCCTGCCCCGACCAGCCGCCCACAGCTCCACCGCACGCACTCGACTCAACTCCACCAACGCGACGCTCCTTGTCTCCAAAAGCAACTTCACTCGACCTGGTAATTCTCGTGCCTTTATAGCCGGCAGGAGGCGCCGATATGCAAATTCCCGGATCAGGATGCTATTGGAGGCGGGGCCACACCGCCCCCCCCCCCCGGTAAAATAATTTCTATAATCTGTCGTGGAAGTAAGGAAGCAACAAAAAAAAATCGATTGAATTATCAGTGCATCAACCTGACTCGCTGTCACTGTCCAGATAGTCAAGGATGTCCATCAAATGAAACACTAGTAATCCTCAAAACAACCCAGGTTACCACAAGTGAAGCCATCAAGGACTTCCAAACACAAACAGAATTGGACAGCCATTTCATTGTTGACACTCTCGTCTGAAACCATTCTGAAGCCAAACAATGAGATGATGTGATCTGGAAAAGCAAGTCAGAAAAGAAGAAGAAAAGATTCACATACTCACACTGATCAAACATACATAGTCGGGGTTCACATACTCACACTGATCAAACATACATAGTAGGGGTTCACATACTCACACTCATCAAACAAACATAGTAGGGGTTCACATTCTCACACTCATCAAACATACATAGTAGGGGTTCACATACTCACACTCATGAAACACACATTATCGGGGTTCACATACTCACACTCATCAAACACACATAGTAGGGGTTCACATACTCACACTCATCAAACATACATAGTAGGGGTTCACATTCTCACACTCATCAAACATACATAGTAGGGGTTCACATTCTCACACTCATCAAACATACATAGTAGGGGTTCACATACTCACACTCATCAAACATACATAGTAGGGGTTCACATACTCACACTCGTCAAACATACATAGTAGGGGTTCACATACTCACACTTGTCAAACATACATAGTAGGGGTTCACATACTCACACTCATCAAACATACATAGTAGGGGTTCACATACTCACACTCATCAAACATACATAGTAGGGGTTCACATACTCACCTCAAAAGGTAAAATGTCAAAATATCCATTTTTAGTGAAGGGGGAAAGCTTCCCTTCCTCTTTGTTTGCCCTCCTTTCTTCCTCCATCTGTTTGACCAGATCTCGTCTCCTCTTTCTTTCCATCCTGTTTTGTTTCTGCCGAAGTCTGTCTGACTCAGCAACATCTTCATTCTTGCTCTTCTTCGGTTGCATAATGTCCACCGGGACACCGTACAGAACAACAGCGGCCAGTTCCATGGGGTAAGCGCTCAGGGAGCAATTGAACTCCAGACGGAGGATGTTCGTCGCAAAACCCGGTGGTTGTATCGTTGGGGAAAACGTGAAAGGGTCGTTCAGTGGAAGATTGGTGTCCACAGAGCCGGACCACAGCGTCCGCCACCTGCATCGTTCATCACCAAAGGAAACATTTTGAGGAGCATCCTTTTGATTTTACCATGAAGAAGACATTGTGTATTAGGGTGTGGCTCATGTCATACAATACGAGGTAACTAACCTGGTGAAAAAAACATGGCTACAAAAAGGTAACTAATCCATTTAGATAATGAAGATGTTTTTGAAATCCCATTGTCATCATGTAAAACCAGTCAGAGGCTCAACATACTCACAAAACAAACGATAATTTGTCATTTCGTCCCTTTTGGACTCATGAGCATAAAGACTTTAAAACTCGTTGGAGATTTAAACCAAAAGGGTCATTGGTACCTGTACACATCAGACTCTTCACCTTCATCCCAGGACCTGGCCAGAATCCGAACCACATATCCAGGGGGGAACGACACCAAGATCGATCGGTCTGGTCGGGAAGACTGGCTCATCGAAAAGTAACTCGATGAAATCCTGGCTTTTAAACCACTCGGGATTCTTGGGACAACGTCGGGGTGTACATCGGGACAAGTGGTCACACCATGCCCCGTATGTTCTCGGCACGGTCACGTGCATGAAGGACCCGGGAAGGGAAAATATGAGAGGTGGACCCACCAGGTTGCTGATGGAATTGTATCCTTCATACCGGGAGCTCAGGTGCAGAATGTGGCTCACGTGTTGAGACATCTTGGGAAAAGACGGCTGTGTGAAGAAACCTTTTTCCTGCAGTCCTGGTGCATCTCCACGCCGTTGGTTTCTCCTGGTCCTGTTGAACAAGAAGTGCAGAGCAGGATCAACATGCAAGTGTATTATGCGCAGTCATTGGAATAAAATCCACAATCGTAATCCAGATTTTCAGACACCTAAAATGGACACATTTTCCATGATATCTCCAAAAGTATAAATGCAACAATAATGACTGAACACTTCCTCAGCTCGAAATGAGGAAATCTTTCATGTGATAAAATTTAGGAGAGGTTACACTTTGAATAAAAAAATTAATTAAAAAAAACCATGCATTATGAGCGCCCTGTCATACGAGTGATTTTGACCACTTTCAGGAGGCTGTTAAATCGTGTTAGAAATGGGAGGAAGCTGAAACTATGCAGGCCAACTCGACTACTCGTGTAGTGTATTGTGTAAAAAGATCACGACTGTAAGTATTTTAATTTCAAAATGGCCTCTGAGCATGGACGTGCAAAAAACATGATTTTTTCAGACACCTAAAATGGACACATTTTGCATGATATCTCCAAAAGTATAAATGCTACAATAACGACTGAACACTTTCTCAGCTCGAAATGAGGAAATCTTTCATGTGTTAAAATTTAGGAGAGGTTGGATTTTAAATAAAAAAATAAATTCAAAAAAACCATACATTTCAGGCGACCTGTCATATGAGTGATTTTGACCACTTTCAGGAGGCTGTTAAATAATGAGATATGGTGGAGGAAGGACAAACTATGCAGGCCAACTCGACTACTCGTGTAGTGTATTGTGTACAAAGCTCAAGACTGTAAGTATTTTAATTTCAAAATGGTCTCTGAGCATGGACGTGCAAAAAACATGATTTTCAGACACCTAAAATGGACACATTTTCCATGATATCTCCAAAAGTATAAATGCTACAATAATGACTGAACACTTCCTCAGCTCGAAATGAGGTCTTTCATGTGTTAAAATTTAAGAGAGGTTGGATTATAAATAAAAAAATAAATTCAAAATAACCATACATTTCAGGTGACCTGTCATATGAGTGATTTTGACCACTTTCAGGAGGCTGTTAAATAATGTGAGATATGGTGGAGGAAAGAGAAACTATGCAGGCCAACTCGACTACTCCTGTAGTGTATTGTGTACAAAGCTCAAGACTGTCAGTATTGTAATTTCAAAATGGCCTCTGAGCATGGACGTGCAAAAAACATGACATTCCAGACACTTAAAATGGACACATTTTCCATGATATCTCCAAAAGTATAAATGCTACAATAACGACTGAACACTTTCTCAGCTCGAAATGAGGAGATCTTTCATGTGTTAAAATTTAAGAGAGGTTGGATTTTAAATAAAAAAATAAATTCAAAAAAACCATACATTTCAGGCGACACGTCATACGAGTGATTTTGACCACTTTCAGGAGGCTGTTAAATGTGAGATATGGTGGAGGAAGGAGAAACTATGCAGGCCAACTCGACTACTCGTGTAGTGTATTGTGTACAAAGCTCAAGACTGTAAGTATTGTAATTTCAAAATGGCCTCTGTGCATGGACGTGCAAAAAACATGATTTTCAGACACCTAAAATGGACACATTTTCCATGATATCTCCAAAAGTATAAATGCTACAATAACGACTGAACACTTTCTCAGCTCGAAATGAGGAGCTCTTTCAGGTGTTAAAATTTAAAAGAGGTTGGATTTTAAATAAAAAAATAAATTCAAAAAAACCATACATTTCAGGCGACCTGTCATTTGAGTGATTTTGACCACTTTGGAGGCAAAAGTGTCCTCACAACCAAACTCGAAAATCTAGAAAGGCACAGATCTACCCTGGCACTTCAACACAGATGGAACGAAATGCATGATCTTAAAAAAACACGACCAAATAGTGTTTGAAGTTTAGAATTCTTCATGGGAAACCTAGAGTAACGTGAAGAGATAGGAATATGGCATTCTGCCCATCTTCGGATCGACTTACCTGTGCGAGCAAGTGATCTCAACGATGGATTTCATAAAAAGCACACTGAGAAACCAATTGAATGAGGAGAGTTTAAAATCCTGCTTGAAATTGAAAACGACAGCACACTGTCCAAACATCGAACGACTCTCCATGGAAACTCCACAGGAGAAATCACACGAAACTAGCATGACACTCGGTAGCGCGTGTACATCCGCCACGCAATGCCTGATCCAGTGGAACAGATCGGGTCCAAAATTTTTTCGACATATCATATATATATTTTTTTTTATATATATATTTTTCAATATATAAATATATATATATATCGTTTTTGTCCCCCTCTCAATGGTGAAGAATCACTTTAAAAATTGAAAAATTCTGTTATCTGGATCCAGATCCGGATCCGTATCTTCACCAAAATCTAATCAGTTCATCATTGTCGCATACCCAAAGTGTCCACCAAGTTTCGTCCGAATTCCTTTTTGAGGAATTTGTCCACAACTTTTTGAGATATCCTGCACACAGACAGAGAGACACACACAGGTGTGAAAACAACGTCCTTCCGCCTTCGGTGATGGAGGTAAAATGGGAAAGCTGAATCGATGTGATGAAGAAAATTTCATGGCCCCTCTCATTGATACCAACTCGATAACCATGTATTGCATTAAAAAATCAATGTTTGTGTCTTTGTCCTGTTATTCAATTCTTGAAAGAACCGACCATCACCTCAGACCTTCACCGTACTCGAACCACAATGCTACAACATTCCCATAAAAATCACAATGTCCATATAAAAATCCCTGCATCAATTCAAACTCGCTGACCTCACCGTAACCACTACAACGCTTCAACCATCTCATCATAACCGCAACAACACTTCAAACACCTCACACAACTGCGACGAATGCTACAAGCAGAGCCACCATCAAGGATGTCCACCACCGTCGTTTGAAGGGGAACAATATCGGGATATCGGGGAACTTTGAAGGTCTCGGAGAAATCAGGAAACATCACCGCCCTGTATAAAAAAGGTGTAAAAACAGATCCCTGTAACTACAGAACAATCAGCCTTCTCCCAATCATCAACAAGGTTATGGAATCCATCATCACTTCAGATATGAAATCCTTCCTCTTCTCCATTGGCTTGATTTCCAATCATCAATTTGAATTCAGACCAGGTCACTCTACCCTGGTGTGAATCACAGTCACAGTCACAGTCGCCCATCTTTGATCAGATTGAAAAATAAAATGAGTTACACGTGTTTGCCGTCATGTGATGTACTTTTGCCAAGTTTGAATAGAATCAGAGCGAGCAAGTCTGAGAAATGGTTGGGGACATATTTCAGTGACACAATGGCTGCCAGTCGGCCATCTTGGATCTGATCTCGAAATAAAATGACGTTCACATGTAATCCATGACTTATTATCCATGTACCAAGAGTGAAAAACATCGGTGAATGTGTGTCCGAGAAATATTTGAGGACGTGTTCGACATTGGGGTTTTATGCAATGAAAAAGGCTGCCTCCCATCCCTCCCCCCTCCTCTCTCACCACCCTACCCTTCTTCTTCTCCTCCCCTCTCCCTCCTCTTCTCCTCCCCTCCCTCCACTCTCTACCCTCGCCCTCCCTAGTCCCCTCTTCCTCCTCCATCAACCTTCCCCCTCCCCTCCTCCCCCCTCTTCTCCATGCCTCTCCTCTCTCTACCCCCTCCCTCCTCTTTTCACACTTCACGCTCCCTCCTCTACCCTCCCCTCCTCCCCCTCCCTCCTCTTCTCCCCCACGCCGCTCCTATCTCTACTCCTCCCTCCTCTACCCTCCCCACCCCCATTTCTCCCCCACTTAATGTTTTTCTCAGCAAACAACGGGTTGTGTTTTCTCGAACATAAATATCATGAGTAATGACGGATGAAGAACATGATGTGATCTGACTTACGAGCACACGGAAGATAACCTCGGGTTAACGATGGGGTGAATGGAGCAGAATGTTTATGCAGAGCAGAATGTTTATGTGTGTGTGTGTATGTGTGTGTGTGTGTATGTGTGAGGTTATGTGTGTGTATGTATGTGTGAGGTTATGTGTGTGTGTGTGTGAGGTTATGTGTGTATGTGTGTGAGGTTATGTGTGTGTATGTATGTGTGTGTATGTGTGAGGTTATGTGTGTGTGTGTGTGTGTGTGTGTGTGTGTGTGTGTGTGTGTGTGAATGTGTGTGTGTGAATGTGTGCATGTGTGTGTATGTATGTGTGTGTATGTATGTGTGTGTGTGTATATGTGTGTGTATGTGTCTGTGTATGTGTGAGGTTTTGTGTGTGTGTGTGTGTGTGTGTGTGTGTATGTATGTGTGTGTATGTGTGTGTGTGTGTATGTGTCTGTGTATGTGAGGTTATGTGTGTGTATGTGTGTGTGTGTCTCACCTGAGGGCCCTTTATGGTGTAATGCAAATTTGCACAACCGTTACAGTATGTACAGTGAAAGCAAGCAGATAAAAGAATTACCACCGAATAAAGCGTTTTATTCGCACACTCAGTCACTTAAACAAGTCTACTTACGAGACGGCGCCACATGTATTTATACAAAAAGCAAAGAAAAGCCACCCCCAAAAACAAGGGTGGCAGACAGATCCGTGGACCGAATGTGACGTGGAGCCTGGATGAACGGTCAGGCCCACGAGACCGAAGGGTCTTACCCGCACCCTCGTGGCACGACGGTGGGCAGGTCGCGACGTCTACTCCCCTCACGGCCTGGCGTGGCAGCGCCTGTCCTCGGGCAACCGGCTTGGTCGGTGAGCTCTCTCCGGCATCCTCCTCCAAACAACGTTTGGACATGCACCCACCCCACCCCACTCCAAACCCCAAACCCCATGCGTTGGGCACGTGAGAGACATCGTGAGAGTGTGAGATTTGTCTGGATTGAAAGACATGTTTCATGTGTTGGACAAGTTTGTGATTTTACTCAGATCTGCAGAGAGTGAAAAAGCTGCTGCTTTCTGGTCTGAGAGATGACAGATGGTACAGCAGAGGGTGGAGTCATCAGCACAGAGATAAAGAGAATTTTCCAGAGAGTCGGAGAGATCATTGATGAAAACCAGAAAAAGAACAGGGCCCAGAACGCTGCCTTGAGGAACTCCAGCCTGGACAGGAAGAGGGGATGAAAGAACTCCATTGAGAGCCACACGTTGACTGCGACAGGAGAGGAAGTCTGCGAGCCATGAGTGGAGATGGCCTTGGATACCATAGGAAGAGAGTTTGGTGAGCAGGGCAGGGTGCCAGACCGTGTCAAAAGCACGAGATATGTCGAGGGACATGGGTTTGATTTCATGTCTGGCATAGAGGACCTGCCTCCATTGTTGGGAGAGAAGAAGCAGCACACAAAGGGAAGAGTGACCTGGTCTGAAACCAAATTGATGATTGGAAATCAAGCCGTTGGAGAAGAGGAAGGATTTAATGTCTGAAGCGACAATGGATTCCATAACGTTGCTGATGATTGGGAGAAGGCTGATTGGTCTGTAGTTGCAGGAATCTATTTCAGCACATTTTTTATGCAGGGCAGTGATATTTGCTGATTTCCAAGCAGATGGCAGATGACCTTGAGCAAATGAGAGGGTGAATAGAACAGAGAGAGGATGAGCAAGAGCAGAGGAGAAGGTTTTTACGACACGTGGGCTGATGCCGTCTGGACCGGTTGCAGAATCTGAGTCAAGGTTTGACAGCAAGCTATCCACCTTGTCAGAAGAAGACACAGAGTCCAGGGTCAGTTGGGTGTGACTGGGTAAGGTGGGCACAGAATGCGATGGGTTTCGGACACAGGATTTCGATGAAACACCGAGTTTAAGCATTCCGCCTTTTCACGTGCGGTATCAGCAGTGCGGCCATTTGAGGTGAGGGAGGGGATAGAGGGGGAACATACACCAGAAGCAGATGTGATGAGACGCCACCAGGATTTGGAGAAGGGAGAGAGGTTTGAGAGTTCAGACGAGCTTAGAAAGATGTTGTTTTCTGGCTCTCCTGAGGGTAGATACACTTATTCCGACCTTTATCGAAGGAACTGAGATTACCCTGAGGTGGGTTTGCTTTCCATGAGGCAAAGGCAAGTTGTTTCAGGACAACTGCCTCGCTACAAGGTTCAATGAACCATGGGCGGGAGGAAGGGTTGGACAACTGAAGACGAGAGGGGATAAATCCGTGCATGAGAGAGAGCAAGTTTCTTTAAAAGAATTCCCAGGACGAGTTGATGTTGGAGAAAATAGCGGTAGGAGACCAGTCTCGAAGTTTGATGGCTGCTTGAAGATCCTGCCAGTCGGCCTGAGTGAAATGCCAGACTCGACTGCGGTGAGCTGGTTCTCTAATAACAGCCAGAGAGATGTCTACTTTGACAAGCACGTGGTCAGAAGAACCGATAGGAGCGGAGGAAGAACAGCAGATATTTTCAGGGAACTCTCACCAGAAAACCTGGTGGGAGAGACGGTTTTGTCGCCGACAACCCGATCGTGAAACAGGTTATTACAGGTTTACATGGTATCTGCAGCAAGTCACAGATATAATCTGGCCTGACCTTCTGGTGGAACTGCCTAAATCCAAGATTGCTGCTCACGTCCACTCATTTGTTCCTCTTTTTTCCTTACCTGTGGAACCAACTTCGAGATTCTCTTCAATCTCCTTCTTCCCTCCAGGTTTTGAAGACAGCTGTTCCCCACCATCTCAAATCATCCCCCATCCAAAACCATGATCTTTTTTACCCTCGTTAACCCCCACCCCACCCTGTCCTCCTTCCAAATTTAAACTTTACCTCCTGAGAGTTTTCTTCTGTGTCCATCTTATCCACCCAATTCCTCCTCAAATCCATTTTTCGTCTGCCGCCCGCTGTCTTGCCCTTCAACTCCGCTGTTGGTGTTTCCCTCTCTGCTGAACTCCTTTTGTTCTGTTGTGTTCTGATCCGTTCAGTATACTCGTACTCGGTATTTTCATGGATGGGAGTTCATGTCGGTGACCGATCGATTCGATCACACCCGTGGGCCATGTGCAAGTTCTCTGTGAACGTCTCGACGATCGAAACAAATTCGGTTTCTAAACGAGCTTGGGGTTCGAGTACCTACACGGCATGAAGGTAAGTACAACGTCTGTCTGGACAACAACCTCCGCAGAATGTACATTAATCGTTGTTTGTAAATGGTACAACGACGATGTCGTTGAGGTTCAGACCTTCGTCTTGAGAGGGCGATTCATCCACAAACTCAGATTTGATGTTCATTTTCACAACAAGATCTGGGAAAAAGAAAAGGACAAAAACAAACGTGTCAGGAACGTTTAACAGTTTAACAATAACATTCATTAAAAAGGACAACAAGGTGATTCAATTAACCACGGCAGGGATTTACTACACGAACCCAACCAACGTGTCCACCAAGGTTCATCCGAATCCGTCCACAACTTTGTGAGATATCGTGATCCTTCACCTTCGGTGGTGGAGGGAATGAGTGTCATCAGGAATGAATGAGGGAATGAGTTTGTGGGCCAAACCTTCGTATGGAGGGAACGAATCATCCACGAACTCGGACTCGATCTTCACCTTCACAACACCATCTGAAACACGAACAATCCGTGAAAAGGAAACATCCAGGAACCACAAGATCTCGTCACTGAGAGAACGTCACGTACCGGGTCCGGACTCCTCATCCTCGGGTGAACCGATCGTGAATCCTCCCGGATCATCGCGCATCGCGGTGACTGCAGGAGACTGTGAGGAACACGAGTCGAGGGCCCGAAGTGTTGTGGAGAAAGTAAATCACGTGATCACGACACAATCACGGTTTCCCAGCGGCAGATTCGCGTCGCCGGACCACGTGACCGATGAAGCAGGAAAACTCATCAATTGATCGTGTTCCTCGAAAAAACTACCACACAATTAAAATTCTGAATAATAATGACATTAATATTAAAACTCAGAAGCCAACCTGAACAACAATAATATTTAGTGTTGATCCAGCCTCTGATCACCTGGTGGCAACAACACCGTCGTTATTACGCACTTACGGTTTCCTCAAACGGTGTTTTGGAATGCGCCGAGTCTGCATCTTATATTTATTATAATTCTCTCCTCACTCTCCGTAACCGCACCGGTCGACAAAGAGATAAACAATGTACCACACGTTAAACATTTTCAAGATAGAAATCAAACCCAACCGTGTTTATACACCGCCCAGTGTTTTATATTCACGTATCCCAGAATGTTCCAAGATTGACGTCACCAGGGGGGGGGGCGGAGAGTGCGCAATAAAACCCTTTGGTTGTGGCTTCCCTCAGGGTGAATCATGTGCATGTTTCCTCAGTGTGGAAGACTGGAATGGTCAGCACGTTTGTTTGTCCAGGAAACAACAGATTGGTGAAGGAGGTTGTTGATTGTTCAGGAACCCTTAACGATGGCCGTGTTTGGAAACATTGTCGCCTTCGAGGAGACAGATTCATCCATCCATTGGGACCGAACGTGTCACCGTCATCGGTCCAAAAACGAAGTCTGACGTCAGCTTAAAGGGGCTGGAAGCAGAAAATGACGGGGTCAGCCGGTTCATGGAGAGACTTGGGTGGAAAGGTGGAGCTAATTTGATTAATTGTTTTTAACCAAAGGAAATGCAAACTTGGTTTGAGTGAAACTTCCCTTTGAATGGATTCCCCAAAACAAAGTGAGGGTGAAACAACTTGGATAGATAGACATAGATATCATCACCGATGCACAGGATGACTCTCACATTAAAAAAACAGCTCCTGTGATTGGGTCAGTGAGTGTACAAGAACCATGACACACCAATGTGACAATGTTAATGACACTGAACATGTTGGTGTGCAATCTGATTAAATCTACCTCGAATTGGTTTACTGAGTCTTCCTCTGTGACGGAGCTGTCAGTGGAAAAGACTGTCCATATAGAGTTTGAATCTTGACTCGGCAATAAACTGCCATCCTGGTGTTTCGCAGGCAAGGCGTACATGTCGATGTTTGTGCACCAACCCTTGGACGATCTCACAGTGCCTTTCCCAAGGAGGTGGTGAGTTGTTGCCCGTACACTCAAATTATTCCTCCAATCCACAGGGGGTAGTGCATCAGCTGCACCCCCCCCCACCCCCAGCAAACCCATATTTGTTTACCTGTACAGCATGGCTCACAGGTATACACACTCACCTGAGCTTGAATCCCAACCCAGCCATAAACTGTCATTCCGGTGTTTCGCATGCAGGGTGATTCGTCAATGTGTGTACGATCCCTCGGATAGACGTTAAACGGATGTCTCGACTGGCATCATTCCTTGGTGGTCGTTAAAGATCTCACGGTGTCCTTCGTGAAGAGTCTGAAAGCTGTCACCAGCACCATGGACAAATTCCAGATTCATACCCAAGCCAGCAAAGGGTACATCAGTCCATCCGAACGAACGGAGTTTACCTGAACCGTGAGAAGTTGGATTTTTGTCCATCTTGGATATTGAATATCATCTTGTTTCGGAAACTAATTGCTTTAAAATGTTACAAGTTTATCTGAGCATTTCAGGATCTCCAAGTGTTGCGGTCTCGCAGCTCCGAGACCCGACTCCTTTGCCTGGTTCGGGTTTGGATCGAATGTGGCAGCTGCGATCCTTGGCCATATCCGACGTGCTTGCTTTGCGAAAACAAAGCTGTACTTCAAGGCAGGTGTGTCCGAAATGTTCTTGGCCAAGTATGCTTCAAGTCCGTTATGAGGCCGTGACAAAAAATTTCAAATGAACAAAGATCCCCCATTCCCTTGGTCACGTGGTATTCATTTCACCTACAGGTATGTAATGCACAATATTTTTTGCGCTCATTTTAGTGAAAAAAGGAGAGTTAACATCAAGGGCAGGAGATATGGGAGAGCAGCACTGAAGAGAGATTCTGCTTGCAGAACCTGCCAATCTGCTCGAGTGAACTGCCAGACTCGACGGCGTTGAGGCTGGTCTCTGAGAATAGCCAGAGAGATGTTCACTTTCCTTATCTTTCCCTTAATTGTTTATCATGTGTTTGCCGCACTGTCT
>NC_140983.1:1204119-1224119 GCF_056783735.1 Eptatretus burgeri | reverse complement strand
CCTCGACAGCCCGGCTTCTTCCCCGCCGAGCTGATGTGTGCAATTCACCTCGGTTTCGCATCGACAGCGCGGCTTCGTCCCGTCCGAGCCGATGTGTGTAATTCACCGAGGCTTCGCCTCGACAGCGTGAACTCCGTCCCCGGCAAAGCGGACGTGGTAGAAATCACCAAAACACTCGCTCGACAGCGTGACCCCTGACCCCGGCAGAGCGGACGTGGTAGAAATCACCAAAACACGCTCAAAATCGCGGCTTCGTCCCGGCCGAGCCGATGTGTGTAATTCACCGAGACTTCGCCTCGACAGCGCGACCTTTAAACCCGCCGAGCCGATGTGTGTAATTCACCGAGGCTTCGCATCGACAGCGCGGTTTCGTCCCGTCCGAGCCGATGTGTGTAATTCAACGAGGCTTCGCCTCGACAGCGCGACTGGATTCCCCTCGGAAAGGCCGCTTTTTGCACCCGAGGCTCGGCGCGCGTCCCCCACGAGGCCAGGACAGCCTGACACTCAGCGTTCAAAAGCGGTGCGGGAATGGCCGCAGAAGGAGAGGCGAAGGTGGTGGAGGGTTTATTGTGGCGGTGATGGCCATGGCGACGCTTGGAATGGCGGTGATGCAATGGTTGCGAGAGCGGGTTGTGAAGGTAAAGGCCGTGGCTGTTGGCGTTGTTGTGAAGCGGCGTTGCGGTTGGTGGTTGTTGTGTGATGGCGGTTGAGACGTGGTTGGTTCAAAATAAAGATAGAACAGAAAAACGGCTATCTTAAAGGGTCGCAGCCCGAATGAATGACATTTATTCCCTCTAAACAACGGGTTTGGGGCTAACCACACATGTACTTACAGAGATATCTCACCTACGGGACCTGAATGGTGGTTTGCGAATTTCCTCAACCACAACAGTATGTATGTGTGTATGTGTATGTATATGTGTGTATGTGTATGTATGTGTGTGTTTTTGTGTATGTGTTTATGTGTATGTATGTGTATGAATGTGCGTGTATGTGTGTGTTGCTATGCTACATGTGTACATGCATGTTGTGCACTGCCGATTGCCTCGGGGGAACCATTATTGCTTGATTAGTGGAGCACCCTCTGGGACACTTGTTGACGGACAGACGCACACACCACACACACGCACGTCGAGACCAAACTCCATTTATACATTCTCTACTGCACGGCCTGGTGGCCTGTAATTTTGGTGAGCATGGCTGTGAGGGAGGAGTTCTCTTACCTTGAGCTGCCTGTTTACCTCATTGTGTTCTCTTTGTGTTTCCCCGTCTCGTCCATTTGTTTCTCTTTTCCTTTCTGTCTTGTTTGTCCTGCGTTTTTGTTCGTGTTTTATCTTCCTGCTTTTCCCTAGCCTTCCTCCTGTCTGGGGGGGGCCTTGCCTACAAGGCAGGAAGGGACCTCCCTCCCCTTCCCCCCTTCATCCCGAGTGTTGGCCCCTTCTCCCTGGTATAACGAGTTGGCACCACAATTGTGTTCGATTTCAGTTTACGAAGGAAGGAGCCATTCCTGCCGGCGAGGCTTTTGGTCCGGAGGTTTTGTTGGGTGTGCTGCATTTTTTTCTGCCTGATCTCCCTCGCCCGAGGGTTTGACGTGTCATTACAGACAGGGTAGGGATCTGCCGAGTTCTGTCGCCAGTTGGCGACCACACAGTCTGCTGGGATTCTGGCAGACTGGGCGGTCGAGTTCTCTCTCAGAAACCCAGGAGAGAGTCTTGACCATCTGCCTGTATAACGAAAGCCAAAGTGACTATGATGTCCTGGTGTGGCTCATTCGGTATATCATATCCCATGGCCAATACGGCTTGTCCGGAACAGCTTCGGTATTTGGACTTGAACTCAGCAGTCCCAAGTCAAGCCGCGGACGAGGGAGGATGACACGGTCTCCCATATTCTGAACGGGATGATGGTTAGGATGGACCAGGGTCAAGTGTTTTATGCAGGACAGCTGAAAATTACATCTTGGCTACTTGGTTACCTGGTGTGGTGTGGATGTCTGCACTCAGTGTGGCGAGTTGGGACATTTAATAGAGCGTTGTGAAAACCATGTACGTTGTTGCATTCACTGTGGTGGAACGAGACACACTTACCGCTCCTGCCCGTGGAGCTATGCTTGCGGAATGCATGCCTCTGCGGGTGGAAGTAGGGGTGTTGCCCCTGGGGCAAGTGCGGGGCTGAGGGTTGTTGTGCCTGATGTGTCCTCTCCTCCCCCGCCCCCCCCCCGTCACCCAACCACAGTAAAGGAGGACGACGGAAGGATGGAGGAAAATGAGGAGAGAAAGGTAGAGGAGAATGAGGAGGAGGCCACAGTTCTCCCGCCTCCTGCAGTAGAGGAGATGGATGTGGTTACATCGTGTGCTAGGCCCACTGATGTGAGAGGGGAGGACTATATGGAAGAAGTGGATGATCTGGTGACGGGTTTGTTGGAAGAAACCTCTGTTCAAAGGACTCTTCATCTGGTTGCATGTGTATGTGTGTAGGTATGTACACACACATACACACACATCATAAAAAAATGCCGAGGTGCCTGAAACAGAGAGCAAATGTTCCTCCTCCGACTTTGATGATATTGGCACTTGGGATGAATGGACAGTGCGAAAGTTCAGGAGGGCCTGGATCAAAGGAAAGGCTCCCCTGGGCAAGGCCCCACAGGGAAAAACCTTCAAACGAACCAAGGAAAAGGTACCTGTGGGGCACAAAGCCGCCCGTGCATCAGGCGGCCCATCCAGGTCTGGGGTAACGCCGGGGTTGTCCACAGTCCAACACTGGGGGGGGGAGGGGTTCACCCAGTCAATCCCCCCCCATTGTTCGCCGTTCGTGCTCTCGCTTCTCCAGGAGACACTTCCCACCCCTCACTTTTGAAGCCCCTCGAGGTGTGGCAGAGTACATCGGCACAAGTCAAGAAGGACGATAATTTTTGCTGTTGATTTATTCTTCCTTGACTTCTTCCTGTATTTGTGGCCAAACTCTTGTTTTGATTCACTGTTTCTGTATGATTGATTTAGTTTCATGCATTCTGCCTCAGTTTCTTGATTCTTCGTTTCTGCTTTCTTTTCCCTGGTTCATTGACTTGTTTTGATTATTGTTTTGATTTCTGGCTCTTTGGTTTCTTGATTTTCTCCATGATTTTGATTTTTTTTAACCTTTTGTTAAATAAAAAAATGCCGAGGCCATACCCCCCCCCCCGATGCCGCCATCCACAAAGCACGTGTGTACTCCCCACGGTTTGATGAGCACGACACCGATGTTATCCATATGTTACGGCTTTCTCAGTCACCAGATCTGAACCCAATCGAACATTCATTGGATAATTCTGGAGCGAGGCCTGAGACAGCGTTTTTCACCTCCATCAAACGGGTGTGAGTTGATTGACTTCCTCGTGGAAGAATGGTGTCACATCCCTCCTGTAGAATTACAGACATCACTCTTGCTTACTTTGCGGTCTCACAACCCCAGGTTACCTATTTAGGGTTAAATTATCCTGTGCATTCACAAGCCCCAGATATCTCCTTCCCATCGCTGTTAACGAACACCCAGATCCGATCAGGTGTCTCCCTCAGGGTGGTCTACCCGGTCCATTTGGCTCCCATGTAAATAATTAATGGCACAAAGCTTTGTGTATTTTCACATCACGATGACGTCCTTTGTCGAACAGTTGATAGCCATTACTTTGTTGGCAATGAAGCACAGCATCGTCTTTCCAATAATTATGGATGTCCATTAAATAAATCACCCAAAACGACCGTGCTCGCACGAGGAACTTCCATGAGGTTCAAGTTCATTCTCTGCGAGTGATTCATCGGGGGTTTTGCAATAAGGTGGTGTAAAAGACGCCGATCAACGGCGGTAAACTTCTGGGATTTTTTTTTTCCTACAACCTGTAAAATCTTAATTTTATTTCCATTCAATCATGTGATTAAACACTGGAGAACACAAATCGCCTTGTTGGCACTTTCAAAACCCCTTCCATTGAGCAGGACTTGGATAAAATGTTCCTTCATTTTACGTCATCACAACCAATCAAATTTTCTGCTAGTAGACCACGCCCATGTCCTTGTTTCTGAAGACTGCGCAGGTAAGGTGTTCCATGAAGTCTCTAGTTTCACATCTGTGTTTGGTTGAAAGATTGCTTTTTCGTTTATATCCAGTGACTTCAGACACGAGGGATACAAAGTCGATGTTGGTGTCTGAGAAATGGTGGGGACCTTCTAAGTTGGTGTGTGTGTGTGTGTGTGTGTGTGTGTGTGTGTGTGTGTGTGTGTGTGTGTGTGTGTGTGTGTGTGTGTGTGTGTGTGTGTGTGTGTGTGTGTGTGTGTGGCCACATTAGCCACGCCGGCACCATGGCCACATTACAAATTCTTGCCCCAATCAGCAGAGGGCACTGCAACAGCGGCGCATCCACACTCTCAGCCAATGATGCTAACCTGCAGCCTTGAGCGCTTATTGGGAATTGGAATTCCACATCAGGTATTGTCATCGTTCACCTTCTGTCCATCCGTCTCCTTTCGACTCATCCGGCGAAACTGCTGGGCCGATCTGGCTGAAATTTGGCGGCAAGGTTCCGCTCCTGACTCGTAACGGGGATCGCAAAGCTCGTTCGCAAAGACCGGTCACGTGACTTTAATTAGGTTTAAGTTTAAACGGGATTTATATCAGTACCTGGATATATTGGAGAAAAAGGGTTTTGGAGATAGAGGCTTGTATCCATGGTAACGGAAGCTTGTACATGGATGGCTGACGACACTGGGGTTGGTGCAGTGCAGGCATGATGGGCCGAAAGGACTCCTCCTGTGCCAAAGACAAAAGAAGACAAGATGAGCTTGTGATGATACACTCACTGAATAGCTCGGAGGACCGTGTCCAGCTTCTCCCAGACACACGGGTTGTTCCACTATCCCTTTCCTGTTTATCACAAATTCCAGATTTACCGCACTCCTCAACTCCTTGTTTCCTCTTTTCTCCCGTTTGTGGAACTACCTTCCTGAGACCGTTCAATTCCTTCAGGGATTCAAGCAGGCAGTGCACCACCAACTCATGGTAACCCCCTCCCAATCCGCGATCTTTTCTCACCCCATTGTCACCTCTTTTACAGTTCGTTCATCCGTTGCTTTTGTATCAAATCTGTGACCCCATTGTCACTTTCCTGGTTTGATCTTGTGTTCACAAGTTAAATAAATAAATAAAAACCTTCAATGTAAATCATCGACCAAACCATCAAGTGGTTGTTTACCAGGATGACATCACGAGGTGAGCAGGCCCTTAAAGATCGTGAATGTCTTGTTCTCGTCCCGATAACAATCCTGTGGGGGGGGGGGGGATGAACGGACCGTCGGGATTGGCATTGCGCATAAACCGGAGCAAACGCTTCATTCAATTGGGAATGTCAGTTGTAACTGACAGTAATGGTGTGTCACACCTGGGCAGGTGCAGGTGTGTCAGTGCTGCAGGAATTGCAGGAATCCCTGTTTGGAGCTCCAGTGACCCAGGCTTCTTCTGGCCTGGCGTATCGGTGGGCGGTGGTCCTTCGTTGCAGGTGATGAATCCATCCGACCGTGGTGCACAGTCACGCAACACCTCGGGTGCACAACCTCAATCGTTGGTTTGGGGACGAAGAACTTGGTTCTCATTTCTATGGGGTTGTGCAGTCCCGGGAAGATCGCAGGTATTTGCGGTACACGGTAGCGCATAACATATTGTTGCGGGTCGCGCCCGCCGGCGTGCAAACGGCCACGTAACTCGAATCGCGGTATGTCGCCCACCGGACGGACAATTCTGTCGTGACCCTCTCGGAACAACGCCAGGCGCGAGTCACGGGTGGGGGTTTAACCTCACCACGATCGTGCCAATTGCCCACACATGCAGGATAGGGTTGCTTGCCAAATTCGATGTACCTAAGTACCTGCGCGAGTGGTCGACCGGGCGATCGTACCACGCCACAGGCCGACTCCAGACACGAACCGCTTAAGCGGTCCGTTCCGTGCTGCAGTGATAACCGAGCGGTGTTATCGTCGGCCTTGACGGTTCCGAGTACTTACGGGATGTTGCACCCACTCCGAACCCCTTACGTGAAGCAGGATGGAGAGTCAATGAAAAGGAAGGAGACGAAGCGAAACGGGCACAGTTCAACATGCTAGCATTTTATTCCACGGCACACGGAAAGCATGTATATACAGCCACAATAATCAAAATGCACATAGAAAGCAAAGGAAATACAACCGGCAAACGCATACACACGGCAACACTTAAAGAGTTCAACTTCACAGACGGTGCCAACACACATTCACACAAAAGCAAAAGAAAGAAGCCACCCTCACAGAGAAGGAGGCAGACAGGCCTGTAGGCCAGATGTGCGCGGGGCCTGGAGGAGCGGCCATGTCCGCGAGACCGGGGAGGTCTTACCCGCGTCCTCGTGACGCGTTGGCAGGCAAGCCGCAAGGTGTCCTCGCCGCTGTGCCCCGACTCCGGGCCCCTGGCGTGCTTGTTGGCACATTTGGGGTGGGGGAGGAACGGGGCCACATTTTGCACTATCTCAGCGCGGGGGAAGGGGAAAATTGTTGATGCCCTGGGGGCGGGGAGTGGCTGGCTGAATTGGGTCCCGCGACGAGACGAGCGATCCCCCACACCGCAGCCTCGTCACCGACTGCCGTCCTCCTGGCCTCGGACCCGAGCTCCCCTGCCCCGACCAGCCGCCCACAGCTCCACCGCACGCACTCGACTCAACTCCACCAACGCGACGCTCCTTGTCTCCAAAAGCAACTTCACTCGACCTGGTAATTCTCGTGCCTTTATAGCCGGCAGGAGGCGCCGATATGCAAATTCCCGGATCAGGATGCTATTGGAGGCGGGGCCACACCGCCCCCCCCTGTAAAATAATTTCTATAATCTGTTGTGGAAGTAAGGAAGCAACAAAAAAAAATCGATTGAATTATCAGTGCATCAACCTGACTCGCTGTCACTGTCCAGATAGTCAAGGATGTCCATCAAATGAAACACTAGTAATCCTCAAAACAACCCAGGTTACCACAAGTGAAGCCATCAAGGACTTCCAAACACAAACAGAATTGGACAGCCATTTCATTGTTGACACTCTCGTCTGAAACCATTCTGAAGCCAAACAATGAGATGATGTGATCTGGAAAAGCAAGTCAGAAAAGAAGAAGAAAAGATTCACATACTCACACTGATCAAACATACATAGTAGGGGTTCACATACTCACACTCATCAAACATACATAGTAGGGGTTCACATTCTCACACTCATCAAACATACATAGTGGGGGTTCACATACTCACTCATGAAACACACATTATCGGGGTTCACATACTCACACTCATCAAACACACATAGTAGGGGTTCACATACTCACACTCATCAAACATACATAGTAGGGGTTCACATTCTCACACTCATCAAACATACATAGTAGGGGTTCACATTCTCACACTCATCAAACATACATAGTAGGGGTTCACATACTCACACTCATCAAACATACATAGTAGGGGTTCACATACTCACACTCATCAAACATACATAGTAGGGGTTCACATACTCACACTCATCAAACAAACAAAGTGGGGGTTCACATACTCACACTAATCAAGCATACATAGTAGGGGTTCACATACTCACACTCATCAAACATACATAGTAGGGGTTCACATACTCACACTCATCAAACATACATAGTAGGGGTTTACATACTAACACTCGTCAAACATACATAGTAGGGGTTCACATACTCACACTTGTCAAACATACATAGAAGGGGTTCACATACTCACACTCATCAAACATATATAGTAGGGGTTCACATACTCACACTCATCAAACATACATAGTAGGGGTTCACATACTCACCTCAAAAGGTAAAATGTCAAAATATCCATTTTTATTGAAGGGGGAAAGCTTCCCTTCCTCTTTGTTTGCCCTCCTTTCTTCCTCCATCTGTTTGACCAGATCTCGTCTCCTCTTTCTTTCCATCCTGTTTTGTTTCTGCCGAAGTCTGTCTGACTCAGCAACATCTTCATTCTTGCTCTTCTTCGGTTGCATAATGTCCACCGGGACACCGTACAGAACAACAGCGGCCAGTTCCATGGGGTAAGCGCTCAGGGAGCAATTGAACTCCAGACGGAGGATGTTCGTCGCAAAACCCGGTGGTTGTATCGTTGGGGAAAACGTGAAAGGGTCGTTCAGTGGAAGATTGGTGTCCACAGAGCCGGACCACAGCGTCCGCCACCTGCATCGTTCATCACCAAAGGAAACATTTTGAGGAGCATCCTTTTGATTTTACCATGAAGAAGACATTGTGTATTAGGGTGTGGCTCATGTCATACAATACGAGGTAACTAACCTGGTGAAAAAAACATGGCTACAAAAAGGTAACTAATCCATTTAGATAATGAAGATGTTTTTGAAATCCCATTGTCATCATGTAAAACCAGTCAGAGGCTCAACATACTCACAAAACAAACGATAATTTGTCATTTCGTCCCTTTTGGACTCATGAGCATAAAGACTTTAAAACTCGTTGGAGATTTAAACCAAAAGGGTCATTGGTACCTGTACACATCAGACTCTTCACCTTCATCCCAGGACCTGGCCAGAATCCGAACCACATATCCAGGGGGAACGACACCAAGATCGATCGGTCTGGTCGGGAAGACTGGCTCATCGAAAAGTAACTCGATGAAATCCTGGCTTTTAAACCACTCGGGATTCTTGGGACAACGTCGGGGTGTACATCGGGACAAGTGGTCACACCATGCCCCGTATGTTCTCGGCACGGTCACGTGCATGAAGGACCCGGGAAGGGAAAATATGAGAGGTGGACCCACCAGGTTGCTGATGGAATTGTATCCTTCATACCGGGAGCTCAGGTGCAGAATGTGGCTCACGTGTTGAGACATCTTGGGAAAAGACGGCTGTGTGAAGAAACCTTTTTCCTGCAGTCCTGGTGCATCTCCACGCCGTTGGTTTCTCCTGGTCCTGTTGAACAAGAAGTGCAGAGCAGGATCAACATGCAAGTGTATTATGCGCAGTCATTGGAATAAAATCCACAATCGTAATCCAGATTTTCAGACACCTAAAATGGACACATTTTCCATGATATCTCCAAAAGTATAAATGCAACAATAATGACTGAACACTTCCTCAGCTCGAAATGAGGAAATCTTTCATGTGATAAAATTTAGGAGAGGTTACACTTTGAATAAAAAAATTAATTAAAAAACCATGCATTATGAGCGCCCTGTCATACGAGTGATTTTGACCACTTTCAGGAGGCTGTTAAATCGTGTTAGAAATGGGAGGAAGCTGAAACTATGCAGGCCAACTCGACTACTCGTGTAGTGTATTGTGTAAAAAGATCACGACTGTAAGTATTTTAATTTCAAAATGGCCTCTGAGCATGGACGTGCAAAAAACATGATTTTCAGACACCTAAAATGGACACATTTTCCATGATATCTCCAAAAGTATAAATGCTACAATAATGACTGAACACTTCCTCAGCTCGAAATGAGGAGATCTTTCATGTGTTAAAATTTAAGAGAGGTTGGATTTTAAATAAAAAAATAAATTCAAAAAAACCATACATTTCAGGCGACCTGTCATATGAGTGATTTTGACCACTTTCAGGAGGCTGTTAAATAATGTGAGATATGGTGGAGGAAGGAGAAAGTATGCAGGCCAACTCGACTACTCGTGTAGTGTATTGTGTACAAAGCTCAAGACTGTAAGTATTGTAATTTCAAAATGGCCTCTGAGCATGGACGTGCAAAAAACATGATTTTCAGACACCTAAAATGGACACATTTTCCATGATATCTCCAAAAGTATAAATGCTACAATAATGACTGAACACTTCCTCAGCTCGAAATGAGGAGATCTTTCATGTGTTAAAATTTAAGAGAGGTTGGATTTTAAATAAAAAAATAAATTCAAAAACCATACATTTCAGGCGACACGTCATATGAGTGATTTTGACCACTTTCAGGAGGCTGTTAAATGTGAGATATGGTGGAGGAAGGAGAAACTATGCAGGCCAACTCGACTACTCGTGTAGTGTATTGTGTACAAAGCTCAAGACTGTAAGTATTGTAATTTCAAAATGGCCTCTGTGCATGGACGTGCAAAAAACATGATTTTCAGACACCTAAAATGGACACATTTTCCATGATATCTCCAAAAGTATAAATGCTACAATAATGAGTGAACACTTCCTCAGCTCGAAATGAGGAGATCTTTCATGTGTTAAAATTTAAGAGAGGTTGGATTTTAAATAAAAAAATAAATTCAAAAAAACCATACATTTCAGGTGACCTGTCATATGAGTGATTTTGACCACTTTCAGGAGGCTGTTAAATAATGTGAGATATGGTGGAGGAAGGAGAAAGTATGCAGGCCAACTCGACTACTTGTGTAGTGTATTGTGTACAAAGCTCAAGACTGTAAGTATTGTAATTTCAAGATGGCCTCTGAGCATGGACGTGCAAAAAACATGACATTCCAGACACTTAAAATGGACACATTTTGCATGATATCTCCAAAAGTATAAATGCTACAATAACGACTGAACACTTTCTCAGCTCGAAATGAGGAGCTCTTTCATGTGTTAAAATTTAAAAGAGGTTGGATTTTAAATAAAAAAATTAATTCAAAAAAACCATACATTTCAGGCGACCTGTCATATGAGTAATTTTGACCACTTTCAGGAGGCTATTAAATAATGTGAGATATGGTGGAGGAAGGAGAAACTATGCAGGCCAACTCGACTACTCGTGTAGTGTATTGTGTACAAAGCTCAAGACTGTAAGTATTTTAATTTTAAAATGGCCTCTGAGCATGGACGTGCAAAAAACATGATATTCAGACACCTAAAATGGACACATTTTCCATGATATCTCCAAAAGTATAAATGCTACAATAATGACTGAACACTTCCTCAGCTCGAAATGAGGAGGTCTTTCATGTGTTAAAATTTAAGAGGTTGGATTTTAAATAAATAAATAAATAAATAAAAAACCATACATTTCAGGCGACCTGTCATATGAGTGATTTTGACCACTTTCAGGAGGCTGTTAAATAATGTGAGATATGGTGGAGGAAGGAGAAACTATGCAGGCCAACTCGACTACTCGTGTAGTGTATTGTGTACAAAGCTCAAGACTGTAAGTATTATAATTTTAAAATGGCCTCTGAGCATGGATGTGCAAAAAACATTATTTTTCAGATGCCTAAAATGGACACATTTTCCATGATATCTCCAAAAATATAAATGCTACAATAACGAGTGAACACCTAATAAGCTCGAAATGATAAGGTCTTTCATGTGTTAAAATTTGAGAAAGCTGGTGTTTTAAATAACATAATCAAATTTTTTTAAACCATACATTTCAAGCGACCTGTCATTTGAGTGATTTTGACCACTTTGGAGGCAAAAGTGTCCTCACAACCAAACTCGAAAATCTAGAAAGGCACAGATCTACCCTGGCACTTCAACACAGATGGACCGAAATGCATGATCTTAAAAAAACACGACCAAATAGTGTTTGAAGTTTAGAATTCTTCATGGGAAACCTCGAGTAACGTGAAGAGATAGGAATATGGCATTCTGCCCATCTTCGGATCGACTTACCTGTGCGAGCAAGTGATCTCAACGATGGATTTCATAAAAAGCACACTGAGAAACCAATTGAATGAGGAGAGTTTAAAATCCTGCTTGAAATTGAAAACGACAGCACACTGTCCAAACATCGAACGACTCTCCATGGAAACTCCACACGAAACTAGCATGACACTCGGTAGCGCGTGTACATCCGCCACGCAATGCCTGATCCAGTGGAACAGATCGGGTCCAAAATTTTTTCGACATATCATATATATATTTTTTTATATATATATTTTTCAATATATAAATATATATATATATATATATATCGTTTTTGTCCCCCTCTCAATGGTGAAGAATCACTTTAAAAATTGAAAAATTCTGTTATCTGGATCCAGATCCGGATCCGTATCTTCACCAAAATCTAATCAGTTCATCATTGTCGCATACCCAGTGTCCACCAAGTTTCGTCCGAATTCCTTTTTGAGGAATTTGTCCACAACTTTTTGAGATATCCTGCACACAGACAGAGAGACACACACAGGTGTGAAAACAACGTCCTTCCGCCTTCGGTGATGGAGGTAAAATGGGAAAGCTGAATCGATGTGATGAAGAAAATTTCATGGCCCCTCTCATTGATACCAACTCGATAACCATGTATTGCATTAAAAAATCAATGTTTGTGTCTTTGTCCTGTTATTCAATTCTTGAAAGAACCGACCATCACCTCAGACCTTCACCGTACTCGAACCACAATGCGACAACATTCCCATAAAAATCACAATGTCCATATAAAAATCCCTGCATCAATTCAAACTCGCTGACCTCACCGTAACCACTACAACGCTTCAACCATCTCATCATAACCGCAACAACACTTCAAACACCTCACACAACTGCGACGAATGCTACAAGCAGAGTCACCATCAAGGATGTCCACCACCGTCGTTTGAAGGGGAACAATATCGGGATATCGGGGAACTTTGAAGGTCTCGGAGAAATCAGGAAACATCACCGCCCTGTATAAAAAAGGTGTAAAAACAGATCCCTGTAACTACAGAACAATCAGCCTTCTCCCAATCATCAACAAGGTTATGGAATCCATCATCGCTTCAGATATTAAATCCTTCCTCTTCTCCATTGGCTTGATTTACAATCATCAATTTGAATTCAGACCAGGTCACTCTACCCTGGTGTGAATCACAGTCACAGTCACAGTCGCCCATCTTTGATCGGATTGAAAAATAAAATGAGTTACACGTGTTTGCCGTCATGTGATGTACTTTTGCCAAGTTTGAATAGAATCAGAGCGAGCAAGTCTGAGAAATGGTTGGGGACATATTTCAGTGACACAATGGCTGTCAGTCGGCCATTTTGGATCTGATCTCGAAATAAAATGACGTTCACATGTAATCCATGACTTATTATCCATGTACCAAGAGTGAAAAACATCGGTGAATGTGTGTCCGAGAAATATTTGAGGACGTGTTCGACATTGGGGTTTGATGCAATGAAAAAGGCTGCCTCCCATCCCTCCCCCCTCCTCTCTCACCACCCTACCCTTCTTCTTCTCCTCCCCTCTCCCTCCGCTCTCTACCCTCGCCCTCCCCTCGTCCCCTCTTCCTCCTCCATCAACCTTCCCCCTCCCCTCCTCCATGCCTCACCTCTCTCTACCCGCTCCCTCCTCTTCTCACACTTCACGCTCCCTCCTCTACCCTCCCCACCCCCATTTCTCCCCCACTTAATGTTTTTCTCAGCAAACAACGGGTTGTGTTTTCTCGAACATAAATATCATGAGTAATGACGGATGAAGAACATGATGTGATCTGATTTACGAGCACACGGAAGATAACCTCGGGTTAACGATGGGGTGAATGGAACAGAATGTTTATGTGTGTGTGTGTGTGTGTGTATGTGTGAGGTTATGTGTGTATGTATGTGTGAGGTTATGTGTGTGTGTGTGTGTGTGTGTGTGTGTGTGTGTGTGAGGTTATGTGTGTGTATGTATGTGTGAGGTTATGTGTGTGTATGTGTGAGGTTATGTGTGTGTGTGTGTGTGTGTGTGTGTGAATGTGTGCATGTGTGTGTATGTATGTGTGTGTGTATGTATGTGTGTGTGTGTATGTGTGTGTATGTGTCTGTGTATGTGTGAGGTTATGTGTGTGTGTGTGTGTGTGTGTGTGTATGTATGTGTGTGTATGTGTGTGTATGTGTGTGTGTGTGTGTATGTGTCTGTGTATGTGAGGTTATGTGTGTGTATATGTGTGTGTATGTGTGTGTGTGTGTCTCACCTGAGGGCCCTTTATGGTGTAATGCAAATTTCCACAACCGTTACAGTATGTACAGTGAAAGCAAGCAGATAAAAGAATTACCACCGAATAAAGTGTTTTATTCGCACACTCAGTCACTTAAACAAGTCTACTTACGAGACGGCGCCACATGTATTTATACAAAAAGCAAAGAAAAGCCACCCCCAAAAACAAGGGTGGCAGACAGGTCCGTGGACCGAATGTGACGTGGAGCCTGGATGAACGGTCAGGCCCACGACACCGAAGGGTCTTACCCGCACCCTCGTGGCACGACGGTGGGCAGGTCGCGACGTCTACTCCCCTCACGGCCTGGCGTGGCAGCGCCTGTCCTCGGGCAACCGGCTTGGTCGGTGAGCTCTCTCTGGCATCCTCCTCCAAACAACGTTTGGACATGCACCCACCCCACTCCAAACCCCAACCCCCATGCGTTGGGCACGTGAGAGACATCGTGAGAGTGTGAGATTTGTCTGGATTGAAAGACATGTTTCATGTGTTGGACAAGTTTGTGATTTTACCCAGATCTGCAGAGAGTGAAGAAGCTGCTGCTTTCTGGTCTGAGAGATGACAGATGGTACAGCAGAGGGTGGAGTCATCAGCACAGAGATAAAGAGAATTTTCCATTGAGTCGGAGAGATCATTGATGAAAACCAGAAAAGAACAGGGCCCAGAACGCTGCCTTGAGGAACTCCAGCCTGGACAGGAAGAGGGGATGAAAGAACTCCATTGAGAGCCACACGTTGACTGCGACAGGAGAGGAAGTCTGCGAGCCATGAGTGGAGAGTTTGGTGAGCAGGGCAGGGTGCCAGACCGTGTCAAAAGCACGAGATATGTCGAGGGACATGGGTTTGATTTCATGTCCGGCATAGAGGACCTGCCTCCATTGTTGGGAGAGAAGAAGCAGCACACAAAGGGAAGTGACCTGGTCTGAAACCAAATTGATGATTTGAAATCAAGCCATTGGAGAAGAGGAAGGATTTAATGTCTGAAGCGACAATGGATTCCATAACGTTGCTGATGATTGGGAGAAGGCTGATTGGTCTGCAGTTGCAGGAATCTATTTCAGCACATTTTTTTATGCAGGGCAGTGATGTTTGCTGATTTCCAAGCAGATGGCAGATGACCTTGAGCAAATGAGAGGGTGAATAGAACAGAGAGAGGATGAGCAAGAGCAGAGGAGGAGGTTTTTACGACACGTGGGCTGATGCCGTCTGGACCGGTTGCAGAATCTGAGTCAAGGTTTGACAGCAAGCTATCCACCTTGTCAGAAGAAGACACAGAGTCCAGGGTCAGTTGGGTGCGACTGGGTAAGGTGGGCACAGAATGCGATGGGTTTCGGACACAGGATTTCGATGAAACACCGAGTTTAAGCATTCCGCCTTTTCACGTGCGGTATCAGCAGTGCGGCCATTTGAGGTGAGGGAGGGGATAGAGGGGGAACATACACCAGAAGCAGATGTGATGAGACGCCACCAGGATTTGGAGAAGGGAGAGAGGTTTGAGAGTTCAGATGAGCTTAGAAAGATGTTGTTTTCTGGCTCTCCTGAGGGTAGATACACTTATTCCGACCTTTATGGAAGGAACTGAGATTACCCTGAGGTGGGTTTGCTTTCCATGAGGCAAAGGCAAGTTGTTTCAGGACAACTGCCTCGCCACAAGCTTCAATGAACCATTGAAGGGTTGGACAACTGAAGACGAGAGGGGATAAATCCGTGCATGAGAGAGAGCAAGTTTCTTTAAAAGAATTCCCAGGACGAGTTGATGTTGGAGAAAATAGCGGTAGGAGACCAGTCTAGAAGTTTGATGGCTGCTTGAAGATCCTGCCAGTCGGCCTGAGTGAAATGCCAGACTCGACTGCGGTGAGCTGGTTCTCTAATAACAGCCAGAGAGATGTCTACTTTGACAAGCACGTGGTCAGAAGAACCGATAGGAGCGGAGGAAGAACAGCAGATATTTTCAGGGAACTCTCACCAGAAAACCTCGTGGGAGAGACGGTTTTGTCGCCGACAACCCGACCGTGAAACAGGCTATTACACACCGTCGTTATTACGCACTTCCGGTTTCCTCAAACGGTGTTTTGGAATGCGCCGAGTCTGCATCTCATATTTATTATAATTCTCTCCTCACTCTCCGTAACCGCACCGGTCGATAAAGAGATAAACAATGTACCACACGTTAAACATTTTCAAGATAGAAATCAAACCCAACCGTGTTTATACACCGCCCAGTGTTTTACATTCACGTATCCTGGAATGTTCCAAGATTGACGTCACCAGGGGGGGGGGGGCGGAGCGTGCGCAATGAAACCCTTTGGTTGTGGCTTCCCTCAGGGTGAATCATGTGCATGTTTCCTCAGTGTGGAAGACTGAAATGGTCAGCACGTTTGTTTGTCCAGGAAACAACAGATTGGTGAAGGAGGTTGTTGATTGTTCAGGAACCCGTAACAATGGCTGTGTTTGGAAACATTGTCGCCTTCGAGGAGATAGATTCCTCCATCCATTGGGACCGAACGTGTCACCGTCATCGGTCCAAAAACGAAGTCTGACGTCAGCTTAAAGGGGCTGGAAGCAGAAAATGACGGGGTCAGCCGGTTCATGGAGAGACTTGGGTAGAAAGGTGGAGGTAATTTGATTAATTGTTTTCAACCAAAGGAAATGCAAACTTGGTTCGAGTGAAACTTCCCTTTGAATGGATTCCCCAAAACAAAGTGAGGGTGAAACAACTTGGATAGATAGACATAGATATCATCACCGATGACCCACACATTAAAAAACAGCTCCTGTGATTGGGTCAGTGAGTGTACAAGAACCATGACACACCAATGTGACAATGTTAATGACACTGAACATGTTGGTGTGCAATCTGATTAAATCTACCTCGAATTGGTTTACTGAGTCTTCCTCTGTGACGGAGCTGTCAGTGGAAAAGACTGTCCAGAGAGAGTTTGAATCTTGACTCGGCGATAAACTGCCATCCTGGTGTTTCGCAGGCAAGGCGTACATGTCGATGTTTGTGCACCAACCCTTGGACGATCTCACAGTGCCTTTCCCAAGGAGGTGGTGAGTTGTTGCCCGTACACTCAAATTCTTCCTCCAATCCACAGGGGGTAGTGCATCAGCTGCACCCCCCCCACCCCCAGCAAACCCATATTTGTTTACCTGTACAGCATGGCTCACAGGTATACACACTCACCTCTAAGCCGTCTCACCTGAGCTTGAATCCCAACCCAGCCATAAACTGTCATTCCGGTGTTTCGCATGCAGGGTGATTCGTCAATGTGTGTACGATCCCTCGGATAGACGTTAAACGGATGTCTCGACTGGCATCATTCCTTGGTGGTCGTTAAAGATCTCACGGTGTCCTTTGTGAAGAGTCTGAAAGCTGTCACCAGCACCATGGACAAATTCCAGATTCATACCCAAGCCAGCAAAGGGTACATCAGTCCATCCGAGCGAACGGAGTTTACCTGAACCGTGAGAAGTTGGATTTTTGTCCATCTTGGATATTGAATATCATCTTGTTTCGGAAACTAATTGCTTTAAAATGTTACAAGTTTATCTGAGCATTTCAGGATCTCCAAGTGTTGGGGTCTCGCAGCTCAGAGACCCGACTCCTTTGCCTGGTTCGGGTTTGGATCGAATGTGGCAGCCGCGATCCTTGGCCATATCCGACGTGCTTGCTTTGCGAAAACAAAGCTGTACTTCAAGGCAGGTGTGTCCGAAATGTTCTTGGCCAAGTATGCTTCAAGTCCGTTATGAGGCCGTGACAAAAAATTTCAAATTAACAAAGATCCCCCATTCCCTTGGTCACGTGGTATTCATTTCACCTACAGGTATGTAATGCACAATATTTTTTGCGCTCATTTTAGTGAAAAAAGGAGAGTTAACATCAAGGGCAGGAGATATGGGAGAGCAGCACTGAAGAGAGATTCTGCTCGAGTGAACTGCCAGACTCGACGGCGTTGAGGCTGGTCTCTGAGAATAGCCAGAGAGATGTTCACTTTCCTTATCTTTCCCTTAATTGTTTATCATGTGTTTGCCGCACTGTCTTAATTGCATTCTTGATTCTTTCTCTTCTGTGGGCTGACATGATGGCCTAGAGGGTACGCACACTTGCTTCAAAGTCGTCTAGCCTGGGTTTAATTCCTGACCCAGCTATAAACTATCAGCCTGGTGTTTCACAGGCAGTGTTGCTCATCAATGTGTGTACTGTTCTTCAGATGGATGTAAGGTGGACATTATTCTGGAACATATATTTGTAATAAAACACTTCAAATGCATGGTAAAAAAACCGTGCCTTTTCAGATACGTTCACACGTCCCGCCAGACCAGGGAAGAGTCGTTCTCGCCTGCTGCAGTGGAGATGACGCAGGGTGCTGGACTTGTCCACTTGCCTGCCATGAGTGAGGTTGTGAATTACCAATGCATCGGACTCAAGATGAACGTTGCCAATGATGATTGTTGTCGCCTCTTCCATAAGATGAACTGGAAGATGTCGGTGATCATGTTGATCATGTTGATTGGCTGCCTCTTTGACTTGAACAAACGTAAGAAGTGGACCAACAAAGCAACACCTTTGATCGCAGAGTTCCACTTCGAGAAACGTATTGTGACGTCCACGGGACTTGAATAGTCCTGCCAACGTCGAATCAGCCGAAACGATGAAGGCGGTTTATTTTTATAACCCAAAGATGGCGGTTTTAATCGCTCTACAGCAAACGGGACGAGGAAGGTGGCACGAGTAGCTTTTCACTGAGTTAATAGTGTTTATTTCTCTAACCAGAAATAATAATAAGACTCGGCAAGAGGAGGGATGCGGGGCGATTCGACGGGATGGTGGTGTGGGTTCGGGCGTGGGGAAAACACAAACAATTCCAATGGCGAAACAAATCTCAAACCCTCTAAGGCGCCAGGTACACACAAACACACACACACAAAACGTAGCTCGTCCTGGTGGTCAGGCTGGCCCGTGGTGTAGACGCAACAGTCCCTGGATTGGCACCGGACGAGCTGGCGTTGCGCTCGTCAGGGGCAGGAGGCACCGTGGTGATGTCGACCTCCTGGTGTCGGCCCGAGTCCGCTCACAGCCGCCAGGGAGCCAGTTCTGGCGCCAAGATGCGAGCAGGAGAGGGAGGCAGGTCCGTCCGCCGTTCGACCCCGTACTCCGAGCCAGCAGAACCCCAGAGCCAACCGAGGTGAGGCACGAGGCACAGCAAGGCCACGAGACACGACGAATCCAGGAACGAACCAGCGCAACAATCGAGCACGCTCCGACCCAACAGCCTCCACCAAAACGCTTTTTCTTTATCGATCTTCTTCTTCCACCCCTTTTCCCCGAACATAACCTTTTATCCTCGAGTCCTCGTCACTTCCAATCGAGCCCTTTTATTGGCTCTCTGCCGTCGCCTTCCGCCAATCGTGATCACGGGGCGGAGCCATCCGCAGCACTGTCCTGTTACGTCACGGCAAGCCTCCAGGGAATACTAAAAGGGTTCACGCAGACACACTTACCCTAACCCGTCTCCCTATCTAATTACGTGACAATTATCATTTCCCCCTTGAAGAAATGGACATTTACTAGACAACTTATCATCACTGAATTGCTACTTATTACATCGAGATCCTGGTACACTCGAACAGCATGGCATACCTAATTAAACATCCTAATTACCCTTTGAATGCATACCCACGATCAGATGTAACAGTATTTAAAAAGAACGTTCATGCTTGGAAGTTAATACGGTTATGGAACGAAACTCCGGATCGTTAACCAACTCCACGGCAGACAAAGTGGGGTTAATGGGTCGTTCGGAATCCCGGAGAAATCGCAGAAATTCTCGGTGATCCTCACGCACAAACAAACAATGGGATGTTTGCTCTACGTCGGCCATGATGGCGATGTGTTCCTGTCTGGAGCATACTGATACCTCGAGAAGACTATTGATGAGGTCTGGACCAGGAAATAGTACCTTATTTAACGGGATATCATGATAGGTAGAGTTGTACGATAACAGTATTCTTGTGTATTGGTGCAGGGTGATAAGGTAGATCGCTCAGAGCAGGGTCACCATTCCAATTCCGAGTTC